>NW_026060237.1:972272-1296363 GCF_024166365.1 Elephas maximus indicus | reverse complement strand
GGGGGAGTAGCATTATGACTAGAGTTTGGTTTAAGGTTAGGGTTTGGGTTAGGTTTAGGTTTAGGGTTAAAGTTAGGGTTAGGGTTGGATGAGGTTTAGGATGGGGTGAGGGTTATTCTTATGGTTAGGGCTAGAGTTTGATTTTGTGTTCAGGTTAGTGTTAAGGTTAGGCTTAGGGTTCGGGTTCGGGTTCGGAATTTCGTTTAGGGTTAGTGTTAGGTTTAGATTCAGGGTTAGAGTGACATTTCGGTTCAGGGGGCGGGTTAAGATAAGGGTTAGGATTACGGTGAGGATTATACTTAGTGTTAGAGGTTAGGTTTACGGTTAGGATAGGGTTAAGTTTAGGGTTCATGTTAGGGTTAGTGTTAGATTAGGGTTACTGTTCGTGTTTGGGTTAGGCTTAGGGATAAGTTTAGGGATAGCTTTAGGTTTAGGGTTGGGGATAGGTTTAGGGGTTAGGGTGAGAGTTAGCATTAGGTTTACAGTTAAGGTGAGGGTTTAGGGTAAGTGCTATGGTTAGGGTTAGTGTTAGAGTTAGGGTTAGGGTGAATTTTCAGTTAATAGTGAGGGTTAGGGTAAGGGTTAGGGTTAAGGTTTAGGTTAGATTTAGGATTAAGATTAGTGTTAGGGTTAGGTTTAGGGTCCGGGTTAGGGTAGGGGTAAGGTTAGGGTTAAGGCTAGGTTTACGGTCAGGGGTAGGGCTAGGTTAGGGTTAGGGTTAGGTTTAGAGTTAGAGTTAGTGCTAGGGGTTAGGGTTAGGTTTAGGGTTAGGTTTAGAGTTATTGTTAGGGTTAGGGTAGAGTTAAGGTTAGGGTTAAGTTTAAAGTTAGGTAAGGGTTACGTTTAGGTCAGGGTTAGGGTTATTATTAGAGATAGGGTTAGGTTTAGAGAAAGGGTTAGGGTTCGTGTGAGGGTTAGTGTTAGGTTTACAGTTAAGCTGATGTTTTACAGTGTTACGGTTAGGGTCAGGGTTAGAGTTAGGTTTAGGGTTAGGTTTAGGTGTAGGGCTTGAGTGAGGCGATAGTTTAGGGTTAGATTTAGGGTGAAGGTTAAGATTAGTGTTAGTGTAAATATTAGAGTTAGGCGTTTGTGTTAAGGTTATGATCAGGTTAAGTTTAGGTTTAGAGTTAGAGTTAGGGTTAGGTTTTGGTGTTTGTGTTAATGTTAGGGTCAGGATTAGGGTAGCTTTAGGGTTAGGGTTTGGTTTAGGGTTAGGGCTAGGGTGAAGCTGAAGTTAAGGGTCAGGGTTGAGCTTAGTCTTAGCATTAGGGTTTAGGTTAGGGTTAAGTTTAGGATATGTTTTAGGGTTAAGATTAGTTTTAGGGTTAGGGTAAGTGTTAGGGTTAAGTCATGGTTAGGTTTAGGGCTAGTTTAAGGTTAGAGGTAAGGTTAGCTTAAGGGTAGTGTTTAGGTTTCGACGTTAGTGTGAGGGTTAGTGCTAGGTTTCCATTTCAGCTGAGTGTGTAGGGTAAGTTTTAGGGTTAGAATTAGGGTTAGATATAGAGTTAGGTTCAGGGTTCGGGTTAAGTTTAGGGTTAGGGTTAGGTTTATGGTTAGGATTAGGGTTAGGGTCAGAGTTGGGGGATATTTAGTATTATGTTTCGTGTTAGGGTTTCGGTTAGGGTGAAGTTTATGTTAAGTGTGAGGGTTGGGGTTCGGGTTCGTTTTAGGGGTGGGTTCAGGTTAGGGTCAGGGATAGGGTTTGGGTTAGGTTTAGGGTTAGGGTTAGGGTTAGAGTTAGGTTTAGGGTTAGCTTTAGTTTTGGTTAGGGTTAGGATTTGAATGGATTTAGGTTAGGTTTAGGGTTCTGGATAGGGTGAAATTTTGGTTAAAGGTGAGGGTTCGGTTTAGGTTTAGGGTTAGAGTTATTGTTAGGGGTTAGGGTTAGGTTTGAGCTTATGGTAGGTTTAAAGTCTGGGTTAAGGTTAGGTTAGGGTTATGGTCAGGGTTAGGATTAGGATTCCGTTTAGGGTGAGGGTTAGGATCAGAGTTATTGTAAGGGTTAGTTTTAGGTTGACATGTGCGCCAAGGTTAAGGTTATGGTTTGGTTTAGGGGTAGGGATAGGTTTAGTGTTAGGGTGAGCTTTAGTTTAGGGATAGGGTGAAGTTTAAGATAGAGTGAGGTTTAGGGTTAGGGTTATGGCTAAGGTTTGGTTTAGTTTTCAGGTTAATGTTAAGGTTGTGTTTCGTGTTAGGGCTAAGTTTACGGGTTCTGTTTACTTTGAGGGTGAGGGTTAGATTTTAGGTTAGGGTTAAGTTTAGTGTTAGGGTTCGGGTTAGGGTGACGGTTTGTGTTAGGCTTTGTGGTTGGGGTGAGGGTTAGGTTTAGGGTTAGGGTTGGGTAGGGTTCGGATTATGGTTATGGTAAGGTGTTAGGGGTTAGAGATTTAGTTTAGGGTGAGGATTTGGGTGAGTGTCTCGGTTAGTCACTGTGGTTCTGGTCATGCTTAGTTTTGGTTTATGGTTAGGGTTAGGTTTATGATCAGGTTTAGGGTTAGTGTTAGAGTTAGGGTTAAGCTTTAGGTAAGGCTTTGGTGTTTGGGGTTAGGGTTTAGGTAAGGCTTTGGTGTTTGGGGTTAGGGTTTGGGTTGGGGTTAGGGTTTGGGTTGGGGTTAGAGTTATCGTTACGGCTTAGGGTTTCTCGTTAGTGTTAGGGTTAGGGTTAGGCAGAGCATTAGGGTTAGGGTTGGAGGATACGGTTAGGGGTTAGGGTGAGGGTTATGGTTAGTTTTATGGTTAAGGTGAGGGTTTAGGGTAAGTGTTATGTTTAAGGTTAGAGTTAGGGTTAGGGTTAGGTGTAGCGTAAGTTTTCGGTTTAGGTTCAGGTTTTGAATTAGAGTTAGTGTTCTATTTAAGATCAAGGTTAGACTTAGGGTTAGGGTTAGGATTAGGTCTAGACTTAGGGTCAGGGCTAATGTAAGGCTTAGTTTTAGGGTTAGAGGTGGAGTAGCATTATGACTAGAGTTTGGTTTAAGGTTAGGGTTTGGGTTAGGTTTAGGTTTAGGGTTAAAGTTAGGGTTAGGGTTGGATGAAGTTTAGGATGGGGTGAGGGTTATTCTTATGGTTAGGGCTAGAGTTTGATTTTGTGTTCAGGTTAGTGTTAAGGTTAGGCTTAGGGTTCGGGTTCGGGTTCGGAATTTCGTTTAGGGTTAGTGTTAGGTTTAGATTCAGGGTTAGAGTGACATTTCGGTTCAGGGGGAGGGTTAAGATAAGGGTTAGGATTACGGTGAGGATTATACTTAGTGTTAGAGGTTAGGTTTACGGTTAGGATAGGGTTAAGTTTAGGGTTCATGTTAGGGTTAGTGTTAGATTAGGGTTACTGTTCGTGTTTGGGTTAGGCTTAGGGATAAGTTTAGGGATAGCTTTAGGTTTAGGGTTGGGGATAGGTTTAGGGGTTAGGGTGAGAGTTAGCATTAGGTTTACAGTTAAGGTGAGGGTTTAGGGTAAGTGCTATGGTTAGGGTTAGTGTTAGAGTTAGGGTTAGGGTGAATTTTCAGTTAATAGTGAGGGTTAGGGTAAGGGTTAGGGTTAAGGTTTAGGTTAGATTTAGGATTAAGATTAGTGTTAGGGTTAGGTTTAGGGTCCGGGTTAGGGTAGGGGTAAGGTTAGGGTTAAGGCTAGGTTTACGGTCAGGGGTAGGGCTAGGTTAGGGTTAGGGTTAGGTTTAGAGTTAGAGTTAGAGTTAGTGCTAGGGGTTAGGGTTAGGTTTAGGGTTAGGTTTAGAGTTATTGTTAGGGTTAGGGTAGAGTTAAGGTTAGGGTTAAGTTTAAAGTTAGGTAAGGGTTACGTTTAGGTCAGGGTTAGGGTTATTATTAGAGATAGGGTTAGGTTTAGAGAAAGGGTTAGGGTTCGTGTGAGGGTTAGTGTTAGGTTTACAGTTAAGCTGATGTTTTACAGTGTTACGGTTAGGGTCAGGGTTAGAGTTAGGTTTAGGGTTAGGTTTAGGTGTAGGGCTTGAGTGAGGCGATAGTTTAAGGTTAGATTTAGGGTGAAGGTTAAGATTAGTGTTAGTGTAAATATTAGAGTTAGGCGTTTGTGTTAAGGTTATGATCAGGTTAAGTTTAGGTTTAGAGTTAGAGTTAGGGTTAGGTTTTGGTGTTTGTGTTAATGTTAGGGTCAGGATTAGGGTAGCTTTAGGGTTAGGGTTTGGTTTAGGGTTAGGGTTAGGGTGAAGCTGAAGTTAAGGGTCAGGGTTGAGCTTAGTCTTAGCATTAGGGTTTAGAGTTAGGGTTAAGGTTAGGATAGGTTTTAGGGTTAAGATTAGTTTTAGGGTTAGGGTAAGTGTTAGGGTTAAGTCATGGTTAGGTTTAGGGCTAGTTTAAGGTTAGAGGTAAGGTTAGCTTAAGGGTAGTGTTTAGGTTTCGACGTTAGTGTGAGGGTTAGTGCTAGGTTTCCATTTCAGCTGAGTGTGTAGGGTAAGTTTTAGGGTTAGAATTAGGGTTAGAGATAGAGTTAGGGTCAGGGTTCGGGTTAAGTTTAGGGTTAGGGTTAGGTTTATGGTTAGGATTAGGGTTAGGGTCAGAGTTGGGGGATATTTAGTATTATGTTTCGTGTTAGGGTTTCGGTTAGGGTGAAGTTTATGTTAAGTGTGAGGGTTGGGGTTCGGGTTCGTTTTAGGGGTGGGTTCAGGTTAGGGTCAGGGATAGGGTTTGGGTTAGGTTTAGGGTTAGGGTTAGGGTTAGAGTTAGGTTTAGGGTTAGCTTTAGTTTTGGTTAGGGTTAGGATTTGAATGGATTTAGGTTAGGTTTAGGGTTCTGGATAGGGTGAAATTTTGGTTAAAGGTGAGGGTTCGGTTTAGGTTTAGGGTTAGAGTTATTGTTAGGGGTTAGGGTTAGGTTTGAGCTTATGGTAGGTTTAAAGTCTGGGTTAAGGTTAGGTTAGGGTTATGGTCAGGGTTAGGATTAGGATTCCGTTTAGGGTGAGGGTTAGGATCAGAGTTATTGTAAGGGTTAGTTTTAGGTTGACATGTGCGCCAAGGTTAAGGTTATGGTTTGGTTTAGGGGTAGGGATAGGTTTAGTGTTAGGGTGAGCTTTACTTTAGGGATAGGGTGAAGTTTAAGATAGAGTGAGGTTTAGGGTTAGGGTTATGGCTAAGGTTTGGTTTAGTTTTCAGGTTAATGTTAAGGTTGTGTTTCGTGTTAGGGCTAAGTTTACGGGTTCTGTTTACTTTTAGGGTGAGGGTTAGATTTTAGGTTAGGGTTAAGTTTAGTGTTAGGGTTCGGGTTAGGGTGACGGTTTGTGTTAGGCTTTGTGGTTGGGGTGAGGGTTAGGTTTAGGGTTAGGGTTGGGTAGGGTTCGGATTATGGTTATGGTAAGGTGTTAGGGGTTAGAGATTTAGTTTAGGGTGAGGATTTGGGTGAGTGTCTCGGTTAGTCACTGTGGTTCTGGTCATGCTTAGTTTTGGTTTATGGTTAGGGTTAGGTTTATGATCAGGTTTAGGGTTAGTGTTAGAGTTAGGGTTAAGCTTTAGGTAAGGCTTTGGTGTTTGGGGTTAGGGTTTAGGTAAGGCTTTGGTGTTTGGGGTTAGGGTTTGGGTTGGGGTTAGGGTTTGGGTTGGGGTTAGAGTTATCGTTACGGCTTAGGGTTTCTCGTTAGTGTTAGGGTTAGGGTTAGGCAGAGCATTAGGGTTAGGGTTGGAGGATACGGTTAGGGGTTAGGGTGACGGTTATGGTTAGTTTTATGGTTAAGGTGAGGGTTTAGGGTAAGTGTTATGTTTAAGGTTAGAGTTAGGGTTAGGGTTAGGTGTAGCGTAAGTTTTCGGTTTAGGTTCAGGTTTTGAATTAGAGTTAGTGTTCTATTTAAGATCAAGGTTAGACTTAGGGTTAGGGTTAGGATTAGGTCTAGACTTAGGGTCAGGGCTAATGTAAGGCTTAGTTTTAGGGTTAGAGGTGGAGTAGCATTATGACTAGAGTTTGGTTTAAGGTTAGGGTTTGGGTTAGGTTTAGGTTTAGGGTTAAAGTTAGGGTTAGGGTTGGATGAAGTTTAGGATGGGGTGAGGGTTATTCTTATGGTTA
Organism: Elephas maximus indicus; assembly: GCF_024166365.1. Lineage (NCBI taxonomy): Eukaryota > Metazoa > Chordata > Mammalia > Proboscidea > Elephantidae > Elephas > Elephas maximus. The sequence goes on along the minus strand of NW_026060237.1, from coordinate 1,290,349 downwards.
GGGCTAGAGTTTGATTTTGTGTTCAGGTTAGTGTTAAGGTTAGGCTTAGGGTTCGGGTTCGGGTTCGGAATTTCGTTTAGGGTTAGTGTTAGGTTTAGATTCAGGGTTAGAGTGACATTTCGGTTCAGGGGGAGGGTTAAGATAAGGGTTAGGATTACGGTGAGGATTATACTTAGTGTTAGAGGTTAGGTTTACGGTTAGGATAGGGTTAAGTTTAGGGTTCATGTTAGGGTTAGTGTTAGATTAGGGTTACTGTTCGTGTTTGGGTTAGGCTTAGGGATAAGTTTAGGGATAGCTTTAGGTTTAGGGTTGGGGATAGGTTTAGGGGTTAGGGTGAGAGTTAGCATTAGGTTTACAGTTAAGGTGAGGGTTTAGGGTAAGTGCTATGGTTAGGGTTAGTGTTAGAGTTAGGGTTAGGGTGAATTTTCAGTTAATAGTGAGGGTTAGGGTAAGGGTTAGGGTTAAGGTTTAGGTTAGATTTAGGATTAAGATTAGTGTTAGGGTTAGGTTTAGGGTCCGGGTTAGGGTAGGGGTAAGGTTAGGGTTAAGGCTAGGTTTACAGTCAGGGGTAGGGCTAGGTTAGGGTTAGGGTTAGGTTTAGAGTTAGAGTTAGTGCTAGGGGTTAGGGTTAGGTTTAGGGTTAGGTTTAGAGTTATTGTTAGGGTTAGGGTAGAGTTAAGGTTAGGGTTAAGTTTAAAGTTAGGTAAGGGTTACGTTTAGGTCAGGGTTAGGGTTATTATTAGAGATAGGGTTAGGTTTAGAGAAAGGGTTAGGGTTCGTGTGAGGGTTAGTGTTAGGTTTACAGTTAAGCTGATGTTTTACAGTGTTACGGTTAGGGTCAGGGTTAGAGTTAGGTTTAGGGTTAGGTTTAGGTGTAGGGCTTGAGTGAGGCGATAGTTTAGGGTTAGATTTAGGGTGAAGGTTAAGATTAGTGTTAGTGTAAATAATAGAGTTAGGCGTTTGTGTTAAGGTTATGATCAGGTTAAGTTTAGGTTTAGAGTTAGAGTTAGGGTTAGGTATTGGTGTTTGTGTTAATGTTAGGGTCAGGATTAGGGTAGCTTTAGGGTTAGGGTTTGGTTTAGGGTTAGGGTTAGGGTGAAGTTGAAGTTAAGGGTCAGGGTTGAGCTTAGTCTTAGCATTAGGGTTTAGGTTAGGGTTAAGGTTAGGATAGGTTTTAGGGTTAAGATTAGTTTTAGGGTTAGGGTAAGTGTTAGGGTTCAGTCATGGTTAGGTTTAGGGCTAGTTTAAGGTTAGAGGTAAGGTTAGCTTAAGGGTAGTGTTTAGGTTTCGACGTTAGTGTGAGGGTTAGTGCTAGGTTTCCATTTCAGCTGAGTGTGTAGGGTAAGTTTTAGGTTTAGAATTAGGGTTAGAGATAGAGTTAGGGTCAGGGTTCGGGTTAAGTTTAGGGTTAGGGTTAGGTTTATGGTTAGGATTAGGGTTAGGGTCAGAGTTGGGGGATATTTAGTATTATGTTTCGTGTTAGGGTTTCGGTTAGGGTGAAGTTTATGTTAAGTGTGAGGGTTGGGGTTCGGGTTCGTTTTAGGGGTGGGTTCAGGTTAGGGTCAGGGATAGGGTTTGGGTTAGGTTTAGGGTTAGGGTTAGGGTTAGGGTTAGAGTTAGGTTTAGGGATAGCTTTAGTTTTGGTTAGGGTTAGGATTTGAATGGATTTAGGTTAGGTTTAGGGTTCTGGATAGGGTGAAATTTTGGTTAAAGGTGAGGGTTCGGTTTAGGTTTAGGGTTAGAGTTATTGTTAGGGGTTAGGGTTAGGTTTGAGCTTATGGTAGGTTTAAAGTCTGGGTTAAGGTTAGGTTAGGGTTATGGTCAGGGTTAGGATTAGGATTCCGTTTAGGGTGAGGGTTAGGATCAGAGTTATTGTAAGGGTTAGTTTTAGGTTGACATGTGCGCCAAGGTTAAGGTTATGGTTTGGTTTAGGGGTAGGGATAGGTTTAGTGTTAGGGTGAGCTTTACTTTAGGGATAGGGTGAAGTTTAAGATAGAGTGAGGTTTAGGGTTAGGGTTATGGCTAAGGTTTGGTTTAGTTTTCAGGTTAATGTTAAGGTTGTGTTTCGTGTTAGGGTTAAGTTTACGGGTTCTGTTTACTTTTAGGGTGAGGGTTAGATTTTAGGTTAGGGTTAAGTTTAGTGTTAGGGTTCGGGTTAGGGTGACGGTTTGTGTTAGGCTTTGTGGTTGGGGTGAGGGTTAGGTTTAGGGTTAGGGTTGGGTAGGGTTCGGATTATGGTTATGGTAAGGTGTTAGGGGTTAGAGATTTAGTTTAGGGTGAGGATTTGGGTGAGTGTCTCGGTTAGTCACTGTGGTTCTGGTCATGCTTAGTTTTGGTTTATGGTTAGGGTTAGGTTTATGATCAGGTTTAGGGTTAGTGTTAGAGTTAGGGTTAAGCTTTAGGTAAGGCTTTGGTGTTTGGGGTTAGGGTTTAGGTAAGGCTTTGGTGTTTGGGGTTAGGGTTTGGGTTGGGGTTAGGGTTTGGGTTGGGGTTAGAGTTATCGTTACGGCTTAGGGTTTCTCATTAGTGTTAGGGTTAGGGTTAGGCAGAGCATTAGGGTTAGGGTTGGAGGATACGGTTAGGGGTTAGGGTGAGGGTTATGGTTAGTTTTATGGTTAAGGTGAGGGTTTAGGGTAAGTGTTATGTTTAAGGTTAGAGTTAGGGTTAGGGTTAGGTGTAGCGTAAGTTTTCGGTTTAGGTTCAGGTTTTGAATTAGAGTTAGTGTTCTATTTAAGATCAAGGTTAGACTTAGGGTTAGGGTTAGGATTAGGTCTAGACTTAGGTTCAGGGCTAATGTAAGGCTTAGTTTTAGGGTTAGAGGTGGAGTAGCATTATGACTAGAGTTTGGTTTAAGGTTAGGGTTTGGGCTAGGTTTAGGTTTAGGGTTAAAGTTAGGGTTAGGGTTGGATGAAGTTTAGGATGGGGTGAGGGTTATTCTTATGGTTAGGGCTAGAGTTTGATTTTGTGTTCAGGTTAGTGTTAAGGTTAGGCTTAGGGTTCGGGTTCGGAATTTCGTTTAGGGTTAGTGTTAGGTTTAGATTCAGGGTTAGAGTGACATTTCGGTTCAGGGGGAGGGTTAAGATAAGGGTTAGGATTACGGTGAGGATTATACTTAGTGTTAGAGGTTAGGTTTACGGTTAGGATAGGGTTAAGTTTAGGGTTCATGTTAGGGTTAGTGTTAGATTAGGGTTACTGTTCGTGTTTGGGTTAGGCTTAGGGATAAGTTTAGGGATAGCTTTAGGTTTAGGGTTGGGGATAGGTTTAGGGGTTAGGGTGAGAGTTAGCATTAGGTTTACAGTTAAGGTGAGGGTTTAGGGTAAGTGCTATGGTTAGGGTTAGTGTTAGAGTTAGGGTTAGGGTGAATTTTCAGTTAATAGTGAGGGTTAGGGTAAGGGTTAGGGTTAAGGTTTAGGTTAGATTTAGGATTAAGATTAGTGTTAGGGTTAGGTTTAGGGTCCGGGTTAGGGTAGGGGTAAGGTTAGGGTTAAGGCTAGGTTTACGGTCAGGGGTAGGGCTAGGTTAGGGTTAGGGTTAGGTTTAGAGTTAGAGTTAGTGCTAGGGGTTAGGGTTAGGTTTAGGGTTAGGTTTAGAGTTATTGTTAGGGTTAGGGTAGAGTTAAGGTTAGGGTTAAGTTTAAAGTTAGGTAAGGGTTACGTTTAGGTCAGGGTTAGGGTTATTATTAGAGATAGGGTTAGGTTTAGAGAAAGGGTTAGGGTTCGTGTGAGGGTTAGTGTTAGGTTTACAGTTAAGCTGATGTTTTACAGTGTTACGGTTAGGGTCAGGGTTAGAGTTAGGTTTAGGGTTAGGTTTAGGTGTAGGGCTTGAGTGAGGCGATAGTTTAGGGTTAGATTTAGGGTGAAGGTTAAGATTAGTGTTAGTGTAAATAATAGAGTTAGGCGTTTGTGTTAAGGTTATGATCAGGTTAAGTTTAGGTTTAGAGTTAGAGTTAGGGTTAGGTATTGGTGTTTGTGTTAATGTTAGGGTCAGGATTAGGGTAGCTTTAGGGTTAGGGTTTGGTTTAGGGTTAGGGTTAGGGTGAAGTTGAAGTTAAGGGTCAGGGTTGAGCTTAGTCTTAGCATTAGGGTTTAGGTTAGGGTTAAGGTTAGGATAGGTTTTAGGGTTAAGATTAGTTTTAGGGTTAGGGTAAGTGTTAGGGTTCAGTCATGGTTAGGTTTAGGGCTAGTTTAAGGTTAGAGGTAAGGTTAGCTTAAGGGTAGTGTTTAGGTTTCGACGTTAGTGTGAGGGTTAGTGCTAGGTTTCCATTTGAGCTGAGTGTGTAGGGTAAGTTTTAGGTTTAGAATTAGGGTTAGAGATAGAGTTAGGGTCAGGGTTCGGGTTAAGTTTAGGGTTAGGGTTAGGTTTATGGTTAGGATTAGGGTTAGGGTCAGAGTTGGGGGATATTTAGTATTATGTTTCGTGTTAGGGTTTCGGTTAGGGTGAAGTTTATGTTAAGTGTGAGGGTTGGGGTTCGGGTTCGTTTTAGGGGTGGGTTCAGGTTAGGGTCAGGGATAGGGTTTGGGTTAGGTTTAGGGTTAGGGTTAGGGTTAGGGTTAGAGTTAGGTTTAGGGTTAGCTTTAGTTTTGGTTAGGGTTAGGATTTGAATGGATTTAGGTTAGGTTTAGGGTTCTGGATAGGGTGAAATTTTGGTTAAAGGTGAGGGTTCGGTTTAGGTTTAGGGTTAGAGTTATTGTTAGGGGTTAGGGTTAGGTTTGAGCTTATGGTAGGTTTAAAGTCTGGGTTAAGGTTAGGTTAGGGTTATGGTCAGGGTTAGGATTAGGATTCCGTTTAGGGTGAGGGTTAGGATCAGAGTTATTGTAAGGGTTAGTTTTAGGTTGACATGTGCGCCAAGGTTAAGGTTATGGTTTGGTTTAGGGGTAGGGATAGGTTTAGTGTTAGGGTGAGCTTTAGTTTAGGGATAGGGTGAAGTTTAAGATAGAGTGAGGTTTAGGGTTAGGGTTATGGCTAAGGTTTGGTTTAGTTTTCAGGTTAATGTTAAGGTTGTGTTTCGTGTTAGGGCTAAGTTTACGGGTTCTGTTTACTTTTAGGGTGAGGGTTAGATTTTAGGTTAGGGTTAAGTTTAGTGTTAGGGTTCGGGTTAGGGTGACGGTTTGTGTTAGGCTTTGTGGTTGGGGTGAGGGTTAGGTTTAGGGTTAGGGTTGGGTAGGGTTCGGATTATGGTTATGGTAAGGTGTTAGGGGTTAGAGATTTAGTTTAGGGTGAGGATTTGGGTGAGTGTCTCGGTTAGTCACTGTGGTTCTGGTCATGCTTAGTTTTGGTTTATGGTTAGGGTTAGGTTTATGATCAGGTTTAGGGTTAGTGTTAGAGTTAGGGTTAAGCTTTAGGTAAGGCTTTGGTGTTTGGGGTTAGGGTTTAGGTAAGGCTTTGGTGTTTGGGGTTAGGGTTTGGGTTGGGGTTAGGGTTTGGGTTGGGGTTAGAGTTATCGTTACGGCTTAGGGTTTCTCGTTAGTGTTAGGGTTAGGGTTAGGCAGAGCATTAGGGTTAGGGTTGGAGGATACGGTTAGGGGTTAGGGTGACGGTTATGGTTAGTTTTATGGTTAAGGTGAGGGTTTAGGGTAAGTGTTATGTTTAAGGTTAGAGTTAGGGTTAGGGTTAGGTGTAGCGTAAGTTTTCGGTTTAGGTTCAGGTTTTGAATTAGAGTTAGTGTTCTATTTAAGATCAAGGTTAGACTTAGGGTTAGGGTTAGGATTAGGTCTAGACTTAGGGTCAGGGCTAATGTAAGGCTTAGTTTTAGGGTTAGAGGTGGAGTAGCATTATGACTAGAGTTTGGTTTAAGGTTAGGGTTTGGGCTAGGTTTAGGTTTAGGGTTAAAGTTAGGGTTAGGGTTGGATGAAGTTTAGGATGGGGTGAGGGTTATTCTTATGGTTAGGGCTAGAGTTTGATTTTGTGTTCAGGTTAGTGTTAAGGTTAGGCTTAGGGTTCGGGTTCGGGTTCGGAATTTCGTTTAGGGTTAGTGTTAGGTTTAGATTCAGGGTTAGAGTGACATTTCGGTTCAGGGGGAGGGTTAAGATAAGGGTTAGGATTACGGTGAGGATTATACTTAGTGTTAGAGGTTAGGTTTACGGTTAGGATAGGGTTAAGTTTAGGGTTCATGTTAGGGTTAGTGTTAGATTAGGGTTACTGTTCGTGTTTGGGTTAGGCTTAGGGATAAGTTTAGGGATAGCTTTAGGTTTAGGGTTGGGGATAGGTTTAGGGGTTAGGGTGAGAGTTAGCATTAGGTTTACAGTTAAGGTGAGGGTTTAGGGTAAGTGCTATGGTTAGGGTTAGTGTTAGAGTTAGGGTTAGGGTGAATTTTCAGTTAATAGTGAGGGTTAGGGTAAGGGTTAGGGTTAAGGTTTAGGTTAGATTTAGGATTAAGATTAGTGTTAGGGTTAGGTTTAGGGTCCGGGTTAGGGTAGGGGTAAGGTTAGGGTTAAGGCTAGGTTTACAGTCAGGGGTAGGGCTAGGTTAGGGTTAGGGTTAGGTTTAGAGTTAGAGTTAGTGCTAGGGGTTAGGGTTAGGTTTAGGGTTAGGTTTAGAGTTATTGTTAGGGTTAGGGTAGAGTTAAGGTTAGGGTTAAGTTTAAAGTTAGGTAAGGGTTACGTTTAGGTCAGGGTTAGGGTTATTATTAGAGATAGGGTTAGGTTTAGAGAAAGGGTTAGGGTTCGTGTGAGGGTTAGTGTTAGGTTTACAGTTAAGCTGATGTTTTACAGTGTTACGGTTAGGGTCAGGGTTAGAGTTAGGTTTAGGGTTAGGTTTAGGTGTAGGGCTTGAGTGAGGCGATAGTTTAGGGTTAGATTTAGGGTGAAGGTTAAGATTAGTGTTAGTGTAAATAATAGAGTTAGGCGTTTGTGTTAAGGTTATGATCAGGTTAAGTTTAGGTTTAGAGTTAGAGTTAGGGTTAGGTATTGGTGTTTGTGTTAATGTTAGGGTCAGGATTAGGGTAGCTTTAGGGTTAGGGTTTGGTTTAGGGTTAGGGTTAGGGTGAAGTTGAAGTTAAGGGTCAGGGTTGAGCTTAGTCTTAGCATTAGGGTTTAGGTTAGGGTTAAGGTTAGGATAGGTTTTAGGGTTAAGATTAGTTTTAGGGTTAGGGTAAGTGTTAGGGTTCAGTCATGGTTAGGTTTAGGGCTAGTTTAAGGTTAGAGGTAAGGTTAGCTTAAGGGTAGTGTTTAGGTTTCGACGTTAGTGTGAGGGTTAGTGCTAGGTTTCCATTTGAGCTGAGTGTGTAGGGTAAGTTTTAGGTTTAGAATTAGGGTTAGAGATAGAGTTAGGGTCAGGGTTCGGGTTAAGTTTAGGGTTAGGGTTAGGTTTATGGTTAGGATTAGGGTTAGGGTCAGAGTTGGGGGATATTTAGTATTATGTTTCGTGTTAGGGTTTCGGTTAGGGTGAAGTTTATGTTAAGTGTGAGGGTTGGGGTTCGGGTTCGTTTTAGGGGTGGGTTCAGGTTAGGGTCAGGGATAGGGTTTGGGTTAGGTTTAGGGTTAGGGTTAGGGTTAGGGTTAGAGTTAGGTTTAGGGATAGCTTTAGTTTTGGTTAGGGTTAGGATTTGAATGGATTTAGGTTAGGTTTAGGGTTCTGGATAGGGTGAAATTTTGGTTAAAGGTGAGGGTTCGGTTTAGGTTTAGGGTTAGAGTTATTGTTAGGGGTTAGGGTTAGGTTTGAGCTTATGGTAGGTTTAAAGTCTGGGTTAAGGTTAGGTTAGGGTTATGGTCAGGGTTAGGATTAGGATTCCGTTTAGGGTGAGGGTTAGGATCAGAGTTATTGTAAGGGTTAGTTTTAGGTTGACATGTGCGCCAAGGTTAAGGTTATGGTTTGGTTTAGGGGTAGGGATAGGTTTAGTGTTAGGGTGAGCTTTACTTTAGGGATAGGGTGAAGTTTAAGATAGAGTGAGGTTTAGGGTTAGGGTTATGGCTAAGGTTTGGTTTAGTTTTCAGGTTAATGTTAAGGTTGTGTTTCGTGTTAGGGTTAAGTTTACGGGTTCTGTTTACTTTTAGGGTGAGGGTTAGATTTTAGGTTAGGGTTAAGTTTAGTGTTAGGGTTCGGGTTAGGGTGACGGTTTGTGTTAGGCTTTGTGGTTGGGGTGAGGGTTAGGTTTAGGGTTAGGGTTGGGTAGGGTTCGGATTATGGTTATGGTAAGGTGTTAGGGGTTAGAGATTTAGTTTAGGGTGAGGATTTGGGTGAGTGTCTCGGTTAGTCACTGTGGTTCTGGTCATGCTTAGTTTTGGTTTATGGTTAGGGTTAGGTTTATGATCAGGTTTAGGGTTAGTGTTAGAGTTAGGGTTAAGCTTTAGGTAAGGCTTTGGTGTTTGGGGTTAGGGTTTAGGTAAGGCTTTGGTGTTTGGGGTTAGGGTTTGGGTTGGGGTTAGGGTTTGGGTTGGGGTTAGAGTTATCGTTACGGCTTAGGGTTTCTCGTTAGTGTTAGGGTTAGGGTTAGGCAGAGCATTAGGGTTAGGGTTGGAGGATACGGTTAGGGGTTAGGGTGAGGGTTATGGTTAGTTTTATGGTTAAGGTGAGGGTTTAGGGTAAGTGTTATGTTTAAGGTTAGAGTTAGGGTTAGGGTTAGGTGTAGCGTAAGTTTTCGGTTTAGGTTCAGGTTTTGAATTAGAGTTAGTGTTCTATTTAAGATCAAGGTTAGACTTAGGGTTAGGGTTAGGATTAGGTCTAGACTTAGGTTCAGGGCTAATGTAAGGCTTAGTTTTAGGGTTAGAGGTGGAGTAGCATTATGACTAGAGTTTGGTTTAAGGTTAGGGTTTGGGCTAGGTTTAGGTTTAGGGTTAAAGTTAGGGTTAGGGTTGGATGAAGTTTAGGATGGGGTGAGGGTTATTCTTATGGTTAGGGCTAGAGTTTGATTTTGTGTTCAGGTTAGTGTTAAGGTTAGGCTTAGGGTTCGGGTTCGGGTTCGGAATTTCGTTTAGGGTTAGTGTTAGGTTTAGATTCAGGGTTAGAGTGACATTTCGGTTCAGGGGGAGGGTTAAGATAAGGGTTAGGATTACGGTGAGGATTATACTTAGTGTTAGAGGTTAGGTTTACGGTTAGGATAGGGTTAAGTTTAGGGTTCATGTTAGGGTTAGTGTTAGATTAGGGTTACTGTTCGTGTTTGGGTTAGGCTTAGGGATAAGTTTAGGGATAGCTTTAGGTTTAGGGTTGGGGATAGGTTTAGGGGTTAGGGTGAGAGTTAGCATTAGGTTTACAGTTAAGGTGAGGGTTTAGGGTAAGTGCTATGGTTAGGGTTAGTGTTAGAGTTAGGGTTAGGGTGAATTTTCAGTTAATAGTGAGGGTTAGGGTAAGGGTTAGGGTTAAGGTTTAGGTTAGATTTAGGATTAAGATTAGTGTTAGGGTTAGGTTTAGGGTCCGGGTTAGGGTAGGGGTAAGGTTAGGGTTAAGGCTAGGTTTACGGTCAGGGGTAGGGCTAGGTTAGGGTTAGGGTTAGGTTTAGAGTTAGAGTTAGTGCTAGGGGTTAGGGTTAGGTTTAGGGTTAGGTTTAGAGTTATTGTTAGGGTTAGGGTAGAGTTAAGGTTAGGGTTAAGTTTAAAGTTAGGTAAGGGTTACGTTTAGGTCAGGGTTAGGGTTATTATTAGAGATAGGGTTAGGTTTAGAGAAAGGGTTAGGGTTCGTGTGAGGGTTAGTGTTAGGTTTACAGTTAAGCTGATGTTTTACAGTGTTACGGTTAGGGTCAGGGTTAGAGTTAGGTTTAGGGTTAGGTTTAGGTGTAGGGCTTGAGTGAGGCGATAGTTTAGGGTTAGATTTAGGGTGAAGGTTAAGATTAGTGTTAGTGTAAATAATAGAGTTAGGCGTTTGTGTTAAGGTTATGATCAGGTTAAGTTTAGGTTTAGAGTTAGAGTTAGGGTTAGGTATTGGTGTTTGTGTTAATGTTAGGGTCAGGATTAGGGTAGCTTTAGGGTTAGGGTTTGGTTTAGGGTTAGGGTTAGGGTGAAGTTGAAGTTAAGGGTCAGGGTTGAGCTTAGTCTTAGCATTAGGGTTTAGGTTAGGGTTAAGGTTAGGATAGGTTTTAGGGTTAAGATTAGTTTTAGGGTTAGGGTAAGTGTTAGGGTTCAGTCATGGTTAGGTTTAGGGCTAGTTTAAGGTTAGAGGTAAGGTTAGCTTAAGGGTAGTGTTTAGGTTTCGACGTTAGTGTGAGGGTTAGTGCTAGGTTTCCATTTGAGCTGAGTGTGTAGGGTAAGTTTTAGGTTTAGAATTAGGGTTAGAGATAGAGTTAGGGTCAGGGTTCGGGTTAAGTTTAGGGTTAGGGTTAGGTTTATGGTTAGGATTAGGGTTAGGGTCAGAGTTGGGGGATATTTAGTATTATGTTTCGTGTTAGGGTTTCGGTTAGGGTGAAGTTTATGTTAAGTGTGAGGGTTGGGGTTCGGGTTCGTTTTAGGGGTGGGTTCAGGTTAGGGTCAGGGATAGGGTTTGGGTTAGGTTTAGGGTTAGGGTTAGGGTTAGGGTTAGAGTTAGGTTTAGGGTTAGCTTTAGTTTTGGTTAGGGTTAGGATTTGAATGGATTTAGGTTAGGTTTAGGGTTCTGGATAGGGTGAAATTTTGGTTAAAGGTGAGGGTTCGGTTTAGGTTTAGGGTTAGAGTTATTGTTAGGGGTTAGGGTTAGGTTTGAGCTTATGGTAGGTTTAAAGTCTGGGTTAAGGTTAGGTTAGGGTTATGGTCAGGGTTAGGATTAGGATTCCGTTTAGGGTGAGGGTTAGGATCAGAGTTATTGTAAGGGTTAGTTTTAGGTTGACATGTGCGCCAAGGTTAAGGTTATGGTTTGGTTTAGGGGTAGGGATAGGTTTAGTGTTAGGGTGAGCTTTAGTTTAGGGATAGGGTGAAGTTTAAGATAGAGTGAGGTTTAGGGTTAGGGTTATGGCTAAGGTTTGGTTTAGTTTTCAGGTTAATGTTAAGGTTGTGTTTCGTGTTAGGGCTAAGTTTACGGGTTCTGTTTACTTTTAGGGTGAGGGTTAGATTTTAGGTTAGGGTTAAGTTTAGTGTTAGGGTTCGGGTTAGGGTGACGGTTTGTGTTAGGCTTTGTGGTTGGGGTGAGGGTTAGGTTTAGGGTTAGGGTTGGGTAGGGTTCGGATTATGGTTATGGTAAGGTGTTAGGGGTTAGAGATTTAGTTTAGGGTGAGGATTTGGGTGAGTGTCTCGGTTAGTCACTGTGGTTCTGGTCATGCTTAGTTTTGGTTTATGGTTAGGGTTAGGTTTATGATCAGGTTTAGGGTTAGTGTTAGAGTTAGGGTTAAGCTTTAGGTAAGGCTTTGGTGTTTGGGGTTAGGGTTTAGGTAAGGCTTTGGTGTTTGGGGTTAGGGTTTGGGTTGGGGTTAGGGTTTGGGTTGGGGTTAGAGTTATCGTTACGGCTTAGGGTTTCTCGTTAGTGTTAGGGTTAGGGTTAGGCAGAGCATTAGGGTTAGGGTTGGAGGATACGGTTAGGGGTTAGGGTGACGGTTATGGTTAGTTTTATGGTTAAGGTGAGGGTTTAGGGTAAGTGTTATGTTTAAGGTTAGAGTTAGGGTTAGGGTTAGGTGTAGCGTAAGTTTTCGGTTTAGGTTCAGGTTTTGAATTAGAGTTAGTGTTCTATTTAAGATCAAGGTTAGACTTAGGGTTAGGGTTAGGATTAGGTCTAGACTTAGGGTCAGGGCTAATGTAAGGCTTAGTTTTAGGGTTAGAGGTGGAGTAGCATTATGACTAGAGTTTGGTTTAAGGTTAGGGTTTGGGCTAGGTTTAGGTTTAGGGTTAAAGTTAGGGTTAGGGTTGGATGAAGTTTAGGATGGGGTGAGGGTTATTCTTATGGTTAGGGCTAGAGTTTGATTTTGTGTTCAGGTTAGTGTTAAGGTTAGGCTTAGGGTTCGGGTTCGGGTTCGGAATTTCGTTTAGGGTTAGTGTTAGGTTTAGATTCAGGGTTAGAGTGACATTTCGGTTCAGGGGGAGGGTTAAGATAAGGGTTAGGATTACGGTGAGGATTATACTTAGTGTTAGAGGTTAGGTTTACGGTTAGGATAGGGTTAAGTTTAGGGTTCATGTTAGGGTTAGTGTTAGATTAGGGTTACTGTTCGTGTTTGGGTTAGGCTTAGGGATAAGTTTAGGGATAGCTTTAGGTTTAGGGTTGGGGATAGGTTTAGGGGTTAGGGTGAGAGTTAGCATTAGGTTTACAGTTAAGGTGAGGGTTTAGGGTAAGTGCTATGGTTAGGGTTAGTGTTAGAGTTAGGGTTAGGGTGAATTTTCAGTTAATAGTGAGGGTTAGGGTAAGGGTTAGGGTTAAGGTTTAGGTTAGATTTAGGATTAAGATTAGTGTTAGGGTTAGGTTTAGGGTCCGGGTTAGGGTAGGGGTAAGGTTAGGGTTAAGGCTAGGTTTACAGTCAGGGGTAGGGCTAGGTTAGGGTTAGGGTTAGGTTTAGAGTTAGAGTTAGTGCTAGGGGTTAGGGTTAGGTTTAGGGTTAGGTTTAGAGTTATTGTTAGGGTTAGGGTAGAGTTAAGGTTAGGGTTAAGTTTAAAGTTAGGTAAGGGTTACGTTTAGGTCAGGGTTAGGGTTATTATTAGAGATAGGGTTAGGTTTAGAGAAAGGGTTAGGGTTCGTGTGAGGGTTAGTGTTAGGTTTACAGTTAAGCTGATGTTTTACAGTGTTACGGTTAGGGTCAGGGTTAGAGTTAGGTTTAGGGTTAGGTTTAGGTGTAGGGCTTGAGTGAGGCGATAGTTTAGGGTTAGATTTAGGGTGAAGGTTAAGATTAGTGTTAGTGTAAATAATAGAGTTAGGCGTTTGTGTTAAGGTTATGATCAGGTTAAGTTTAGGTTTAGAGTTAGAGTTAGGGTTAGGTATTGGTGTTTGTGTTAATGTTAGGGTCAGGATTAGGGTAGCTTTAGGGTTAGGGTTTGGTTTAGGGTTAGGGTTAGGGTGAAGTTGAAGTTAAGGGTCAGGGTTGAGCTTAGTCTTAGCATTAGGGTTTAGGTTAGGGTTAAGGTTAGGATAGGTTTTAGGGTTAAGATTAGTTTTAGGGTTAGGGTAAGTGTTAGGGTTCAGTCATGGTTAGGTTTAGGGCTAGTTTAAGGTTAGAGGTAAGGTTAGCTTAAGGGTAGTGTTTAGGTTTCGACGTTAGTGTGAGGGTTAGTGCTAGGTTTCCATTTCAGCTGAGTGTGTAGGGTAAGTTTTAGGTTTAGAATTAGGGTTAGAGATAGAGTTAGGGTCAGGGTTCGGGTTAAGTTTAGGGTTAGGGTTAGGTTTATGGTTAGGATTAGGGTTAGGGTCAGAGTTGGGGGATATTTAGTATTATGTTTCGTGTTAGGGTTTCGGTTAGGGTGAAGTTTATGTTAAGTGTGAGGGTTGGGGTTCGGGTTCGTTTTAGGGGTGGGTTCAGGTTAGGGTCAGGGATAGGGTTTGGGTTAGGTTTAGGGTTAGGGTTAGGGTTAGGGTTAGAGTTAGGTTTAGGGATAGCTTTAGTTTTGGTTAGGGTTAGGATTTGAATGGATTTAGGTTAGGTTTAGGGTTCTGGATAGGGTGAAATTTTGGTTAAAGGTGAGGGTTCGGTTTAGGTTTAGGGTTAGAGTTATTGTTAGGGGTTAGGGTTAGGTTTGAGCTTATGGTAGGTTTAAAGTCTGGGTTAAGGTTAGGTTAGGGTTATGGTCAGGGTTAGGATTAGGATTCCGTTTAGGGTGAGGGTTAGGATCAGAGTTATTGTAAGGGTTAGTTTTAGGTTGACATGTGCGCCAAGGTTAAGGTTATGGTTTGGTTTAGGGGTAGGGATAGGTTTAGTGTTAGGGTGAGCTTTACTTTAGGGATAGGGTGAAGTTTAAGATAGAGTGAGGTTTAGGGTTAGGGTTATGGCTAAGGTTTGGTTTAGTTTTCAGGTTAATGTTAAGGTTGTGTTTCGTGTTAGGGTTAAGTTTACGGGTTCTGTTTACTTTTAGGGTGAGGGTTAGATTTTAGGTTAGGGTTAAGTTTAGTGTTAGGGTTCGGGTTAGGGTGACGGTTTGTGTTAGGCTTTGTGGTTGGGGTGAGGGTTAGGTTTAGGGTTAGGGTTGGGTAGGGTTCGGATTATGGTTATGGTAAGGTGTTAGGGGTTAGAGATTTAGTTTAGGGTGAGGATTTGGGTGAGTGTCTCGGTTAGTCACTGTGGTTCTGGTCATGCTTAGTTTTGGTTTATGGTTAGGGTTAGGTTTATGATCAGGTTTAGGGTTAGTGTTAGAGTTAGGGTTAAGCTTTAGGTAAGGCTTTGGTGTTTGGGGTTAGGGTTTAGGTAAGGCTTTGGTGTTTGGGGTTAGGGTTTGGGTTGGGGTTAGGGTTTGGGTTCGGGTTAGAGTTATCGTTACGGCTTAGGGTTTCTCGTTAGTGTTAGGGTTAGGGTTAGGCAGAGCATTAGGGTTAGGGCTGGAGGATACGGTTAGGGGTTAGGGTGAGGGTTATGGTTAGTTTTATGGTTAAGGTGAGGGTTTAGGGTAAGTGTTATGTTTAAGGTTAGAGTTAGGGTTAGGGTTAGGTGTAGCGTAAGTTTTCGGTTTAGGTTCAGGTTTTGAATTAGAGTTAGTGTTCTATTTAAGATCAAGGTTAGACTTAGGGTTAGGGTTAGGATTAGGTCTAGACTTAGGTTCAGGGCTAATGTAAGGCTTAGTTTTAGGGTTAGAGGTGGAGTAGCATTATGACTAGAGTTTGGTTTAAGGTTAGGGTTTGGGCTAGGTTTAGGTTTAGGGTTAAAGTTAGGGTTAGGGTTGGATGAAGTTTAGGATGGGGTGAGGGTTATTCTTATGGTTAGGGCTAGAGTTTGATTTTGTGTTCAGGTTAGTGTTAAGGTTAGGCTTAGGGTTCGGGTTCGGGTTCGGAATTTCGTTTAGGGTTAGTGTTAGGTTTAGATTCAGGGTTAGAGTGACATTTCGGTTCAGGGGGAGGGTTAAGATAAGGGTTAGGATTACGGTGAGGATTATACTTAGTGTTAGAGGTTAGGTTTACGGTTAGGATAGGGTTAAGTTTAGGGTTCATGTTAGGGTTAGTGTTAGATTAGGGTTACTGTTCGTGTTTGGGTTAGGCTTAGGGATAAGTTTAGGGATAGCTTTAGGTTTAGGGTTGGGGATAGGTTTAGGGGTTAGGGTGAGAGTTAGCATTAGGTTTACAGTTAAGGTGAGGGTTTAGGGTAAGTGCTATGGTTAGGGTTAGTGTTAGAGTTAGGGTTAGGGTGAATTTTCAGTTAATAGTGAGGGTTAGGGTAAGGGTTAGGGTTAAGGTTTAGGTTAGATTTAGGATTAAGATTAGTGTTAGGGTTAGGTTTAGGGTCCGGGTTAGGGTAGGGGTAAGGTTAGGGTTAAGGCTAGGTTTACGGTCAGGGGTAGGGCTAGGTTAGGGTTAGGGTTAGGTTTAGAGTTAGAGTTAGTGCTAGGGGTTAGGGTTAGGTTTAGGGTTAGGTTTAGAGTTATTGTTAGGGTTAGGGTAGAGTTAAGGTTAGGGTTAAGTTTAAAGTTAGGTAAGGGTTACGTTTAGGTCAGGGTTAGGGTTATTATTAGAGATAGGGTTAGGTTTAGAGAAAGGGTTAGGGTTCGTGTGAGGGTTAGTGTTAGGTTTACAGTTAAGCTGATGTTTTACAGTGTTACGGTTAGGGTCAGGGTTAGAGTTAGGTTTAGGGTTAGGTTTAGGTGTAGGGCTTGAGTGAGGCGATAGTTTAGGGTTAGATTTAGGGTGAAGGTTAAGATTAGTGTTAGTGTAAATAATAGAGTTAGGCGTTTGTGTTAAGGTTATGATCAGGTTAAGTTTAGGTTTAGAGTTAGAGTTAGGGTTAGGTATTGGTGTTTGTGTTAATGTTAGGGTCAGGATTAGGGTAGCTTTAGGGTTAGGGTTTGGTTTAGGGTTAGGGTTAGGGTGAAGTTGAAGTTAAGGGTCAGGGTTGAGCTTAGTCTTAGCATTAGGGTTTAGGTTAGGGTTAAGGTTAGGATAGGTTTTAGGGTTAAGATTAGTTTTAGGGTTAGGGTAAGTGTTAGGGTTCAGTCATGGTTAGGTTTAGGGCTAGTTTAAGGTTAGAGGTAAGGTTAGCTTAAGGGTAGTGTTTAGGTTTCGACGTTAGTGTGAGGGTTAGTGCTAGGTTTCCATTTGAGCTGAGTGTGTAGGGTAAGTTTTAGGTTTAGAATTAGGGTTAGAGATAGAGTTAGGGTCAGGGTTCGGGTTAAGTTTAGGGTTAGGGTTAGGTTTATGGTTAGGATTAGGGTTAGGGTCAGAGTTGGGGGATATTTAGTATTATGTTTCGTGTTAGGGTTTCGGTTAGGGTGAAGTTTATGTTAAGTGTGAGGGTTGGGGTTCGGGTTCGTTTTAGGGGTGGGTTCAGGTTAGGGTCAGGGATAGGGTTTGGGTTAGGTTTAGGGTTAGGGTTAGGGTTAGGGTTAGAGTTAGGTTTAGGGTTAGCTTTAGTTTTGGTTAGGGTTAGGATTTGAATGGATTTAGGTTAGGTTTAGGGTTCTGGATAGGGTGAAATTTTGGTTAAAGGTGAGGGTTCGGTTTAGGTTTAGGGTTAGAGTTATTGTTAGGGGTTAGGGTTAGGTTTGAGCTTATGGTAGGTTTAAAGTCTGGGTTAAGGTTAGGTTAGGGTTATGGTCAGGGTTAGGATTAGGATTCCGTTTAGGGTGAGGGTTAGGATCAGAGTTATTGTAAGGGTTAGTTTTAGGTTGACATGTGCGCCAAGGTTAAGGTTATGGTTTGGTTTAGGGGTAGGGATAGGTTTAGTGTTAGGGTGAGCTTTAGTTTAGGGATAGGGTGAAGTTTAAGATAGAGTGAGGTTTAGGGTTAGGGTTATGGCTAAGGTTTGGTTTAGTTTTCAGGTTAATGTTAAGGTTGTGTTTCGTGTTTGGGTTAAGTTTACGGGTTCTGTTTACTTTGAGGGTGAGGGTTAGATTTTAGGTTAGGGTTAAGTTTAGTGTTAGGGTTCGGGTTAGGGTGACGGTTTGTGTTAGGCTTTGTGGTTGGGGTGAGGGTTAGGTTTAGGGTTAGGGTTGGGTAGGGTTCGGATTATGGTTATGGTAAGGTGTTAGGGGTTAGAGATTTAGTTTAGGGTGAGGATTTGGGTGAGTGTCTCGGTTAGTCACTGTGGTTCTGGTCATGCTTAGTTTTGGTTTATGGTTAGGGTTAGGTTTATGATCAGGTTTAGGGTTAGTGTTAGAGTTAGGGTTAAGCTTTAGGTAAGGCTTTGGTGTTTGGGGTTAGGGTTTAGGTAAGGCTTTGGTGTTTGGGGTTAGGGTTTGGGTTGGGGTTAGGGTTTGGGTTGGGGTTAGAGTTATCGTTACGGCTTAGGGTTTCTCGTTAGTGTTAGGGTTAGGGTTAGGCAGAGCATTAGGGTTAGGGTTGGAGGATACGGTTAGGGGTTAGGGTGAGGGTTATGGTTAGTTTTATGGTTAAGGTGAGGGTTTAGGGTAAGTGTTATGTTTAAGGTTAGAGTTAGGGTTAGGGTTAGGTGTAGCGTAAGTTTTCGGTTTAGGTTCAGGTTTTGAATTAGAGTTAGTGTTCTATTTAAGATCAAGGTTAGACTTAGGGTTAGGGTTAGGATTAGGTCTAGACTTAGGGTCCGGGCTAATGTAAGGCTTAGTTTTAGGGTTAGAGGGGGAGTAGCATTATGACTAGAGTTTGGTTTAAGGTTAGGGTTTGGGTTAGGTTTAGGTTTAGGGTTAAAGTTAGGGTTAGGGTTGGATGAAGTTTAGGATGGGGTGAGGGTTATTCTTATGGTTAGGGCTAGAGTTTGATTTTGTGTTCAGGTTAGTGTTAAGGTTAGGCTTAGGGTTCGGGTTCGGGTTCGGAATTTCGTTTAGGGTTAGTGTTAGGTTTAGATTCAGGGTTAGAGTGACATTTCGGTTCAGGGGGAGGGTTAAGATAAGGGTTAGGATTACGGTGAGGATTATACTTAGTGTTAGAGGTTAGGTTTACGGTTAGGATAGGGTTAAGTTTAGGGTTCATGTTAGGGTTAGTGTTAGATTAGGGTTACTGTTCGTGTTTGGGTTAGGCTTAGGGATAAGTTTAGGGATAGCTTTAGGTTTAGGGTTGGGGATAGGTTTAGGGGTTAGGGTGAGAGTTAGCATTAGGTTTACAGTTAAGGTGAGGGTTTAGGGTAAGTGCTATGGTTAGGGTTAGTGTTAGAGTTAGGGTTAGGGTGAATTTTCAGTTAATAGTGAGGGTTAGGGTAAGGGTTAGGGTTAAGGTTTAGGTTAGATTTAGGATTAAGATTAGTGTTAGGGTTAGGTTTAGGGTCCGGGTTAGGGTAGGGGTAAGGTTAGGGTTAAGGCTAGGTTTACGGTCAGGGGTAGGGCTAGGTTAGGGTTAGGGTTAGGTTTAGAGTTAGAGTTAGTGCTAGGGGTTAGGGTTAGGTTTAGGGTTAGGTTTAGAGTTATTGTTAGGGTTACGGTAGAGTTAAGGTTAGGGTTAAGTTTAAAGTTAGGTAAGGGTTACGTTTAGGTCAGGGTTAGGGTTATTATTAGAGATAGGGTTAGGTTTAGAGAAAGGGTTAGGGTTCGTGTGAGGGTTAGTGTTAGGTTTACAGTTAAGCTGATGTTTTACAGTGTTACGGTTAGGGTCAGGGTTAGAGTTAGGTTTAGGGTTAGGTTTAGGTGTAGGGCTTGAGTGAGGCGATAGTTTAGGGTTAGATTTAGGGTGAAGGTTAAGATTAGTGTTAGTGTAAATAATAGAGTTAGGCGTTTGTGTTAAGGTTATGATCAGGTTAAGTTTAGGTTTAGAGTTAGAGTTAGGGTTAGGTATTGGTGTTTGTGTTAATGTTAGGGTCAGGATTAGGGTAGCTTTAGGGTTAGGGTTTGGTTTAGGGTTAGGGTTAGGGTGAAGTTGAAGTTAAGGGTCAGGGTTGAGCTTAGTCTTAGCATTAGGGTTTAGGTTAGGGTTAAGGTTAGGATAGGTTTTAGGGTTAAGATTAGTTTTAGGGTTAGGGTAAGTGTTAGGGTTAAGTCATGGTTAGGCTTAGGGCTAGTTTAAGGTTAGAGGTAAGGTTAGCTTAAGGGTAGTGTTTAGGTTTCGACGTTATTGTGAGGGTTAGTGCTAGGTTTCCATTTCAGCTGAGTGTGTAGGGTAAGTTTTAGGGTTAGAATTAGGGTTAGAGATAGAGTTAGGGTCAGGGTTCGGGTTAAGTTTAGGGTTAGGGTTAGGTTTATGGTTAGGATTAGGGTTAGGGTCAGAGTTGGGGGATATTTAGTATTATGTTTCGTGTTAGGGTTTCGGTTAGGGTGAAGTTTATGTTAAGTGTGAGGGTTGGGGTTCGGGTTCGTTTTAGGGGTGGGTTCCGGTTAGGGTCAGGGATAGAGTTTGGGTTAGGTTTAGGGTTAGGGTTAGGGTTAGAGTTAGGTTTAGGGTTAGCTTTAGTTTTGGTTAGGGTTAGGATTTGAATGGATTTAGGTTAGGTTTAGGGTTCTGGATAGGGTGAAATTTTGGTTAAAGGTGAGGGTTCGGTTTAGGTTTAGGGTTAGAGTTATTGTTAGGGGTTAGGGTTAGGTTTGAGCTTATGGTAGGTTTAAAGTCTGGGTTAAGGTTAGGTTAGGGTTATGGTCAGGGTTAGGATTAGGATTCCGTTTAGGGTGAGGGTTAGGATCAGAGTTATTGTAAGGGTTAGTTTTAGGTTGACATGTGCGCCAAGGTTAAGGTTATGGTTTGGTTTAGGGGTAGGGATAGGTTTAGTGTTAGGGTGAGCTTTAGTTTAGGGATAGGGTGAAGTTTAAGATAGAGTGAGGTTTAGGGTTAGGGTTATGGCTAAGGTTTGGTTTAGTTTTCAGGTTAATGTTAAGGTTGTGTTTCGTGTTAGGGTTAAGTTTACGGGTTCTGTTTCCTTTGAGGGTGAGGGTTAGATTTTAGGTTAGGGTTAAGTTTAGTGTTAGGGTTCGGGTTAGGGTGACGGTTTGTGTTAGGCTTTGTGGTTGGGGTGAGGGTTAGGTTTAGGGTTAGGGTTGGGTAGGGTTCGGATTATGGTTATGGTAAGGTGTTAGGGGTTAGATATTTAGTTTAGGGTGAGGGTTTGGGTGAGTGTCTCGGTTAGTCACTGTGGTTCTGGTCATGCTTAGTTTTGGTTTATGGTTAGGGTTAGGTTTATGATCAGGTTTAGGGTTAGTGTTAGAGTTAGGGTTAAGCTTTAGGTAAGGCTTTGGTGTTTGGGGTTAGGGTTTAGGTAAGGCTTTGGTGTTTGGGGTTAGGGTTTAGGTAAGGCTTTGGTGTTTGGGGTTAGGGTTTGGGTTGGGGTTAGAGTTATCGTTACGGCTTAGTGTTTCTCGTTAGTGTTAGGGTTAGGGTTAGGCAGAGCATTAGGGTTAGGGTTGGAGGATACGGTTAGGGGTTAGGGTGAGGGTTATGGTTAGTTTTATGGTTAAGGTGAGGGTTTAGGGTAAGTGTTATGTTTAAGGTTAGAGTTAGGGTTAGGGTTAGGTGTAGCGTAAGTTTTCGGTTTAGGTTCAGGTTTTGAATTAGAGTTAGTGTTCTATTTAAGATCAAGGTTAGACTTAGGGTTAGGGTTAGGATTAGGTCTAGACTTAGGGTCAGGGCTAATGTAAGGCTTAGTTTTAGGGTTAGAGGTGGAGTAGCATTATGACTAGAGTTTGGTTTAAGGTTAGGGTTTGGGTTAGGTTTAGGTTTAGGGTTAAAGTTAGGGTTAGGGTTGGATGAAGTTTAGGATGGGGTGAGGGTTATTATTATGGTTAGGGCTAGAGTTTGATTTTGTGTTCAGGTTAGTGTTAAGGTTAGGCTTAGGGTTCGGGTTCGGGTTCGGAATTTCGTTTAGGGTTAGTGTTAGGTTTAGATTCAGGGTTAGAGTGACATTTCGGTTCAGGGGGAGGGTTAAGATAAGGGTTAGGATTACGGTGAGGATTATACTTAGTGTTAGAGGTTAGGTTTACGGTTAGGATAGGGTTAAGTTTAGGGTTCATGTTAGGGTTAGTGTTAGATTAGGGTTACTGTTCGTGTTTGGGTTAGGCTTAGGGATAAGTTTAGGGATAGCTTTAGGTTTAGGGTTGGGGATAGGTTTAGGGGTTAGGGTGAGAGTTAGCATTAGGTTTACAGTTAAGGTGAGGGTTTAGGGTAAGTGCTATGGTTAGGGTTAGTGTTAGAGTTAGGGTTAGGGTGAATTTTCAGTTAATAGTGAGGGTTAGGGTAAGGGTTAGGGTTAAGGTTTAGGTTAGATTTAGGATTAAGATTAGTGTTAGGGTTAGGTTTAGGGTCCGGGTTAGGGTAGGGGTAAGGTTAGGGTTAAGGCTAGGTTTACGGTCAGGGGTAGGGCTAGGTTAGGGTTAGGGTTAGGTTTAGAGTTAGAGTTAGTGCTAGGGGTTAGGGTTAGGTTTAGGGTTAGGTTTAGAGTTATTGTTAGGGTTAGGGTAGAGTTAAGGTTAGGGTTAAGTTTAAAGTTAGGTAAGGGTTACGTTTAGGTCAGGGTTAGGGTTATTATTAGAGATAGGGTTAGGTTTAGAGAAAGGGTTAGGGTTCGTGTGAGCGTTAGTGTTAGGTTTACAGTTAAGCTGATGTTTTACAGTGTTACGGTTAGGGTCAGGGTTAGAGTTAGGTTTAGGGTTAGGTTTAGGTGTAGGGCTTGAGTGAGGCGATAGTTTAGGGTTAGATTTAGGGTGAAGGTTAAGATTAGTGTTAGTGTAAATATTAGAGTTAGGCGTTTGTGTTAAGGTTATGATCAGGTTAAGTTTAGGTTTAGAGTTAGAGTTAGGGTTAGGTTTTGGTGTTTGTGTTAATGTTAGGGTCAGGATTAGGGTAGCTTTAGGGTTAGGGTTTGGTTTAGGGTTAGGGTTAGGGTGAAGTTGAAGTTAAGGGTCAGGGTTGAGCTTAGTCTTAGCATTAGGGTTTAGGGTTAGGGTTAAGGTTAGGATAGGTTTTAGGGTTAAGATTAGTTTTAGGGTTAGGGTAAGTGTTAGGGTTAAGTCATGGTTAGGTTTAGGGCTAGTTTAAGGTTAGAGGTAAGGTTAGCTTAAGGGTAGTGTTTAGGTTTCGACGTTAGTGTGAGGGTTAGTGCTAGGTTTCCATTTCAGCTGAGTGTGTAGGGTAAGTTTTAGGGTTAGAATTAGGGTTAGAGATAGAGTTAGGGTCAGGGTTCGGGTTAAGTTTAGGGTTAGGGTTAGGTTTATGGTTAGGATTAGGGTTAGGGTCAGAGTTGGGGGATATTTAGTATTATGTTTCGTGTTAGGGTTTCGGTTAGGGTGAAGTTTATGTTAAGTGTGAGGGTTGGGGTTCGGGTTCGTTTTAGGGGTGGGTTCAGGTTAGGGTCAGGGATAGGGTTTGGGTTAGGTTTAGGGTTAGGGTTAGGGTTAGAGTTAGGTTTAGGGTTAGCTTTAGTTTTGGTTAGGGTTAGGATTTGAATGGATTTAGGTTAGGTTTAGGGTTCTGGATAGGGTGAAATTTTGGTTAAAGGTGAGGGTTCGGTTTAGGTTTAGGGTTAGAGTTATTGTTAGGGGTTAGGGTTAGGTTTGAGCTTATGGTAGGTTTAAAGTCTGGGTTAAGGTTAGGTTAGGGTTATGGTCAGGGTTAGGATTAGGATTCCGTTTAGGGTGAGGGTTAGGATCAGAGTTATTGTAAGGGTTAGTTTTAGGTTGACATGTGCGCCAAGGTTAAGGTTATGGTTTGGTTTAGGGGTAGGGATAGGTTTAGTGTTAGGGTGAGCTTTAGTTTAGGGATAGGGTGAAGTTTAAGATAGAGTGAGGTTTAGGGTTAGGGTTATGGCTAAGGTTTGGTTTAGTTTTCAGGTTAATGTTAAGGTTGTGTTTCGTGTTTGGGTTAAGTTTACGGGTTCTGTTTACTTTTAGGGTGAGGGTTAGATTTTAGGTTAGGGTTAAGTTTAGTGTTAGGGTTCGGGTTAGGGTGACGGTTTGTGTTAGGCTTTGTGGTTGGGGTGAGGGTTAGGTTTAGGGTTAGGGTTGGGTAGGGTTCGGATTATGGTTATGGTAAGGTGTTAGGGGTTAGAGATTTAGTTTAGGGTGAGGATTTGGGTGAGTGTCTCGGTTAGTCACTGTGGTTCTGGTCATGCTTAGTTTTGGTTTATGGTTAGGGTTAGGTTTATGATCAGGTTTAGGGTTAGTGTTAGAGTTAGGGTTAAGCTTTAGGTAAGGCTTTGTGTTTGGGGTTAGGGTTTAGGTAAGGCTTTGGTGTTTGGGGTTAGGGTTTGGGTTGGGGTTAGGGTTTGGGTTGGGGTTAGAGTTATCGTTACGGCTTAGGGTTTCTCGTTAGTGTTAGGGTTAGGGTTAGGCAGAGCATTAGGGTTAGGGTTGGAGGATACGGTTAGGGGTTAGGGTGAGGGTTATGGTTAGTTTTATGGTTAAGGTGAGGGTTTAGGGTAAGTGTTATGTTTAAGGTTAGAGTTAGGGTTAGGGTTAGGTGTAGCGTAAGTTTTCGGTTTAGGTTCAGGTTTTGAATTAGAGTTAGTGTTCTATTTAAGATCAAGGTTAGACTTAGGGTTAGGGTTAGGATTAGGTCTAGACTTAGGGTCCGGGCTAATGTAAGGCTTAGTTTTAGGGTTAGAGGGGGAGTAGCATTATGACTAGAGTTTGGTTTAAGGTTAGGGTTTGGGTTAGGTTTAGGTTTAGGGTTAAAGTTAGGGTTAGGGTTGGATGAAGTTTAGGATGGGGTGAGGGTTATTCTTATGGTTAGGGCTAGAGTTTGATTTTGTGTTCAGGTTAGTGTTAAGGTTAGGCTTAGGGTTCGGGTTCGGGTTCGGAATTTCGTTTAGGGTTAGTGTTAGGTTTAGATTCAGGGTTAGAGTGACATTTCGGTTCAGGGGGAGGGTTAAGATAAGGGTTAGGATTACGGTGAGGATTATACTTAGTGTTAGAGGTTAGGTTTACGGTTAGGATAGGGTTAAGTTTAGGGTTCATGTTAGGGTTAGTGTTAGATTAGGGTTACTGTTCGTGTTTGGGTTAGGCTTAGGGATAAGTTTAGGGATAGCTTTAGGTTTAGGGTTGGGGATAGGTTTAGGGGTTAGGGTGAGAGTTAGCATTAGGTTTACAGTTAAGGTGAGGGTTTAGGGTAAGTGCTATGGTTAGGGTTAGTGTTAGAGTTAGGGTTAGGGTGAATTTTCAGTTAATAGTGAGGGTTAGGGTTAAGGTTTAGGTTAGATTTAGGATTAAGATTAGTGTTAGGGTTAGGTTTAGGGTCCGGGTTAGGGTAGGGGTAAGGTTAGGGTTAAGGCTAGGTTTACGGTCAGGGGTAGGGCTAGGTTAGGGTTAGGGTTAGGTTTAGAGTTAGAGTTAGTGCTAGGGGTTAGGGTTAGGTTTAGGGTTAGGTTTAGAGTTATTGTTAGGGTTAGGGTAGAGTTAAGGTTAGGGTTAAGTTTAAAGTTAGGTAAGGGTTACGTTTAGGTCAGGGTTAGGGTTATTATTAGAGATAGGGTTAGGTTTAGAGAAAGGGTTAGGGTTCGTGTGAGCGTTAGTGTTAGGTTTACAGTTAAGCTGATGTTTTACAGTGTTACGGTTAGGGTCAGGGTTAGAGTTAGGTTTAGGGTTAGGTTTAGGTGTAGGGCTTGAGTGAGGCGATAGTTTAGGGTTAGATTTAGGGTGAAGGTTAAGATTAGTGTTAGTGTAAATATTAGAGTTAGGCGTTTGTGTTAAGGTTATGATCAGGTTAAGTTTAGGTTTCGAGTTAGAGTTAGGGTTAGGTTTTGGTGTTTGTGTTAATGTTAGGGTCAGGATTAGGGTAGCTTTAGGGTTAGGGTTTGGTTTAGGGTTAGGGTTAGGGTGAAGTTGAAGTTAAGGGTCAGGGTTGAGCTTAGTCTTAGCATTAGGGTTTAGGGTTAGGGTTAAGGTTAGGATAGGTTTTAGGGTTAAGATTAGTTTTAGGGTTAGGGTAAGTGTTAGGGTTAAGTCATGGTTAGGTTTAGGGCTAGTTTAAGGTTAGAGGTAAGGTTAGCTTAAGGGTAGTGTTTAGGTTTCGACGTTAGTGTGAGGGTTAGTGCTAGGTTTCCATTTCAGCTGAGTGTGTAGGGTAAGTTTTAGGGTTAGAATTAGGGTTAGAGATAGAGTTAGGGTCAGGGTTCGGGTTAAGTTTAGGGTTAGGGTTAGGTTTATGGTTAGGATTAGGGTTAGGGTCAGAGTTGGGGGATATTTAGTATTATGTTTCGTGTTAGGGTTTCGGTTAGGGTGAAGTTTATGTTAAGTGTGAGGGTTGGGGTTCGGGTTCGTTTTAGGGGTGGGTTCAGGTTAGGGTCAGGGATAGGGTTTGGGTTAGGTTTAGGGTTAGGGTTAGGGTTAGAGTTAGGTTTAGGGTTAGCTTTAGTTTTGGTTAGGGTTAGGATTTGAATGGATTTAGGTTAGGTTTAGGGTTCTGGATAGGGTGAAATTTTGGTTAAAGGTGAGGGTTCGGTTTAGGTTTAGGGTTAGAGTTATTGTTAGGGGTTAGGGTTAGGTTTGAGCTTATGGTAGGTTTAAAGTCTGGGTTAAGGTTAGGTTAGGGTTATGGTCAGGGTTAGGATTAGGATTCCGTTTAGGGTGAGGGTTAGGATCAGAGTTATTGTAAGGGTTAGTTTTAGGTTGACATGTGCGCCAAGGTTAAGGTTATGGTTTGGTTTAGGGGTAGGGATAGGTTTAGTGTTAGGGTGAGCTTTAGTTTAGGGATAGGGTGAAGTTTAAGATAGAGTGAGGTTTAGGGTTAGGGTTATGGCTAAGGTTTGGTTTAGTTTTCAGGTTAATGTTAAGGTTGTGTTTCGTGTTAGGGTTAAGTTTACGGGTTCTGTTTACTTTGAGGGTGAGGGTTAGATTTTAGGTTAGGGTTAAGTTTAGTGTTAGGGTTCGGGTTAGGGTGACGGTTTGTGTTAGGCTTTGTGGTTGGGGTGAGGGTTAGGTTTAGGGTTAGGGTTGGGTAGGGTTCGGATTATGGTTATGGTAAGGTGTTAGGGGTTAGAGATTTAGTTTAGGGTGAGGATTTGGGTGAGTGTCTCGGTTAGTCACTGTGGTTCTGGTCATGCTTAGTTTTGGTTTATGGTTAGGGTTAGGTTTATGATCAGGTTTAGGGTTAGTGTTAGAGTTAGGGTTAAGCTTTAGGTAAGGCTTTGGTGTTTGGGGTTAGGGTTTAGGTAAGGCTTTGGTGTTTGGGGTTAGGGTTTGGGTTGGGGTTAGGGTTTGGGTTGGGGTTAGAGTTATCGTTACGGCTTAGGGTTTCTCGTTAGTGTTAGGGTTAGGGTTAGGCAGAGCATTAGGGTTAGGGTTGGAGGATACGGTTAGGGGTTAGGGTGAGGGTTATGGTTAGTTTTATGGTTAAGGTGAGGGTTTAGGGTAAGTGTTATGTTTAAGGTTAGAGTTAGGGTTAGGGTTAGGTGTAGCGTAAGTTTTCGGTTTAGGTTCAGGTTTTGAATTAGAGTTAGTGTTCTATTTAAGATCAAGGTTAGACTTAGGGTTAGGGTTAGGATTAGGTCTAGACTTAGGGTCCGGGCTAATGTAAGGCTTAGTTTTAGGGTTAGAGGGGGAGTAGCATTATGACTAGAGTTTGGTTTAAGGTTAGGGTTTGGGTTAGGTTTAGGTTTAGGGTTAAAGTTAGGGTTAGGGTTGGATGAAGTTTAGGATGGGGTGAGGGTTATTCTTATGGTTAGGGCTAGAGTTTGATTTTGTGTTCAGGTTAGTGTTAAGGTTAGGCTTAGGGTTCGGGTTCGGGTTCGGAATTTCGTTTAGGGTTAGTGTTAGGTTTAGATTCAGGGTTAGAGTGACATTTCGGTTCAGGGGGAGGGTTAAGATAAGGGTTAGGATTACGGTGAGGATTATACTTAGTGTTAGAGGTTAGGTTTACGGTTAGGATAGGGTTAAGTTTAGGGTTCATGTTAGGGTTAGTGTTAGATTAGGGTTACTGTTCGTGTTTGGGTTAGGCTTAGGGATAAGTTTAGGGATAGCTTTAGGTTTAGGGTTGGGGATAGGTTTAGGGGTTAGGGTGAGAGTTAGCATTAGGTTTACAGTTAAGGTGAGGGTTTAGGGTAAGTGCTATGGTTAGGGTTAGTGTTAGAGTTAGGGTTAGGGTGAATTTTCAGTTAATAGTGAGGGTTAGGGTTAAGGTTTAGGTTAGATTTAGGATTAAGATTAGTGTTAGGGTTAGGTTTAGGGTCCGGGTTAGGGTAGGGGTAAGGTTAGGGTTAAGGCTAGGTTTACGGTCAGGGGTAGGGCTAGGTTAGGGTTAGGGTTAGGTTTAGAGTTAGAGTTAGTGCTAGGGGTTAGGGTTAGGTTTAGGGTTAGGTTTAGAGTTATTGTTAGGGTTAGGGTAGAGTTAAGGTTAGGGTTAAGTTTAAAGTTAGGTAAGGGTTACGTTTAGGTCAGGGTTAGGGTTATTATTAGAGATAGGGTTAGGTTTAGAGAAAGGGTTAGGGTTCGTGTGAGCGTTAGTGTTAGGTTTACAGTTAAGCTGATGTTTTACAGTGTTACGGTTAGGGTCAGGGTTAGAGTTAGGTTTAGGGTTAGGTTTAGGTGTAGGGCTTGAGTGAGGCGATAGTTTAGGGTTAGATTTAGGGTGAAGGTTAAGATTAGTGTTAGTGTAAATATTAGAGTTAGGCGTTTGTGTTAAGGTTATGATCAGGTTAAGTTTAGGTTTAGAGTTAGAGTTAGGGTTAGGTTTTGGTGTTTGTGTTAATGTTAGGGTCAGGATTAGGGTAGCTTTAGGGTTAGGGTTTGGTTTAGGGTTAGGGTTAGGGTGAAGTTGAAGTTAAGGGTCAGGGTTGAGCTTAGTCTTAGCATTAGGGTTTAGGGTTAGGGTTAAGGTTAGGATAGGTTTTAGGGTTAAGATTAGTTTTAGGGTTAGGGTAAGTGTTAGGGTTAAGTCATGGTTAGGTTTAGGGCTAGTTTAAGGTTAGAGGTAAGGTTAGCTTAAGGGTAGTGTTTAGGTTTCGACGTTAGTGTGAGGGTTAGTGCTAGGTTTCCATTTCAGCTGAGTGTGTAGGGTAAGTTTTAGGGTTAGAATTAGGGTTAGAGATAGAGTTAGGGTCAGGGTTCGGGTTAAGTTTAGGGTTAGGGTTAGGTTTATGGTTAGGATTAGGGTTAGGGTCAGAGTTGGGGGATATTTAGTATTATGTTTCGTGTTAGGGTTTCGGTTAGGGTGAAGTTTATGTTAAGTGTGAGGGTTGGGGTTCGGGTTCGTTTTAGGGGTGGGTTCAGGTTAGGGTCAGGGATAGGGTTTGGGTTAGGTTTAGGGTTAGGGTTAGGGTTAGAGTTAGGTTTAGGGTTAGCTTTAGTTTTGGTTAGGGTTAGGATTTGAATGGATTTAGGTTAGGTTTAGGGTTCTGGATAGGGTGAAATTTTGGTTAAAGGTGAGGGTTCGGTTTAGGTTTAGGGTTAGAGTTATTGTTAGGGGTTAGGGTTAGGTTTGAGCTTATGGTAGGTTTAAAGTCTGGGTTAAGGTTAGGTTAGGGTTATGGTCAGGGTTAGGATTAGGATTCCGTTTAGGGTGAGGGTTAGGATCAGAGTTATTGTAAGGGTTAGTTTTAGGTTGACATGTGCGCCAAGGTTAAGGTTATGGTTTGGTTTAGGGGTAGGGATAGGTTTAGTGTTAGGGTGAGCTTTAGTTTAGGGATAGGGTGAAGTTTAAGATAGAGTGAGGTTTAGGGTTAGGGTTATGGCTAAGGTTTGGTTTAGTTTTCAGGTTAATGTTAAGGTTGTGTTTCGTGTTTGGGTTAAGTTTACGGGTTCTGTTTACTTTTAGGGTGAGGGTTAGATTTTAGGTTAGGGTTAAGTTTAGTGTTAGGGTTCGGGTTAGGGTGACGGTTTGTGTTAGGCTTTGTGGTTGGGGTGAGGGTTAGGTTTAGGGTTAGGGTTGGGTAGGGTTCGGATTATGGTTATGGTAAGGTGTTAGGGGTTAGAGATTTAGTTTAGGGTGAGGATTTGGGTGAGTGTCTCGGTTAGTCACTGTGGTTCTGGTCATGCTTAGTTTTGGTTTATGGTTAGGGTTAGGTTTATGATCAGGTTTAGGGTTAGTGTTAGAGTTAGGGTTAAGCTTTAGGTAAGGCTTTGGTGTTTGGGGTTAGGGTTTAGGTAAGGCTTTGGTGTTTGGGGTTAGGGTTTGGGTTGGGGTTAGGGTTTGGGTTGGGGTTAGAGTTATCGTTACGGCTTAGGGTTTCTCGTTAGTGTTAGGGTTAGGGTTAGGCAGAGCATTAGGGTTAGGGTTGGAGGATACGGTTAGGGGTTAGGGTGAGGGTTATGGTTAGTTTTATGGTTAAGGTGAGGGTTTAGGGTAAGTGTTATGTTTAAGGTTAGAGTTAGGGTTAGGGTTAGGTGTAGCGTAAGTTTTCGGTTTAGGTTCAGGTTTTGAATTAGAGTTAGTGTTCTATTTAAGATCAAGGTTAGACTTAGGGTTAGGGTTAGGATTAGGTCTAGACTTAGGGTCAGGGCTAATGTAAGGCTTAGTTTTAGGGTTAGAGGTGGAGTAGCATTATGACTAGAGTTTGGTTTAAGGTTAGGGTTTGGGCTAGGTTTAGGTTTAGGGTTAAAGTTAGGGTTAGGGTTGGATGAAGTTTAGGATGGGGTGAGGGTTATTCTTATGGTTAGGGCTAGAGTTTGATTTTGTGTTCAGGTTAGTGTTAAGGTTAGGCTTAGGGTTCGGGTTCGGGTTCGGAATTTCGTTTAGGGTTAGTGTTAGGTTTAGATTCAGGGTTAGAGTGACATTTCGGTTCAGGGGGAGGGTTAAGATAAGGGTTAGGATTACGGTGAGGATTATACTTAGTGTTAGAGGTTAGGTTTACGGTTAGGATAGGGTTAAGTTTAGGGTTCATGTTAGGGTTAGTGTTAGATTAGGGTTACTGTTCGTGTTTGGGTTAGGCTTAGGGATAAGTTTAGGGATAGCTTTAGGTTTAGGGTTGGGGATAGGTTTAGGGGTTAGGGTGAGAGTTAGCATTAGGTTTACAGTTAAGGTGAGGGTTTAGGGTAAGTGCTATGGTTAGGGTTAGTGTTAGAGTTAGGGTTAGGGTGAATTTTCAGTTAATAGTGAGGGTTAGGGTAAGGGTTAGGGTTAAGGTTTAGGTTAGATTTAGGATTAAGATTAGTGTTAGGGTTAGGTTTAGGGTCCGGGTTAGGGTAGGGGTAAGGTTAGGGTTAAGGCTAGGTTTACAGTCAGGGGTAGGGCTAGGTTAGGGTTAGGGTTAGGTTTAGAGTTAGAGTTAGTGCTAGGGGTTAGGGTTAGGTTTAGGGTTAGGTTTAGAGTTATTGTTAGGGTTAGGGTAGAGTTAAGGTTAGGGTTAAGTTTAAAGTTAGGTAAGGGTTACGTTTAGGTCAGGGTTAGGGTTATTATTAGAGATAGGGTTAGGTTTAGAGAAAGGGTTAGGGTTCGTGTGAGGGTTAGTGTTAGGTTTACAGTTAAGCTGATGTTTTACAGTGTTACGGTTAGGGTCAGGGTTAGAGTTAGGTTTAGGGTTAGGTTTAGGTGTAGGGCTTGAGTGAGGCGATAGTTTAGGGTTAGATTTAGGGTGAAGGTTAAGATTAGTGTTAGTGTAAATATTAGAGTTAGGCGTTTGTGTTAAGGTTATGATCAGGTTAAGTTTAGGTTTCGAGTTAGAGTTAGGGTTAGGTTTTGGTGTTTGTGTTAATGTTAGGGTCAGGATTAGGGTAGCTTTAGGGTTAGGGTTTGGTTTAGGGTTAGGGTTAGGGTGAAGTTGAAGTTAAGGGTCAGGGTTGAGCTTAGTCTTAGCATTAGGGTTTAGGGTTAGGGTTAAGGTTAGGATAGGTTTTAGGGTTAAGATTAGTTTTAGGGTTAGGGTAAGTGTTAGGGTTAAGTCATGGTTAGGTTTAGGGCTAGTTTAAGGTTAGAGGTAAGGTTAGCTTAAGGGTAGTGTTTAGGTTTCGACGTTAGTGTGAGGGTTAGTGCTAGGTTTCCATTTCAGCTGAGTGTGTAGGGTAAGTTTTAGGGTTAGAATTAGGGTTAGAGATAGAGTTAGGGTCAGGGTTCGGGTTAAGTTTAGGGTTAGGGTTAGGTTTATGGTTAGGATTAGGGTTAGGGTCAGAGTTGGGGGATATTTAGTATTATGTTTCGTGTTAGGGTTTCGGTTAGGGTGAAGTTTATGTTAAGTGTGAGGGTTGGGGTTCGGGTTCGTTTTAGGGGTGGGTTCAGGTTAGGGTCAGGGATAGGGTTTGGGTTAGGTTTAGGGTTAGGGTTAGGGTTAGAGTTAGGTTTAGGGTTAGCTTTAGTTTTGGTTAGGGTTAGGATTTGAATGGATTTAGGTTAGGTTTAGGGTTCTGGATAGGGTGAAATTTTGGTTAAAGGTGAGGGTTCGGTTTAGGTTTAGGGTTAGAGTTATTGTTAGGGGTTAGGGTTAGGTTTGAGCTTATGGTAGGTTTAAAGTCTGGGTTAAGGTTAGGTTAGGGTTATGGTCAGGGTTAGGATTAGGATTCCGTTTAGGGTGAGGGTTAGGATCAGAGTTATTGTAAGGGTTAGTTTTAGGTTGACATGTGCGCCAAGGTTAAGGTTATGGTTTGGTTTAGGGGTAGGGATAGGTTTAGTGTTAGGGTGAGCTTTAGTTTAGGGATAGGGTGAAGTTTAAGATAGAGTGAGGTTTAGGGTTAGGGTTATGGCTAAGGTTTGGTTTAGTTTTCAGGTTAATGTTAAGGTTGTGTTTCGTGTTAGGGTTAAGTTTACGGGTTCTGTTTACTTTGAGGGTGAGGGTTAGATTTTAGGTTAGGGTTAAGTTTAGTGTTAGGGTTCGGGTTAGGGTGACGGTTTGTGTTAGGCTTTGTGGTTGGGGTGAGGGTTAGGTTTAGGGTTAGGGTTGGGTAGGGTTCGGATTATGGTTATGGTAAGGTGTTAGGGGTTAGAGATTTAGTTTAGGGTGAGGATTTGGGTGAGTGTCTCGGTTAGTCACTGTGGTTCTGGTCATGCTTAGTTTTGGTTTATGGTTAGGGTTAGGTTTATGATCAGGTTTAGGGTTAGTGTTAGAGTTAGGGTTAAGCTTTAGGTAAGGCTTTGGTGTTTGGGGTTAGGGTTTAGGTAAGGCTTTGGTGTTTGGGGTTAGGGTTTGGGTTGGGGTTAGGGTTTGGGTTGGGGTT
The DNA here is from genome assembly GCF_024166365.1 of Elephas maximus indicus. Lineage (NCBI taxonomy): Eukaryota > Metazoa > Chordata > Mammalia > Proboscidea > Elephantidae > Elephas > Elephas maximus. Next base: position 1,258,439 of record NW_026060237.1, on the reverse strand, counting down.
AGAGTTATCGTTACGGCTTAGGGTTTCTCGTTAGTGTTAGGGTTAGGGTTAGGCAGAGCATTAGGGTTAGGGTTGGAGGATACGGTTAGGGGTTAGGGTGAGGGTTATGGTTAGTTTTATGGTTAAGGTGAGGGTTTAGGGTAAGTGTTATGTTTAAGGTTAGAGTTAGGGTTAGGGTTAGGTGTAGCGTAAGTTTTCGGTTTAGGTTCAGGTTTTGAATTAGAGTTAGTGTTCTATTTAAGATCAAGGTTAGACTTAGGGTTAGGGTTAGGATTAGGTCTAGACTTAGGGTCCGGGCTAATGTAAGGCTTAGTTTTAGGGTTAGAGGGGGAGTAGCATTATGACTAGAGTTTGGTTTAAGGTTAGGGTTTGGGTTAGGTTTAGGTTTAGGGTTAAAGTTAGGGTTAGGGTTGGATGAAGTTTAGGATGGGGTGAGGGTTATTCTTATGGTTAGGGCTAGAGTTTGATTTTGTGTTCAGGTTAGTGTTAAGGTTAGGCTTAGGGTTCGGGTTCGGGTTCGGAATTTCGTTTAGGGTTAGTGTTAGGTTTAGATTCAGGGTTAGAGTGACATTTCGGTTCAGGGGGAGGGTTAAGATAAGGGTTAGGATTACGGTGAGGATTATACTTAGTGTTAGAGGTTAGGTTTACGGTTAGGATAGGGTTAAGTTTAGGGTTCATGTTAGGGTTAGTGTTAGATTAGGGTTACTGTTCGTGTTTGGGTTAGGCTTAGGGATAAGTTTAGGGATAGCTTTAGGTTTAGGGTTGGGGATAGGTTTAGGGGTTAGGGTGAGAGTTAGCATTAGGTTTACAGTTAAGGTGAGGGTTTAGGGTAAGTGCTATGGTTAGGGTTAGTGTTAGAGTTAGGGTTAGGGTGAATTTTCAGTTAATAGTGAGGGTTAGGGTTAAGGTTTAGGTTAGATTTAGGATTAAGATTAGTGTTAGGGTTAGGTTTAGGGTCCGGGTTAGGGTAGGGGTAAGGTTAGGGTTAAGGCTAGGTTTACGGTCAGGGGTAGGGCTAGGTTAGGGTTAGGGTTAGGTTTAGAGTTAGAGTTAGTGCTAGGGGTTAGGGTTAGGTTTAGGGTTAGGTTTAGAGTTATTGTTAGGGTTAGGGTAGAGTTAAGGTTAGGGTTAAGTTTAAAGTTAGGTAAGGGTTACGTTTAGGTCAGGGTTAGGGTTATTATTAGAGATAGGGTTAGGTTTAGAGAAAGGGTTAGGGTTCGTGTGAGCGTTAGTGTTAGGTTTACAGTTAAGCTGATGTTTTACAGTGTTACGGTTAGGGTCAGGGTTAGAGTTAGGTTTAGGGTTAGGTTTAGGTGTAGGGCTTGAGTGAGGCGATAGTTTAGGGTTAGATTTAGGGTGAAGGTTAAGATTAGTGTTAGTGTAAATATTAGAGTTAGGCGTTTGTGTTAAGGTTATGATCAGGTTAAGTTTAGGTTTAGAGTTAGAGTTAGGGTTAGGTTTTGGTGTTTGTGTTAATGTTAGGGTCAGGATTAGGGTAGCTTTAGGGTTAGGGTTTGGTTTAGGGTTAGGGTTAGGGTGAAGTTGAAGTTAAGGGTCAGGGTTGAGCTTAGTCTTAGCATTAGGGTTTAGGGTTAGGGTTAAGGTTAGGATAGGTTTTAGGGTTAAGATTAGTTTTAGGGTTAGGGTAAGTGTTAGGGTTAAGTCATGGTTAGGTTTAGGGCTAGTTTAAGGTTAGAGGTAAGGTTAGCTTAAGGGTAGTGTTTAGGTTTCGACGTTAGTGTGAGGGTTAGTGCTAGGTTTCCATTTCAGCTGAGTGTGTAGGGTAAGTTTTAGGGTTAGAATTAGGGTTAGAGATAGAGTTAGGGTCAGGGTTCGGGTTAAGTTTAGGGTTAGGGTTAGGTTTATGGTTAGGATTAGGGTTAGGGTCAGAGTTGGGGGATATTTAGTATTATGTTTCGTGTTAGGGTTTCGGTTAGGGTGAAGTTTATGTTAAGTGTGAGGGTTGGGGTTCGGGTTCGTTTTAGGGGTGGGTTCAGGTTAGGGTCAGGGATAGGGTTTGGGTTAGGTTTAGGGTTAGGGTTAGGGTTAGAGTTAGGTTTAGGGTTAGCTTTAGTTTTGGTTAGGGTTAGGATTTGAATGGATTTAGGTTAGGTTTAGGGTTCTGGATAGGGTGAAATTTTGGTTAAAGGTGAGGGTTCGGTTTAGGTTTAGGGTTAGAGTTATTGTTAGGGGTTAGGGTTAGGTTTGAGCTTATGGTAGGTTTAAAGTCTGGGTTAAGGTTAGGTTAGGGTTATGGTCAGGGTTAGGATTAGGATTCCGTTTAGGGTGAGGGTTAGGATCAGAGTTATTGTAAGGGTTAGTTTTAGGTTGACATGTGCGCCAAGGTTAAGGTTATGGTTTGGTTTAGGGGTAGGGATAGGTTTAGTGTTAGGGTGAGCTTTAGTTTAGGGATAGGGTGAAGTTTAAGATAGAGTGAGGTTTAGGGTTAGGGTTATGGCTAAGGTTTGGTTTAGTTTTCAGGTTAATGTTAAGGTTGTGTTTCGTGTTTGGGTTAAGTTTACGGGTTCTGTTTACTTTTAGGGTGAGGGTTAGATTTTAGGTTAGGGTTAAGTTTAGTGTTAGGGTTCGGGTTAGGGTGACGGTTTGTGTTAGGCTTTGTGGTTGGGGTGAGGGTTAGGTTTAGGGTTAGGGTTGGGTAGGGTTCGGATTATGGTTATGGTAAGGTGTTAGGGGTTAGAGATTTAGTTTAGGGTGAGGATTTGGGTGAGTGTCTCGGTTAGTCACTGTGGTTCTGGTCATGCTTAGTTTTGGTTTATGGTTAGGGTTAGGTTTATGATCAGGTTTAGGGTTAGTGTTAGAGTTAGGGTTAAGCTTTAGGTAAGGCTTTGGTGTTTGGGGTTAGGGTTTAGGTAAGGCTTTGGTGTTTGGGGTTAGGGTTTGGGTTGGGGTTAGGGTTTGGGTTGGGGTTAGAGTTATCGTTACGGCTTAGGGTTTCTCGTTAGTGTTAGGGTTAGGGTTAGGCAGAGCATTAGGGTTAGGGTTGGAGGATACGGTTAGGGGTTAGGGTGAGGGTTATGGTTAGTTTTATGGTTAAGGTGAGGGTTTAGGGTAAGTGTTATGTTTAAGGTTAGAGTTAGGGTTAGGGTTAGGTGTAGCGTAAGTTTTCGGTTTAGGTTCAGGTTTTGAATTAGAGTTAGTGTTCTATTTAAGATCAAGGTTAGACTTAGGGTTAGGGTTAGGATTAGGTCTAGACTTAGGGTCCGGGCTAATGTAAGGCTTAGTTTTAGGGTTAGAGGGGGAGTAGCATTATGACTAGAGTTTGGTTTAAGGTTAGGGTTTGGGTTAGGTTTAGGTTTAGGGTTAAAGTTAGGGTTAGGGTTGGATGAAGTTTAGGATGGGGTGAGGGTTATTCTTATGGTTAGGGCTAGAGTTTGATTTTGTGTTCAGGTTAGTGTTAAGGTTAGGCTTAGGGTTCGGGTTCGGGTTCGGAATTTCGTTTAGGGTTAGTGTTAGGTTTAGATTCAGGGTTAGAGTGACATTTCGGTTCAGGGGGAGGGTTAAGATAAGGGTTAGGATTACGGTGAGGATTATACTTAGTGTTAGAGGTTAGGTTTACGGTTAGGATAGGGTTAAGTTTAGGGTTCATGTTAGGGTTAGTGTTAGATTAGGGTTACTGTTCGTGTTTGGGTTAGGCTTAGGGATAAGTTTAGGGATAGCTTTAGGTTTAGGGTTGGGGATAGGTTTAGGGGTTAGGGTGAGAGTTAGCATTAGGTTTACAGTTAAGGTGAGGGTTTAGGGTAAGTGCTATGGTTAGGGTTAGTGTTAGAGTTAGGGTTAGGGTGAATTTTCAGTTAATAGTGAGGGTTAGGGTAAGGGTTAGGGTTAAGGTTTAGGTTAGATTTAGGATTAAGATTAGTGTTAGGGTTAGGTTTAGGGTCCGGGTTAGGGTAGGGGTAAGGTTAGGGTTAAGGCTAGGTTTACGGTCAGGGGTAGGGCTAGGTTAGGGTTAGGGTTAGGTTTAGAGTTAGAGTTAGAGTTAGTGCTAGGGGTTAGGGTTAGGTTTAGGGTTAGGTTTAGAGTTATTGTTAGGGTTAGGGTAGAGTTAAGGTTAGGGTTAAGTTTAAAGTTAGGTAAGGGTTACGTTTAGGTCAGGGTTAGGGTTATTATTAGAGATAGGGTTAGGTTTAGAGAAAGGGTTAGGGTTCGTGTGAGGGTTAGTGTTAGGTTTACAGTTAAGCTGATGTTTTACAGTGTTACGGTTAGGGTCAGGGTTAGAGTTAGGTTTAGGGTTAGGTTTAGGTGTAGGGCTTGAGTGAGGCGATAGTTTAGGGTTAGATTTAGGGTGAAGGTTAAGATTAGTGTTAGTGTAAATATTAGAGTTAGGCGTTTGTGTTAAGGTTATGATCAGGTTAAGTTTAGGTTTAGAGTTAGAGTTAGGGTTAGGTTTTGGTGTTTGTGTTAATGTTAGGGTCAGGATTAGGGTAGCTTTAGGGTTAGGGTTTGGTTTAGGGTTAGGGCTAGGGTGAAGCTGAAGTTAAGGGTCAGGGTTGAGCTTAGTCTTAGCATTAGGGTTTAGGTTAGGGTTAAGGTTAGGATAGGTTTTAGGGTTAAGATTAGTTTTAGGGTTAGGGTAAGTGTTAGGGTTAAGTCATGGTTAGGTTTAGGGCTAGTTTAAGGTTAGAGGTAAGGTTAGCTTAAGGGTAGTGTTTAGGTTTCGACGTTAGTGTGAGGGTTAGTGCTAGGTTTCCATTTCAGCTGAGTGTGTAGGGTAAGTTTTAGGGTTAGAATTAGGGTTAGAGATAGAGTTAGGTTCAGGGTTCGGGTTAAGTTTAGGGTTAGGGTTAGGTTTATGGTTAGGATTAGGGTTAGGGTCAGAGTTGGGGGATATTTAGTATTATGTTTCGTGTTAGGGTTTCGGTTAGGGTGAAGTTTATGTTAAGTGTGAGGGTTGGGGTTCGGGTTCGTTTTAGGGGTGGGTTCAGGTTAGGGTCAGGGATAGGGTTTGGGTTAGGTTTAGGGTTAGGGTTAGGGTTAGGGTTAGAGTTAGGTTTAGGGTTAGCTTTAGTTTTGGTTAGGGTTAGGATTTGAATGGATTTAGGTTAGGTTTAGGGTTCTGGATAGGGTGAAATTTTGGTTAAAGGTGAGGGTTCGGTTTAGGTTTAGGGTTAGAGTTATTGTTAGGGGTTAGGGTTAGGTTAGAGCTTATGGTAGGTTTAAAGTCTGGGTTAAGGTTAGGTTAGGGTTATGGTCAGGGTTAGGATTAGGATTCCGTTTAGGGTGAGGGTTAGGATCAGAGTTATTGTAAGGGTTAGTTTTAGGTTGACATGTGCGCCAAGGTTAAGGTTATGGTTTGGTTTAGGGGTAGGGATAGGTTTAGTGTTAGGGTGAGCTTTAGTTTAGGGATAGGGTGAAGTTTAAGATAGAGTGAGGTTTAGGGTTAGGGTTATGGCTAAGGTTTGGTTTAGTTTTCAGGTTAATGTTAAGGTTGTGTTTCGTGTTAGGGCTAAGTTTACGGGTTCTGTTTACTTTGAGGGTGAGGGTTAGATTTTAGGTTAGGGTTAAGTTTAGTGTTAGGGTTCGGGTTAGGGTGACGGTTTGTGTTAGGCTTTGTGGTTGGGGTGAGGGTTAGGTTTAGGGTTAGGGTTGGGTAGGGTTCGGATTATGGTTATGGTAAGGTGTTAGGGGTTAGAGATTTAGTTTAGGGTGAGGATTTGGGTGAGTCTCTCGGTTAGTCACTGTGGTTCTGGTCATGCTTAGTTTTGGTTTATGGTTAGGGTTAGGTTTATGATCAGGTTTAGGGTTAGTGTTAGAGTTAGGGTTAAGCTTTAGGTAAGGCTTTGGTGTTTGGGGTTAGGGTTTAGGTAAGGCTTTGGTGTTTGGGGTTAGGGTTTGGGTTGGGGTTAGGGTTTGGGTTCGGGTTAGAGTTATCGTTACGGCTTAGGGTTTCTCGTTTGTGTTAGGGTTAGGGTTAGGCAGAGCATTAGGGTTAGGGTTGGAGGATACGGTTAGGGGTTAGGGTGAGGGTTATGGTTAGTTTTATGGTTAAGGTGAGGGTTTAGGGTAAGTGTTATGTTTAAGGTTAGAGTTAGGGTTAGGGTTAGGTGTAGCGTAAGTTTTCGGTTTAGGTTCAGGTTTTGAATTAGAGTTAGTGTTCTATTTAAGATCAAGGTTAGACTTAGGGTTAGGGTTAGGATTAGGTCTAGACTTAGGGTCAGGGCTAATGTAAGGCTTAGTTTTAGGGTTAGAGGTGGAGTAGCATTATGACTAGAGTTTGGTTTAAGGTTAGGGTTTGGGCTAGGTTTAGGTTTAGGGTTAAAGTTAGGGTTAGGGTTGGATGAAGTTTAGGATGGGGTGAGGGTTATTCTTATGGTTAGGGCTAGAGTTTGATTTTGTGTTCAGGTTAGTGTTAAGGTTAGGCTTAGGGTTCGGGTTCGGGTTCGGAATTTCGTTTAGGGTTAGTGTTAGGTTTAGATTCAGGGTTAGAGTGACATTTCGGTTCAGGGGGAGGGTTAAGATAAGGGTTAGGATTACGGTGAGGATTATACTTAGTGTTAGAGGTTAGGTTTACGGTTAGGATAGGGTTAAGTTTAGGGTTCATGTTAGGGTTAGTGTTAGATTAGGGTTACTGTTCGTGTTTGGGTTAGGCTTAGGGATAAGTTTAGGGATAGCTTTAGGTTTAGGGTTGGGGATAGGTTTAGGGGTTAGGGTGAGAGTTAGCATTAGGTTTACAGTTAAGGTGAGGGTTTAGGGTAAGTGCTATGGTTAGGGTTAGTGTTAGAGTTAGGGTTAGGGTGAATTTTCAGTTAATAGTGAGGGTTAGGGTAAGGGTTAGGGTTAAGGTTTAGGTTAGATTTAGGATTAAGATTAGTGTTAGGGTTAGGTTTAGGGTCCGGGTTAGGGTAGGGGTAAGGTTAGGGTTAAGGCTAGGTTTACGGTCAGGGGTAGGGCTAGGTTAGGGTTAGGGTTAGGTTTAGAGTTAGAGTTAGTGCTAGGGGTTAGGGTTAGGTTTAGGGTTAGGTTTAGAGTTATTGTTAGGGTTAGGGTAGAGTTAAGGTTAGGGTTAAGTTTAAAGTTAGGTAAGGGTTACGTTTAGGTCAGGGTTAGGGTTATTATTAGAGATAGGGTTAGGTTTAGAGAAAGGGTTAGGGTTCGTGTGAGGGTTAGTGTTAGGTTTACAGTTAAGCTGATGTTTTACAGTGTTACGGTTAGGGTCAGGGTTAGAGTTAGGTTTAGGGTTAGGTTTAGGTGTAGGGCTTGAGTGAGGCGATAGTTTAGGGTTAGATTTAGGGTGAAGGTTAAGATTAGTGTTAGTGTAAATATTAGAGTTAGGCGTTTGTGTTAAGGTTATGATCAGGTTAAGTTTAGATTTAGAGTTAGAGTTAGGGTTAGGTTTTGGTGTTTGTGTTAATGTTAGGGTCAGGATTAGGGTAGCTTTAGGGTTAGGGTTTGGTTTAGGGTTAGGGCTAGGGTGAAGCTGAAGTTAAGGGTCAGGGTTGAGCTTAGTCTTAGCATTAGGGTTTAGGTTAGGGTTAAGGTTAGGATAGGTTTTAGGGTTAAGATTAGTTTTAGGGTTAGGGTAAGTGTTAGGGTTAAGTCATGGTTAGGTTTAGGGCTAGTTTAAGGTTAGAGGTAAGGTTAGCTTAAGGGTAGTGTTTAGGTTTCGACGTTAGTGTGAGGGTTAGTGCTAGGTTTCCATTTCAGCTGAGTGTGTAGGGTAAGTTTTAGGGTTAGAATTAGGGTTAGAGATAGAGTTAGGTTCAGGGTTCGGGTTAAGTTTAGGGTTAGGGTTAGGTTTATGGTTAGGATTAGGGTTAGGGTCAGAGTTGGGGGATATTTAGTATTATGTTTCGTGTTAGGGTTTCGGTTAGGGTGAAGTTTATGTTAAGTGTGAGGGTTGGGGTTCGGGTTCGTTTTAGGGGTGGGTTCAGGTTAGGGTCAGGGATAGGGTTTGGGTTAGGTTTAGGGTTAGGGTTAGGGTTAGAGTTAGGTTTAGGGTTAGCTTTAGTTTTGGTTAGGGTTAGGATTTGAATGGATTTAGGTTAGGTTTAGGGTTCTGGATAGGGTGAAATTTTGGTTAAAGGTGAGGGTTCGGTTTAGGTTTAGGGTTAGAGTTATTGTTAGGGGTTAGGGTTAGGTTTGAGCTTATGGTAGGTTTAAAGTCTGGGTTAAGGTTAGGTTAGGGTTATGGTCAGGGTTAGGATTAGGATTCCGTTTAGGGTGAGGGTTAGGATCAGAGTTATTGTAAGGGTTAGTTTTAGGTTGACATGTGCGCCAAGGTTAAGGTTATGGTTTGGTTTAGGGGTAGGGATAGGTTTAGTGTTAGGGTGAGCTTTAGTTTAGGGATAGGGTGAAGTTTAAGATAGAGTGAGGTTTAGGGTTAGGGTTATGGCTAAGGTTTGGTTTAGTTTTCAGGTTAATGTTAAGGTTGTGTTTCGTGTTAGGGCTAAGTTTACGGGTTCTGTTTACTTTGAGGGTGAGGGTTAGATTTTAGGTTAGGGTTAAGTTTAGTGTTAGGGTTCGGGTTAGGGTGACGGTTTGTGTTAGGCTTTGTGGTTGGGGTGAGGGTTAGGTTTAGGGTTAGGGTTGGGTAGGGTTCGGATTATGGTTATGGTAAGGTGTTAGGGGTTAGAGATTTAGTTTAGGGTGAGGATTTGGGTGAGTCTCTCGGTTAGTCACTGTGGTTCTGGTCATGCTTAGTTTTGGTTTATGGTTAGGGTTAGGTTTATGATCAGGTTTAGGGTTAGTGTTAGAGTTAGGGTTAAGCTTTAGGTAAGGCTTTGGTGTTTGGGGTTAGGGTTTAGGTAAGGCTTTGGTGTTTGGGGTTAGGGTTTGGGTTGGGGTTAGGGTTTGGGTTCGGGTTAGAGTTATCGTTACGGCTTAGGGTTTCTCGTTTGTGTTAGGGTTAGGGTTAGGCAGAGCATTAGGGTTAGGGTTGGAGGATACGGTTAGGGGTTAGGGTGAGGGTTATGGTTAGTTTTATGGTTAAGGTGAGGGTTTAGGGTAAGTGTTATGTTTAAGGTTAGAGTTAGGGTTAGGGTTAGGTGTAGCGTAAGTTTTCGGTTTAGGTTCAGGTTTTGAATTAGAGTTAGTGTTCTATTTAAGATCAAGGTTAGACTTAGGGTTAGGGTTAGGATTAGGTCTAGACTTAGGGTCAGGGCTAATGTAAGGCTTAGTTTTAGGGTTAGAGGTGGAGTAGCATTATGACTAGAGTTTGGTTTAAGGTTAGGGTTTGGGCTAGGTTTAGGTTTAGGGTTAAAGTTAGGGTTAGGGTTGGATGAAGTTTAGGATGGGGTGAGGGTTATTCTTATGGTTAGGGCTAGAGTTTGATTTTGTGTTCAGGTTAGTGTTAAGGTTAGGCTTAGGGTTCGGGTTCGGAATTTCGTTTAGGGTTAGTGTTAGGTTTAGATTCAGGGTTAGAGTGACATTTCGGTTCAGGGGGAGGGTTAAGATAAGGGTTAGGATTACGGTGAGGATTATACTTAGTGTTAGAGGTTAGGTTTACGGTTAGGATAGGGTTAAGTTTAGGGTTCATGTTAGGGTTAGTGTTAGATTAGGGTTACTGTTCGTGTTTGGGTTAGGCTTAGGGATAAGTTTAGGGATAGCTTTAGGTTTAGGGTTGGGGATAGGTTTAGGGGTTAGGGTGAGAGTTAGCATTAGGTTTACAGTTAAGGTGAGGGTTTAGGGTAAGTGCTATGGTTAGGGTTAGTGTTAGAGTTAGGGTTAGGGTGAATTTTCAGTTAATAGTGAGGGTTAGGGTAAGGGTTAGGGTTAAGGTTTAGGTTAGATTTAGGATTAAGATTAGTGTTAGGGTTAGGTTTAGGGTCCGGGTTAGGGTAGGGGTAAGGTTAGGGTTAAAGCTAGGTTTACGGTCAGGGGTAGGGCTAGGTTAGGGTTAGGGTTAGGTTTAGAGTTAGAGTTAGAGTTAGTGCTAGGGGTTAGGGTTAGGTTTAGGGTTAGGTTTAGAGTTATTGTTAGGGTTAGGGTAGAGTTAAGGTTAGGGTTAAGTTTAAAGTTAGGTAAGGGTTACGTTTAGGTCAGGGTTAGGGTTATTATTAGAGATAGGGTTAGGTTTAGAGAAAGGGTTAGGGTTCGTGTGAGGGTTAGTGTTAGGTTTACAGTTAAGCTGATGTTTTACAGTGTTACGGTTAGGGTCAGGGTTAGAGTTAGGTTTAGGGTTAGGTTTAGGTGTAGGGCTTGAGTGAGGCGATAGTTTAGGGTTAGATTTAGGGTGAAGGTTAAGATTAGTGTTAGTGTAAATATTAGAGTTAGGCGTTTGTGTTAAGGTTATGATCAGGTTAAGTTTAGGTTTAGAGTTAGAGTTAGGGTTAGGTATTGGTGTTTGTGTTAATGTTAGGGTCAGGATTAGGGTAGCTTTAGGGTTAGGGTTTGGTTTAGGGTTAGGGTTAGGGTGAAGTTGAAGTTAAGGGTCAGGGTTGAGCTTAGTCTTAGCATTAGGGTTTAGGTTAGGGTTAAGGTTAGGATAGGTTTTAGGGTTAAGATTAGTTTTAGGGTTAGGGTAAGTGTTAGGGTTCAGTCATGGTTAGGTTTAGGGCTAGTTTAAGGTTAGAGGTAAGGTTAGCTTAAGGGTAGTGTTTAGGTTTCGACGTTAGTGTGAGGGTTAGTGCTAGGTTTCCATTTGAGCTGAGTGTGTAGGGTAAGTTTTAGGTTTAGAATTAGGGTTAGAGATAGAGTTAGGTTCAGGGTTCGGGTTAAGTTTAGGGTTAGGGTTAGGTTTATGGTTAGGATTAGGGTTAGGGTCAGAGTTGGGGGATATTTAGTATTATGTTTCGTGTTAGGGTTTCGGTTAGGGTGAAGTTTATGTTAAGTGTGAGGGTTGGGGTTCGGGTTCGTTTTAGGGGTGGGTTCAGGTTAGGGTCAGGGATAGGGTTTGGGTTAGGTTTAGGGTTAGGGTTACGGTTAGGGTTAGAGTTAGGTTTAGGGTTAGCTTTAGTTTTGGTTAGGGTTAGGATTTGAATGGATTTAGGTTAGGTTTAGGGTTCTGGATAGGGTGAAATTTTGGTTAAAGGTGAGGGTTCGGTTTAGGTTTAGGGTTAGAGTTATTGTTAGGGGTTAGGGTTAGGTTTGAGCTTATGGTAGGTTTAAAGTCTGGGTTAAGGTTAGGTTAGGGTTATGGTCAGGGTTAGGATTAGGATTCCGTTTAGGGTGAGGGTTAGGATCAGAGTTATTGTAAGGGTTAGTTTTAGGTTGACATGTGCGCCAAGGTTAAGGTTATGGTTTGGTTTAGGGGTAGGGATAGGTTTAGTGTTAGGGTGAGCTTTACTTTAGGGATAGGGTGAAGTTTAAGATAGAGTGAGGTTTAGGGTTAGGGTTATGGCTAAGGTTTGGTTTAGTTTTCAGGTTAATGTTAAGGTTGTGTTTCGTGTTTGGGTTAAGTTTACGGGTTCTGTTTACTTTTAGGGTGAGGGTTAGATTTTAGGTTAGGGTTAAGTTTAGTGTTAGGGTTCGGGTTAGGGTGACGGTTTGTGTTAGGCTTTGTGGTTGGGGTGAGGGTTAGGTTTAGGGTTAGGGTTGGGTAGGGTTCGGATTATGGTTATGGTAAGGTGTTAGGGGTTAGAGATTTAGTTTAGGGTGAGGATTTGGGTGAGTGTCTCGGTTAGTCACTGTGGTTCTGGTCATGCTTAGTTTTGGTTTATGGTTAGGGTTAGGTTTATGATCAGGTTTAGGGTTAGTGTTAGAGTTAGGGTTAAGCTTTAGGTAAGGCTTTGGTGTTTGGGGTTAGGGTTTAGGTAAGGCTTTGGTGTTTGGGGTTAGGGTTTGGGTTGGGGTTAGGGTTTGGGTTGGGGTTAGAGTTATCGTTACGGCTTAGGGTTTCTCGTTAGTGTTAGGGTTAGGGTTAGGCACAGCATTAGGGTTAGGGCTGGAGGATACGGTTAGGGGTTAGGGTGAGGGTTATGGTTAGTTTTATGGTTAAGGTGAGGGTTTAGGGTAAGTGTTATGTTTAAGGTTAGAGTTAGGGTTAGGGTTAGGTGTAGCGTAAGTTTTCGGTTTAGGTTCAGGTTTTGAATTAGAGTTAGTGTTCTATTTAAGATCAAGGTTAGACTTAGGGTTAGGGTTAGGATTAGGTCTAGACTTAGGTTCAGGGCTAATGTAAGGCTTAGTTTTAGGGTTAGAGGTGGAGTAGCATTATGACTAGAGTTTGGTTTAAGGTTAGGGTTTGGGCTAGGTTTAGGTTTAGGGTTAAAGTTAGGGTTAGGGTTGGATGAAGTTTAGGATGGGGTGAGGGTTATTCTTATGGTTAGGGCTAGAGTTTGATTTTGTGTTCAGGTTAGTGTTAAGGTTAGGCTTAGGGTTCGGGTTCGGGTTCGGAATTTCGTTTAGGGTTAGTGTTAGGTTTAGATTCAGGGTTAGAGTGACATTTCGGTTCAGGGGGAGGGTTAAGATAAGGGTTAGGATTACGGTGAGGATTATACTTAGTGTTAGAGGTTAGGTTTACGGTTAGGATAGGGTTAAGTTTAGGGTTCATGTTAGGGTTAGTGTTAGATTAGGGTTACTGTTCGTGTTTGGGTTAGGCTTAGGGATAAGTTTAGGGATAGCTTTAGGTTTAGGGTTGGGGATAGGTTTAGGGGTTAGGGTGAGAGTTAGCATTAGGTTTACAGTTAAGGTGAGGGTTTAGGGTAAGTGCTATGGTTGGGTTAGTGTTAGAGTTAGGGTTAGGGTGAATTTTCAGTTAATAGTGAGGGTTAGGGTAAGGGTTAGGGTTAAGGTTTAGGTTAGATTTAGGATTAAGATTAGTGTTAGGGTTAGGTTTAGGGTCCGGGTTAGGGTAGGGGTAAGGTTAGGGTTAAGGCTAGGTTTACGGTCAGGGGTAGGGCTAGGTTAGGGTTAGGGTTAGGTTTAGAGTTAGAGTTAGTGCTAGGGGTTAGGGTTAGGTTTAAGGTTAGGTTTAGAGTTATTGTTAGGGTTAGGGTAGAGTTAAGGTTAGGGTTAAGTTTAAAGTTAGGTAAGGGTTACGTTTAGGTCAGGGTTAGGGTTATTATTAGAGATAGGGTTAGGTTTAGAGAAAGGGTTAGGGTTCGTGTGAGGGTTAGTGTTAGGTTTACAGTTAAGCTGATGTTTTACAGTGTTACGGTTAGGGTCAGGGTTAGAGTTAGGTTTAGGGTTAGGTTTAGGTGTAGGGCTTGAGTGAGGCGATAGTTTAGGGTTAGATTTAGGGTGAAGGTTAAGATTAGTGTTAGTGTAAATATTAGAGTTAGGCGTTTGTGTTAAGGTTATGATCAGGTTAAGTTTAGGTTTAGAGTTAGAGTTAGGGTTAGGTATTGGTGTTTGTGTTAATGTTAGGGTCAGGATTAGGGTAGCTTTAGGGTTAGGGTTTGGTTTAGGGTTAGGGTTAGGGTGAAGTTGAAGTTAAGGGTCAGGGTTGAGCTTAGTCTTAGCATTAGGGTTTAGGTTAGGGTTAAGGTTAGGATAGGTTTTAGGGTTAAGATTAGTTTTAGGGTTAGGGTAAGTGTTAGGGTTCAGTCATGGTTAGGTTTAGGGCTAGTTTAAGGTTAGAGGTAAGGTTAGCTTAAGGGTAGTGTTTAGGTTTCGACGTTAGTGTGAGGGTTAGTGCTAGGTTTCCATTTGAGCTGAGTGTGTAGGGTAAGTTTTAGGTTTAGAATTAGGGTTAGAGATAGAGTTAGGGTCAGGGTTCGGGTTAAGTTTAGGGTTAGGGTTAGGTTTATGGTTAGGATTAGGGTTAGGGTCAGAGTTGGGGGATATTTAGTATTATGTTTCGTGTTAGGGTTTCGGTTAGGGTGAAGTTTATGTTAAGTGTGAGGGTTGGGGTTCGGGTTCGTTTTAGGGGTGGGTTCAGGTTAGGGTCAGGGATAGGGTTTGGGTTAGGTTTAGGGTTAGGGTTACGGTTAGGGTTAGAGTTAGGTTTAGGGTTAGCTTTAGTTTTGGTTAGGGTTAGGATTTGAATGGATTTAGGTTAGGTTTAGGGTTCTGGATAGGGTGAAATTTTGGTTAAAGGTGAGGGTTCGGTTTAGGTTTAGGGTTAGAGTTATTGTTAGGGGTTAGGGTTAGGTTTGAGCTGATGGTAGGTTTAAAGTCTGGGTTAAGGTTAGGTTAGGGTTATGGTCAGGGTTAGGATTAGGATTCCGTTTAGGGTGAGGGTTAGGATCAGAGTTATTGTAAGGGTTAGTTTTAGGTTGACATGTGCGCCAAGGTTAAGGTTATGGTTTGGTTTAGGGGTAGGGATAGGTTTAGTGTTAGGGTGAGCTTTAGTTTAGGGATAGGGTGAAGTTTAAGATAGAGTGAGGTTTAGGGTTAGGGTTATGGCTAAGGTTTGGTTTAGTTTTCAGGTTAATGTTAAGGTTGTGTTTCGTGTTTGGGTTAAGTTTACGGGTTCTGTTTACTTTTAGGGTGAGGGTTAGATTTTAGGTTAGGGTTAAGTTTAGTGTTAGGGTTCGGGTTAGGGTGACGGTTTGTGTTAGGCTTTGTGGTTGGGGTGAGGGTTAGGTTTAGGGTTAGGGTTGGGTAGGGTTCGGATTATGGTTATGGTAAGGTGTTAGGGGTTAGAGATTTAGTTTAGGGTGAGGATTTGGGTGAGTGTCTCGGTTAGTCACTGTGGTTCTGGTCATGCTTAGTTTTGGTTTATGGTTAGGGTTAGGTTTATGATCAGGTTTAGGGTTAGTGTTAGAGTTAGGGTTAAGCTTTAGGTAAGGCTTTGGTGTTTGGGGTTAGGGTTTAGGTAAGGCTTTGGTGTTTGGGGTTAGGGTTTGGGTTGGGGTTAGGGTTTGGGTTGGGGTTAGAGTTATCGTTACGGCTTAGGGTTTCTCGTTAGTGTTAGGGTTAGGGTTAGGCACAGCATTAGGGTTAGGGCTGGAGGATACGGTTAGGGGTTAGGGTGAGGGTTATGGTTAGTTTTATGGTTAAGGTGAGGGTTTAGGGTAAGTGTTATGTTTAAGGTTAGAGTTAGGGTTAGGGTTAGGTGTAGCGTAAGTTTTCGGTTTAGGTTCAGGTTTTGAATTAGAGTTAGTGTTCTATTTAAGATCAAGGTTAGACTTAGGGTTAGGGTTAGGATTAGGTCTAGACTTAGGGTCAGGGCTAATGTAAGGCTTAGTTTTAGGGTTAGAGGTGGAGTAGCATTATGACTAGAGTTTGGTTTAAGGTTAGGGTTTGGGCTAGGTTTAGGTTTAGGGTTAAAGTTAGGGTTAGGGTTGGATGAAGTTTAGGATGGGGTGAGGGTTATTCTTATGGTTAGGGCTAGAGTTTGATTTTGTGTTCAGGTTAGTGTTAAGGTTAGGCTTAGGGTTCGGGTTCGGGTTCGGAATTTCGTTTAGGGTTAGTGTTAGGTTTAGATTCAGGGTTAGAGTGACATTTCGGTTCAGGGGGAGGGTTAAGATAAGGGTTAGGATTACGGTGAGGATTATACTTAGTGTTAGAGGTTAGGTTTACGGTTAGGATAGGGTTAAGTTTAGGGTTCATGTTAGGGTTAGTGTTAGATTAGGGTTACTGTTCGTGTTTGGGTTAGGCTTAGGGATAAGTTTAGGGATAGCTTTAGGTTTAGGGTTGGGGATAGGTTTAGGGGTTAGGGTGAGAGTTAGCATTAGGTTTACAGTTAAGGTGAGGGTTTAGGGTAAGTGCTATGGTTAGGGTTAGTGTTAGAGTTAGGGTTAGGGTGAATTTTCAGTTAATAGTGAGGGTTAGGGTAAGGGTTAGGGTTAAGGTTTAGGTTAGATTTAGGATTAAGATTAGTGTTAGGGTTAGGTTTAGGGTCCGGGTTAGGGTAGGGGTAAGGTTAGGGTTAAGGCTAGGTTTACGGTCAGGGGTAGGGCTAGGTTAGGGTTAGGGTTAGGTTTAGAGTTAGAGTTAGTGCTAGGGGTTAGGGTTAGGTTTAGGGTTAGGTTTAGAGTTATTGTTAGGGTTAGGGTAGAGTTAAGGTTAGGGTTAAGTTTAAAGTTAGGTAAGGGTTACGTTTAGGTCAGGGTTAGGGTTATTATTAGAGATAGGGTTAGGTTTAGAGAAAGGGTTAGGGTTCGTGTGAGGGTTAGTGTTAGGTTTACAGTTAAGCTGATGTTTTACAGTGTTACGGTTAGGGTCAGGGTTAGAGTTAGGTTTAGGGTTAGGTTTAGGTGTAGGGCTTGAGTGAGGCGATAGTTTAGGGTTAGATTTAGGGTGAAGGTTAAGATTAGTGTTAGTGTAAATATTAGAGTTAGGCGTTTGTGTTAAGGTTATGATCAGGTTAAGTTTAGGTTTCGAGTTAGAGTTAGGGTTAGGTTTTGGTGTTTGTGTTAATGTTAGGGTCAGGATTAGGGTAGCTTTAGGGTTAGGGTTTGGTTTAGGGTTAGGGTTAGGGTGAAGTTGAAGTTAAGGGTCAGGGTTGAGCTTAGTCTTAGCATTAGGGTTTAGGTTAGGGTTAAGGTTAGGATAGGTTTTAGGGTTAAGATTAGTTTTAGGGTTAGGGTAAGTGTTAGGGTTCAGTCATGGTTAGGTTTAGGGCTAGTTTAAGGTTAGAGGTAAGGTTAGCTTAAGGGTAGTGTTTAGGTTTCGACGTTAGTGTGAGGGTTAGTGCTAGGTTTCCATTTCAGCTGAGTGTGTAGGGTAAGTTTTAGGGTTAGAATTAGGGTTAGAGATAGAGTTAGGGTCAGGGTTCGGGTTAAGTTTAGGGTTAGGGTTAGGTTTATGGTTAGGATTAGGGTTAGGGTCAGAGTTGGGGGATATTTAGTATTATGTTTCGTGTTAGGGTTTCGGTTAGGGTGAAGTTTATGTTAAGTGTGAGGGTTGGGGTTCGGGTTCGTTTTAGGGGTGGGTTCAGGTTAGGGTCAGGGATAGGGTTTGGGTTAGGTTTAGGGTTAGGGTTACGGTTAGGGTTAGAGTTAGGTTTAGGGTTAGCTTTAGTTTTGGTTAGGGTTAGGATTTGAATGGATTTAGGTTAGGTTTAGGGTTCTGGATAGGGTGAAATTTTGGTTAAAGGTGAGGGTTCGGTTTAGGTTTAGGGTTAGAGTTATTGTTAGGGGTTAGGGTTAGGTTTGAGCTTATGGTAGGTTTAAAGTCTGGGTTAAGGTTAGGTTAGGGTTATGGTCAGGGTTAGGATTAGGATTCCGTTTAGGGTGAGGGTTAGGATCAGAGTTATTGTAAGGGTTAGTTTTAGGTTGACATGTGCGCCAAGGTTAAGGTTATGGTTTGGTTTAGGGGTAGGGATAGGTTTAGTGTTAGGGTGAGCTTTAGTTTAGGGATAGGGTGAAGTTTAAGATAGAGTGAGGTTTAGGGTTAGGGTTATGGCTAAGGTTTGGTTTAGTTTTCAGGTTAATGTTAAGGTTGTGTTTCGTGTTTGGGTTAAGTTTACGGGTTCTGTTTACTTTGAGGGTGAGGGTTAGATTTTAGGTTAGGGTTAAGTTTAGTGTTAGGGTTCGGGTTAGGGTGACGGTTTGTGTTAGGCTTTGTGGTTGGGGTGAGGGTTAGGTTTAGGGTTAGGGTTGGGTAGGGTTCGGATTATGGTTATGGTAAGGTGTTAGGGGTTAGAGATTTAGTTTAGGGTGAGGATTTGGGTGAGTGTCTCGGTTAGTCACTGTGGTTCTGGTCATGCTTAGTTTTGGTTTATGGTTAGGGTTAGGTTTATGATCAGGTTTAGGGTTAGTGTTAGAGTTAGGGTTAAGCTTTAGGTAAGGCTTTGGTGTTTGGGGTTAGGGTTTAGGTAAGGCTTTGGTGTTTGGGGTTAGGGTTTGGGTTGGGGTTAGGGTTTGGGTTGGGGTTAGAGTTATCGTTACGGCTTAGGGTTTCTCGTTAGTGTTAGGGTTAGGTTTAGGCAGAGCATTAGGGTTAGGGCTGGAGGATACGGTTAGGGGTTAGGGTGAGGGTTATGGTTAGTTTTATGGTTAAGGTGAGGGTTTAGGGTAAGTGTTATGTTTAAGGTTAGAGTTAGGGTTAGGGTTAGGTGTAGCGTAAGTTTTCGGTTTAGGTTCAGGTTTTGAATTAGAGTTAGTGTTCTATTTAAGATCAAGGTTAGACTTAGGGTTAGGGTTAGGATTAGGTCTAGACTTAGGGTCAGGGCTAATGTAAGGCTTAGTTTTAGGGTTAGAGGTGGAGTAGCATTATGACTAGAGTTTGGTTTAAGGTTAGGGTTTGGGCTAGGTTTAGGTTTAGGGTTAAAGTTAGGGTTAGGGTTGGATGAAGTTTAGGATGGGGTGAGGGTTATTCTTATGGTTAGGGCTAGAGTTTGATTTTGTGTTCAGGTTAGTGTTAAGGTTAGGCTTAGGGTTCGGGTTCGGGTTCGGAATTTCGTTTAGGGTTAGTGTTAGGTTTAGGTTCAGGGTTAGAGTGACATTTCGGTTCAGGGGGAGGGTTAAGATAAGGGTTAGGATTACGGTGAGGATTATACTTAGTGTTAGAGGTTAGGTTTACGGTTAGGATAGGGTTAAGTTTAGGGTTCATGTTAGGGTTAGTGTTAGATTAGGGTTACTGTTCGTGTTTGGGTTAGGCTTAGGGATAAGTTTAGGGATAGCTTTAGGTTTAGGGTTGGGGATAGGTTTAGGGGTTAGGGTGAGAGTTAGCATTAGGTTTACAGTTAAGGTGAGGGTTTAGGGTAAGTGCTATGGTTAGGGTTAGTGTTAGAGTTAGGGTTAGGGTGAATTTTCAGTTAATAGTGAGGGTTAGGGTAAGGGTTAGGGTTAAGGTTTAGGTTAGATTTAGGATTAAGATTAGTGTTAGGGTTAGGTTTAGGGTCCGGGTTAGGGTAGGGGTAAGGTTAGGGTTAAGGCTAGGTTTACGGTCAGGGGTAGGGCTAGGTTAGGGTTAGGGTTAGGTTTAGAGTTAGAGTTAGTGCTAGGGGTTAGGGTTAGGTTTAGGGTTAGGTTTAGAGTTATTGTTAGGGTTAGGGTAGAGTTAAGGTTAGGGTTAAGTTTAAAGTTAGGTAAGGGTTACGTTTAGGTCAGGGTTAGGGTTATTATTAGAGATAGGGTTAGGTTTAGAGAAAGGGTTAGGGTTCGTGTGAGGGTTAGTGTTAGGTTTACAGTTAAGCTGATGTTTTACAGTGTTACGGTTAGGGTCAGGGTTAGAGTTAGGTTTAGGGTTAGGTTTAGGTGTAGGGCTTGAGTGAGGCGATAGTTTAGGGTTAGATTTAGGGTGAAGGTTAAGATTAGTGTTAGTGTAAATATTAGAGTTAGGCGTTTGTGTTAAGGTTATGATCAGGTTAAGTTTAGGTTTAGAGTTAGAGTTAGGGTTAGGTTTTGGTGTTTGTGTTAATGTTAGGGTCAGGATTAGGGTAGCTTTAGGGTTAGGGTTTGGTTTAGGGTTAGGGCTAGGGTGAAGCTGAAGTTAAGGGTCAGGGTTGAGCTTAGTCTTAGCATTAGGGTTTAGGTTAGGGTTAAGGTTAGGATAGGTTTTAGGGTTAAGATTAGTTTTAGGGTTAGGGTAAGTGTTAGGGTTAAGTCATGGTTAGGTTTAGGGCTAGTTTAAGGTTAGAGGTAAGGTTAGCTTAAGGGTAGTGTTTAGGTTTCGACGTTAGTGTGAGGGTTAGTGCTAGGTTTCCATTTGAGCTGAGTGTGTAGGGTAAGTTTTAGGGTTAGAATTAGGGTTAGAGATAGAGTTAGGGTCAGGGTTCGGGTTAAGTTTAGGGTTAGGGTTAGGTTTATGGTTAGGATTAGGGTTAGGGTCAGAGTTGGGGGATATTTAGTATTATGTTTCGTGTTAGGGTTTCGGTTAGGGTGAAGTTTATGTTAAGTGTGAGGGTTGGGGTTCGGGTTCGTTTTAGGGGTGGGTTCAGGTTAGGGTCAGGGATAGGGTTTGGGTTAGGTTTAGGGTTAGGGTTAGGGTTAGAGTTAGGTTTAGGGTTAGCTTTAGTTTTGGTTAGGGTTAGGATTTGAATGGATTTAGGTTAGGTTTAGGGTTCTGGATAGGGTGATATTTTGGTTAAAGGTGAGGGTTCGGTTTAGGTTTAGGGTTAGAGTTATTGTTAGGGGTTAGGGTTAGGTTTGAGCTTATGGTAGGTTTAAAGTCTGGGTTAAGGTTAGGTTAGGGTTATGGTCAGGGTTAGGATTAGGATTCCGTTTAGGGTGAGGGTTAGGATCAGAGTTATTGTAAGGGTTAGTTTTAGGTTGACATGTGCGCCAAGGTTAAGGTTATGGTTTGGTTTAGGGGTAGGGATAGGTTTAGTGTTAGGGTGAGCTTTAGTTTAGGGATAGGGTGAAGTTTAAGATAGAGTGAGGTTTAGGGTTAGGGTTATGGCTAAGGTTTGGTTTAGTTTTCAGGTTAATGTTAAGGTTGTGTTTCGTGTTTGGGTTAAGTTTACGGGTTCTGTTTACTTTGAGGGTGAGGGTTAGATTTTAGGTTAGGGTTAAGTTTAGTGTTAGGGTTCGGGTTAGGGTGACGGTTTGTGTTAGGCTTTGTGGTTGGGGTGAGGGTTAGGTTTAGGGTTAGGGTTGGGTAGGGTTCGGATTATGGTTATGGTAAGGTGTTAGGGGTTAGAGATTTAGTTTAGGGTGAGGATTTGGGTGAGTGTCTCGGTTAGTCACTGTGGTTCTGGTCATGCTTAGTTTTGGTTTATGGTTAGGGTTAGGTTTATGATCAGGTTTAGGGTTAGTGTTAGAGTTAGGGTTAAGCTTTAGGTAAGGCTTTGGTGTTTGGGGTTAGGGTTTAGGTAAGGCTTTGGTGTTTGGGGTTAGGGTTTGGGTTGGGGTTAGGGTTTGGGTTGGGGTTAGAGTTATCGTTACGGCTTAGGGTTTCTCGTTAGTGTTAGGGTTAGGGTTAGGCACAGCATTAGGGTTAGGGCTGGAGGATACGGTTAGGGGTTAGGGTGAGGGTTATGGTTAGTTTTATGGTTAAGGTGAGGGTTTAGGGTAAGTGTTATGTTTAAGGTTAGAGTTAGGGTTAGGGTTAGGTGTAGCGTAAGTTTTCGGTTTAGGTTCAGGTTTTGAATTAGAGTTAGTGTTCTATTTAAGATCAAGGTTAGACTTAGGGTTAGGGTTAGGATTAGGTCTAGACTTAGGGTCAGGGCTAATGTAAGGCTTAGTTTTAGGGTTAGAGGTGGAGTAGCATTATGACTAGAGTTTGGTTTAAGGTTAGGGTTTGGGCTAGGTTTAGGTTTAGGGTTAAAGTTAGGGTTAGGGTTGGATGAAGTTTAGGATGGGGTGAGGGTTATTCTTATGGTTAGGGCTAGAGTTTGATTTTGTGTTCAGGTTAGTGTTAAGGTTAGGCTTAGGGTTCGGGTTCGGGTTCGGAATTTCGTTTAGGGTTAGTGTTAGGTTTAGGTTCAGGGTTAGAGTGACATTTCGGTTCAGGGGGAGGGTTAAGATAAGGGTTAGGATTACGGTGAGGATTATACTTAGTGTTAGAGGTTAGGTTTACGGTTAGGATAGGGTTAAGTTTAGGGTTCATGTTAGGGTTAGTGTTAGATTAGGGTTACTGTTCGTGTTTGGGTTAGGCTTAGGGATAAGTTTAGGGATAGCTTTAGGTTTAGGGTTGGGGATAGGTTTAGGGGTTAGGGTGAGAGTTAGCATTAGGTTTACAGTTAAGGTGAGGGTTTAGGGTAAGTGCTATGGTTAGGGTTAGTGTTAGAGTTAGGGTTAGGGTGAATTTTCAGTTAATAGTGAGGGTTAGGGTAAGGGTTAGGGTTAAGGTTTAGGTTAGATTTAGGATTAAGATTAGTGTTAGGGTTAGGTTTAGGGTCCGGGTTAGGGTAGGGGTAAGGTTAAGGTTAAGGCTAGGTTTACGGTCAGGGGTAGGGCTAGGTTAGGGTTAGGGTTAGGTTTAGAGTTAGAGTTAGTGCTAGGGGTTAGGGTTAGGTTTAGGGTTAGGTTTAGAGTTATTGTTAGGGTTAGGGTAGAGTTAAGGTTAGGGTTAAGTTTAAAGTTAGGTAAGGGTTACGTTTAGGTCAGGGTTAGGGTTATTATTAGAGATAGGGTTAGGTTTAGAGAAAGGGTTAGGGTTCGTGTGAGGGTTAGTGTTAGGTTTACAGTTAAGCTGATGTTTTACAGTGTTACGGTTAGGGTCAGGGTTAGAGTTAGGTTTAGGGTTAGGTTTAGGTGTAGGGCTTGAGTGAGGCGATAGTTTAGGGTTAGATTTAGGGTGAAGGTTAAGATTAGTGTTAGTGTAAATATTAGAGTTAGGCGTTTGTGTTAAGGTTATGATCAGGTTAAGTTTAGGTTTAGAGTTAGAGTTAGGGTTAGGTTTTGGTGTTTGTGTTAATGTTAGGGTCAGGATTAGGGTAGCTTTAGGGTTAGGGTTTGGTTTAGGGTTAGGGCTAGGGTGAAGCTGAAGTTAAGGGTCAGGGTTGAGCTTAGTCTTAGCATTAGGGTTTAGGTTAGGGTTAAGGTTAGGATAGGTTTTAGGGTTAAGATTAGTTTTAGGGTTAGGGTAAGTGTTAGGGTTAAGTCATGGTTAGGTTTAGGGCTAGTTTAAGGTTAGAGGTAAGGTTAGCTTAAGGGTAGTGTTTAGGTTTCGACGTTAGTGTGAGGGTTAGTGCTAGGTTTCCATTTGAGCTGAGTGTGTAGGGTAAGTTTTAGGGTTAGAATTAGGGTTAGAGATAGAGTTAGGGTCAGGGTTCGGGTTAAGTTTAGGGTTAGGGTTAGGTTTATGGTTAGGATTAGGGTTAGGGTCAGAGTTGGGGGATATTTAGTATTATGTTTCGTGTTAGGGTTTCGGTTAGGGTGAAGTTTATGTTAAGTGTGAGGGTTGGGGTTCGGGTTCGTTTTAGGGGTGGGTTCAGGTTAGGGTCAGGGATAGGGTTTGGGTTAGGTTTAGGGTTAGGGTTAGGGTTAGAGTTAGGTTTAGGGTTAGCTTTAGTTTTGGTTAGGGTTAGGATTTGAATGGATTTAGGTTAGGTTTAGGGTTCTGGATAGGGTGATATTTTGGTTAAAGGTGAGGGTTCGGTTTAGGTTTAGGGTTAGAGTTATTGTTAGGGGTTAGGGTTAGGTTTGAGCTTATGGTAGGTTTAAAGTCTGGGTTAAGGTTAGGTTAGGGTTATGGTCAGGGTTAGGATTAGGATTCCGTTTAGGGTGAGGGTTAGGATCAGAGTTATTGTAAGGGTTAGTTTTAGGTTGACATGTGCGCCAAGGTTAAGGTTATGGTTTGGTTTAGGGGTAGGGATAGGTTTAGTGTTAGGGTGAGCTTTAGTTTAGGGATAGGGTGAAGTTTAAGATAGAGTGAGGTTTAGGGTTAGGGTTATGGCTAAGGTTTGGTTTAGTTTTCAGGTTAATGTTAAGGTTGTGTTTCGTGTTTGGGTTAAGTTTACGGGTTCTGTTTACTTTGAGGGTGAGGGTTAGATTTTAGGTTAGGGTTAAGTTTAGTGTTAGGGTTCGGGTTAGGGTGACGGTTTGTGTTAGGCTTTGTGGTTGGGGTGAGGGTTAGGTTTAGGGTTAGGGTTGGGTAGGGTTCGGATTATGGTTATGGTAAGGTGTTAGGGGTTAGAGATTTAGTTTAGGGTGAGGATTTGGGTGAGTGTCTCGGTTAGTCACTGTGGTTCTGGTCATGCTTAGTTTTGGTTTATGGTTAGGGTTAGGTTTATGATCAGGTTTAGGGTTAGTGTTAGAGTTAGGGTTAAGCTTTAGGTAAGGCTTTGGTGTTTGGGGTTAGGGTTTAGGTAAGGCTTTGGTGTTTGGGGTTAGGGTTTGGGTTGGGGTTAGGGTTTGGGTTGGGGTTAGAGTTATCGTTACGGCTTAGGGTTTCTCGTTAGTGTTAGGGTTAGGGTTAGGCACAGCATTAGGGTTAGGGCTGGAGGATACGGTTAGGGGTTAGGGTGAGGGTTATGGTTAGTTTTATGGTTAAGGTGAGGGTTTAGGGTAAGTGTTATGTTTAAGGTTAGAGTTAGGGTTAGGGTTAGGTGTAGCGTAAGTTTTCGGTTTAGGTTCAGGTTTTGAATTAGAGTTAGTGTTCTATTTAAGATCAAGGTTAGACTTAGGGTTAGGGTTAGGATTAGGTCTAGACTTAGGGTCAGGGCTAATGTAAGGCTTAGTTTTAGGGTTAGAGGTGGAGTAGCATTATGACTAGAGTTTGGTTTAAGGTTAGGGTTTGGGCTAGGTTTAGGTTTAGGGTTAAAGTTAGGGTTAGGGTTGGATGAAGTTTAGGATGGGGTGAGGGTTATTCTTATGGTTAGGGCTAGAGTTTGATTTTGTGTTCAGGTTAGTGTTAAGGTTAGGCTTAGGGTTCGGGTTCGGGTTCGGAATTTCGTTTAGGGTTAGTGTTAGGTTTAGGTTCAGGGTTAGAGTGACATTTCGGTTCAGGGGGAGGGTTAAGATAAGGGTTAGGATTACGGTGAGGATTATACTTAGTGTTAGAGGTTAGGTTTACGGTTAGGATAGGGTTAAGTTTAGGGTTCATGTTAGGGTTAGTGTTAGATTAGGGTTACTGTTCGTGTTTGGGTTAGGCTTAGGGATAAGTTTAGGGATAGCTTTAGGTTTAGGGTTGGGGATAGGTTTAGGGGTTAGGGTGAGAGTTAGCATTAGGTTTACAGTTAAGGTGAGGGTTTAGGGTAAGTGCTATGGTTAGGGTTAGTGTTAGAGTTAGGGTTAGGGTGAATTTTCAGTTAATAGTGAGGGTTAGGGTAAGGGTTAGGGTTAAGGTTTAGGTTAGATTTAGGATTAAGATTAGTGTTAGGGTTAGGTTTAGGGTCCGGGTTAGGGTAGGGGTAAGGTTAGGGTTAAGGCTAGGTTTACGGTCAGGGGTAGGGCTAGGTTAGGGTTAGGGTTAGGTTTAGAGTTAGAGTTAGTGCTAGGGGTTAGGGTTAGGTTTAGGGTTAGGTTTAGAGTTATTGTTAGGGTTAGGGTAGAGTTAAGGTTAGGGTTAAGTTTAAAGTTAGGTAAGGGTTACGTTTAGGTCAGGGTTAGGGTTATTATTAGAGATAGGGTTAGGTTTAGAGAAAGGGTTAGGGTTCGTGTGAGGGTTAGTGTTAGGTTTACAGTTAAGCTGATGTTTTACAGTGTTACGGTTAGGGTCAGGGTTAGAGTTAGGTTTAGGGTTAGGTTTAGGTGTAGGGCTTGAGTGAGGCGATAGTTTAGGGTTAGATTTAGGGTGAAGGTTAAGATTAGTGTTAGTGTAAATATTAGAGTTAGGCGTTTGTGTTAAGGTTATGATCAGGTTAAGTTTAGGTTTAGAGTTAGAGTTAGGGTTAGGTTTTGGTGTTTGTGTTAATGTTAGGGTCAGGATTAGGGTAGCTTTAGGGTTAGGGTTTGGTTTAGGGTTAGGGCTAGGGTGAAGCTGAAGTTAAGGGTCAGGGTTGAGCTTAGTCTTAGCATTAGGGTTTAGGTTAGGGTTAAGGTTAGGATAGGTTTTAGGGTTAAGATTAGTTTTAGGGTTAGGGTAAGTGTTAGGGTTAAGTCATGGTTAGGTTTAGGGCTAGTTTAAGGTTAGAGGTAAGGTTAGCTTAAGGGTAGTGTTTAGGTTTCGACGTTAGTGTGAGGGTTAGTGCTAGGTTTCCATTTGAGCTGAGTGTGTAGGGTAAGTTTTAGGGTTAGAATTAGGGTTAGAGATAGAGTTAGGGTCAGGGTTCGGGTTAAGTTTAGGGTTAGGGTTAGGTTTATGGTTAGGATTAGGGTTAGGGTCAGAGTTGGGGGATATTTAGTATTATGTTTCGTGTTAGGGTTTCGGTTAGGGTGAAGTTTATGTTAAGTGTGAGGGTTGGGGTTCGGGTTCGTTTTAGGGGTGGGTTCAGGTTAGGGTCAGGGATAGGGTTTGGGTTAGGTTTAGGGTTAGGGTTAGGGTTAGAGTTAGGTTTAGGGTTAGCTTTAGTTTTGGTTAGGGTTAGGATTTGAATGGATTTAGGTTAGGTTTAGGGTTCTGGATAGGGTGATATTTTGGTTAAAGGTGAGGGTTCGGTTTAGGTTTAGGGTTAGAGTTATTGTTAGGGGTTAGGGTTAGGTTTGAGCTTATGGTAGGTTTAAAGTCTGGGTTAAGGTTAGGTTAGGGTTATGGTCAGGGTTAGGATTAGGATTCCGTTTAGGGTGAGGGTTAGGATCAGAGTTATTGTAAGGGTTAGTTTTAGGTTGACATGTGCGCCAAGGTTAAGGTTATGGTTTGGTTTAGGGGTAGGGATAGGTTTAGTGTTAGGGTGAGCTTTAGTTTAGGGATAGGGTGAAGTTTAAGATAGAGTGAGGTTTAGGGTTAGGGTTATGGCTAAGGTTTGGTTTAGTTTTCAGGTTAATGTTAAGGTTGTGTTTCGTGTTTGGGTTAAGTTTACGGGTTCTGTTTACTTTGAGGGTGAGGGTTAGATTTTAGGTTAGGGTTAAGTTTAGTGTTAGGGTTCGGGTTAGGGTGACGGTTTGTGTTAGGCTTTGTGGTTGGGGTGAGGGTTAGGTTTAGGGTTAGGGTTGGGTAGGGTTCGGATTATGGTTATGGTAAGGTGTTAGGGGTTAGAGATTTAGTTTAGGGTGAGGATTTGGGTGAGTCTCTCGGTTAGTCACTGTGGTTCTGGTCATGCTTAGTTTTGGTTTATGGTTAGGGTTAGGTTTATGATCAGGTTTAGGGTTAGTGTTAGAGTTAGGGTTAAGCTTTAGGTAAGGCTTTGGTGTTTGGGGTTAGGGTTTAGGTAAGGCTTTGGTGTTTGGGGTTAGGGTTTGGGTTGGGGTTAGGGTTTGGGTTGGGGTTAGAGTTATCGTTACGGCTTAGGGTTTCTCGTTAGTGTTAGGGTTAGGGTTAGGCAGAGCATTAGGGTTAGGGCTGGAGGATACGGTTAGGGGTTAGGGTGAGGGTTATGGTTAGTTTTATGGTTAAGGTGAGGGTTTAGGGTAAGTGTTATGTTTAAGGTTAGAGTTAGGGTTAGGGTTAGGTGTAGCGTAAGTTTTCGGTTTAGGTTCAGGTTTTGAATTAGAGTTAGTGTTCTATTTAAGATCAAGGTTAGACTTAGGGTTAGGGTTAGGATTAGGTCTAGACTTAGGGTCAGGGCTAATGTAAGGCTTAGTTTTAGGGTTAGAGGTGGAGTAGCATTATGACTAGAGTTTGGTTTAAGGTTAGGGTTTGGGCTAGGTTTAGGTTTAGGGTTAAAGTTAGGGTTAGGGTTGGATGAAGTTTAGGATGGGGTGAGGGTTATTCTTATGGTTAGGGCTAGAGTTTGATTTTGTGTTCAGGTTAGTGTTAAGGTTAGGCTTAGGGTTCGGGTTCGGGTTCGGAATTTCGTTTAGGGTTAGTGTTAGGTTTAGGTTCAGGGTTAGAGTGACATTTCGGTTCAGGGGGAGGGTTAAGATAAGGGTTAGGATTACGGTGAGGATTATACTTAGTGTTAGAGGTTAGGTTTACGGTTAGGATAGGGTTAAGTTTAGGGTTCATGTTAGGGTTAGTGTTAGATTAGGGTTACTGTTCGTGTTTGGGTTAGGCTTAGGGATAAGTTTAGGGATAGCTTTAGGTTTAGGGTTGGGGATAGGTTTAGGGGTTAGGGTGAGAGTTAGCATTAGGTTTACAGTTAAGGTGAGGGTTTAGGGTAAGTGCTATGGTTAGGGTTAGTGTTAGAGTTAGGGTTAGGGTGAATTTTCAGTTAATAGTGAGGGTTAGGGTAAGGGTTAGGGTTAAGGTTTAGGTTAGATTTAGGATTAAGATTAGTGTTAGGGTTAGGTTTAGGGTCCGGGTTAGGGTAGGGGTAAGGTTAGGGTTAAGGCTAGGTTTACGGTCAGGGGTAGGGCTAGGTTAGGGTTAGGGTTAGGTTTAGAGTTAGAGTTAGTGCTAGGGGTTAGGGTTAGGTTTAGGGTTAGGTTTAGAGTTATTGTTAGGGTTAGGGTAGAGTTAAGGTTAGGGTTAAGTTTAAAGTTAGGTAAGGGTTACGTTTAGGTCAGGGTTAGGGTTATTATTAGAGATAGGGTTAGGTTTAGAGAAAGGGTTAGGGTTCGTGTGAGGGTTAGTGTTAGGTTTACAGTTAAGCTGATGTTTTACAGTGTTACGGTTAGGGTCAGGGTTAGAGTTAGGTTTAGGGTTAGGTTTAGGTGTAGGGCTTGAGTGAGGCGATAGTTTAGGGTTAGATTTAGGGTGAAGGTTAAGATTAGTGTTAGTGTAAATATTAGAGTTAGGCGTTTGTGTTAAGGTTATGATCAGGTTAAGTTTAGGTTTAGAGTTAGAGTTAGGGTTAGGTTTTGGTGTTTGTGTTAATGTTAGGGTCAGGATTAGGGTAGCTTTAGGGTTAGGGTTTGGTTTAGGGTTAGGGCTAGGGTGAAGCTGAAGTTAAGGGTCAGGGTTGAGCTTAGTCTTAGCATTAGGGTTTAGGTTAGGGTTAAGGTTAGGATAGGTTTTAGGGTTAAGATTAGTTTTAGGGTTAGGGTAAGTGTTAGGGTTAAGTCATGGTTAGGTTTAGGGCTAGTTTAAGGTTAGAGGTAAGGTTAGCTTAAGGGTAGTGTTTAGGTTTCGACGTTAGTGTGAGGGTTAGTGCTAGGTTTCCATTTGAGCTGAGTGTGTAGGGTAAGTTTTAGGGTTAGAATTAGGGTTAGAGATAGAGTTAGGGTCAGGGTTCGGGTTAAGTTTAGGGTTAGGGTTAGGTTTATGGTTAGGATTAGGGTTAGGGTCAGAGTTGGGGGATATTTAGTATTATGTTTCGTGTTAGGGTTTCGGTTAGGGTGAAGTTTATGTTAAGTGTGAGGGTTGGGGTTCGGGTTCGTTTTAGGGGTGGGTTCAGGTTAGGGTCAGGGATAGGGTTTGGGTTAGGTTTAGGGTTAGGGTTAGGGTTAGAGTTAGGTTTAGGGTTAGCTTTAGTTTTGGTTAGGGTTAGGATTTGAATGGATTTAGGTTAGGTTTAGGGTTCTGGATAGGGTGATATTTTGGTTAAAGGTGAGGGTTCGGTTTAGGTTTAGGGTTAGAGTTATTGTTAGGGGTTAGGGTTAGGTTTGAGCTTATGGTAGGTTTAAAGTCTGGGTTAAGGTTAGGTTAGGGTTATGGTCAGGGTTAGGATTAGGATTCCGTTTAGGGTGAGGGTTAGGATCAGAGTTATTGTAAGGGTTAGTTTTAGGTTGACATGTGCGCCAAGGTTAAGGTTATGGTTTGGTTTAGGGGTAGGGATAGGTTTAGTGTTAGGGTGAGCTTTAGTTTAGGGATAGGGTGAAGTTTAAGATAGAGTGAGGTTTAGGGTTAGGGTTATGGCTAAGGTTTGGTTTAGTTTTCAGGTTAATGTTAAGGTTGTGTTTCGTGTTTGGGTTAAGTTTACGGGTTCTGTTTACTTTGAGGGTGAGGGTTAGATTTTAGGTTAGGGTTAAGTTTAGTGTTAGGGTTCGGGTTAGGGTGACGGTTTGTGTTAGGCTTTGTGGTTGGGGTGAGGGTTAGGTTTAGGGTTAGGGTTGGGTAGGGTTCGGATTATGGTTATGGTAAGGTGTTAGGGGTTAGAGATTTAGTTTAGGGTGAGGATTTGGGTGAGTGTCTCGGTTAGTCACTGTGGTTCTGGTCATGCTTAGTTTTGGTTTATGGTTAGGGTTAGGTTTATGATCAGGTTTAGGGTTAGTGTTAGAGTTAGGGTTAAGCTTTAGGTAAGGCTTTGGTGTTTGGGGTTAGGGTTTAGGTAAGGCTTTGGTGTTTGGGGTTAGGGTTTGGGTTGGGGTTAGGGTTTGGGTTGGGGTTAGAGTTATCGTTACGGCTTAGGGTTTCTCGTTAGTGTTAGGGTTAGGGTTAGGCAGAGCATTAGGGTTAGGGCTGGAGGATACGGTTAGGGGTTAGGGTGAGGGTTATGGTTAGTTTTATGGTTAAGGTGAGGGTTTAGGGTAAGTGTTATGTTTAAGGTTAGAGTTAGGGTTAGGGTTAGGTGTAGCGTAAGTTTTCGGTTTAGGTTCAGGTTTTGAATTAGAGTTAGTGTTCTATTTAAGATCAAGGTTAGACTTAGGGTTAGGGTTAGGATTAGGTCTAGACTTAGGGTCAGGGCTAATGTAAGGCTTAGTTTTAGGGTTAGAGGTGGAGTAGCATTATGACTAGAGTTTGGTTTAAGGTTAGGGTTTGGGCTAGGTTTAGGTTTAGGGTTAAAGTTAGGGTTAGGGTTGGATGAAGTTTAGGATGGGGTGAGGGTTATTCTTATGGTTAGGGCTAGAGTTTGATTTTGTGTTCAGGTTAGTGTTAA
The DNA here is from genome assembly GCF_024166365.1 of Elephas maximus indicus. Lineage (NCBI taxonomy): Eukaryota > Metazoa > Chordata > Mammalia > Proboscidea > Elephantidae > Elephas > Elephas maximus. The sequence continues at coordinate 1,228,531 of NW_026060237.1, read as the reverse complement.
GGTTAGGCTTAGGGTTCGGGTTCGGGTTCGGAATTTCGTTTAGGGTTAGTGTTAGGTTTAGATTCAGGGTTAGAGTGACATTTCGGTTCAGGGGGAGGGTTAAGATAAGGGTTAGGATTACGGTGAGGATTATACTTAGTGTTAGAGGTTAGGTTTACGGTTAGGATAGGGTTAAGTTTAGGGTTCATGTTAGGGTTAGTGTTAGATTAGGGTTACTGTTCGTGTTTGGGTTAGGCTTAGGGATAAGTTTAGGGATAGCTTTAGGTTTAGGGTTGGGGATAGGTTTAGGGGTTAGGGTGAGAGTTAGCATTAGGTTTACAGTTAAGGTGAGGGTTTAGGGTAAGTGCTATGGTTAGGGTTAGTGTTAGAGTTAGGGTTAGGGTGAATTTTCAGTTAATAGTGAGGGTTAGGGTAAGGGTTAGGGTTAAGGTTTAGGTTAGATTTAGGATTAAGATTAGTGTTAGGGTTAGGTTTAGGGTCCGGGTTAGGGTAGGGGTAAGGTTAGGGTTAAGGCTAGGTTTACGGTCAGGGGTAGGGCTAGGTTAGGGTTAGGGTTAGGTTTAGAGTTAGAGTTAGTGCTAGGGGTTAGGGTTAGGTTTAGGGTTAGGTTTAGAGTTATTGTTAGGGTTAGGGTAGAGTTAAGGTTAGGGTTAAGTTTAAAGTTAGGTAAGGGTTACGTTTAGGTCAGGGTTAGGGTTATTATTAGAGATAGGGTTAGGTTTAGAGAAAGGGTTAGGGTTCGTGTGAGGGTTAGTGTTAGGTTTACAGTTAAGCTGATGTTTTACAGTGTTACGGTTAGGGTCAGGGTTAGAGTTAGGTTTAGGGTTAGGTTTAGGTGTAGGGCTTGAGTGAGGCGATAGTTTAGGGTTAGATTTAGGGTGAAGGTTAAGATTAGTGTTAGTGTAAATATTAGAGTTAGGCGTTTGTGTTAAGGTTATGATCAGGTTAAGTTTAGGTTTAGAGTTAGAGTTAGGGTTAGGTTTTGGTGTTTGTGTTAATGTTAGGGTCAGGATTAGGGTAGCTTTAGGGTTAGGGTTTGGTTTAGGGTTAGGGCTAGGGTGAAGCTGAAGTTAAGGGTCAGGGTTGAGCTTAGTCTTAGCATTAGGGTTTAGGTTAGGGTTAAGGTTAGGATAGGTTTTAGGGTTAAGATTAGTTTTAGGGTTAGGGTAAGTGTTAGGGTTAAGTCATGGTTAGGTTTAGGGCTAGTTTAAGGTTAGAGGTAAGGTTAGCTTAAGGGTAGTGTTTAGGTTTCGACGTTAGTGTGAGGGTTAGTGCTAGGTTTCCATTTCAGCTGAGTGTGTAGGGTAAGTTTTAGGGTTAGAATTAGGGTTAGAGATAGAGTTAGGTTCAGGGTTCGGGTTAAGTTTAGGGTTAGGGTTAGGTTTATGGTTAGGATTAGGGTTAGGGTCAGAGTTGGGGGATATTTAGTATTATGTTTCGTGTTAGGGTTTCGGTTAGGGTGAAGTTTATGTTAAGTGTGAGGGTTGGGGTTCGGGTTCGTTTTAGGGGTGGGTTCAGGTTAGGGTCAGGGATAGGGTTTGGGTTAGGTTTAGGGTTAGGGTTAGGGTTAGAGTTAGGTTTAGGGTTAGCTTTAGTTTTGGTTAGGGTTAGGATTTGAATGGATTTAGGTTAGGTTTAGGGTTCTGGATAGGGTGAAATTTTGGTTAAAGGTGAGGGTTCGGTTTAGGTTTAGGGTTAGAGTTATTGTTAGGGGTTAGGGTTAGGTTTGAGCTTATGGTAGGTTTAAAGTCTGGGTTAAGGTTAGGTTAGGGTTATGGTCAGGGTTAGGATTAGGATTCCGTTTAGGGTGAGGGTTAGGATCAGAGTTATTGTAAGGGTTAGTTTTAGGTTGACATGTGCGCCAAGGTTAAGATTATGGTTTGGTTTAGGGGTAGGGATAGGTTTAGTGTTAGGGTGAGCTTTAGTTTAGGGATAGGGTGAAGTTTAAGATAGAGTGAGGTTTAGGGTTAGGGTTATGGCTAAGGTTTGGTTTAGTTTTCAGGTTAATGTTAAGGTTGTGTTTCGTGTTAGGGCTAAGTTTACGGGTTCTGTTTACTTTGAGGGTGAGGGTTAGATTTTAGGTTAGGGTTAAGTTTAGTGTTAGGGTTCGGGTTAGGGTGACGGTTTGTGTTAGGCTTTGTGGTTGGGGTGAGGGTTAGGTTTAGGGTTAGGGTTGGGTAGGGTTCGGATTATGGTTATGGTAAGGTGTTAGGGGTTAGAGATTTAGTTTAGGGTGAGGATTTGGGTGAGTCTCTCGGTTAGTCACTGTGGTTCTGGTCATGCTTAGTTTTGGTTTATGGTTAGGGTTAGGTTTATGATCAGGTTTAGGGTTAGTGTTAGAGTTAGGGTTAAGCTTTAGGTAAGGCTTTGGTGTTTGGGGTTAGGGTTTAGGTAAGGCTTTGGTGTTTGGGGTTAGGGTTTGGGTTGGGGTTAGGGTTTGGGTTCGGGTTAGAGTTATCGTTACGGCTTAGGGTTTCTCGTTTGTGTTAGGGTTAGGGTTAGGCAGAGCATTAGGGTTAGGGTTGGAGGATACGGTTAGGGGTTAGGGTGAGGGTTATGGTTAGTTTTATGGTTAAGGTGAGGGTTTAGGGTAAGTGTTATGTTTAAGGTTAGAGTTAGGGTTAGGGTTAGGTGTAGCGTAAGTTTTCGGTTTAGGTTCAGGTTTTGAATTAGAGTTAGTGTTCTATTTAAGATCAAGGTTAGACTTAAGGTTAGGGTTAGGATTAGGTCTAGACTTAGGTTCAGGGCTAATGTAAGGCTTAGTTTTAGGGTTAGAGGTGGAGTAGCATTATGACTAGAGTTTGGTTTAAGGTTAGGGTTTGGGCTAGGTTTAGGTTTAGGGTTAAAGTTAGGGTTAGGGTTGGATGAAGTTTAGGATGGGGTGAGGGTTATTCTTATGGTTAGGGCTAGAGTTTGATTTTGTGTTCAGGTTAGTGTTAAGGTTAGGCTTAGGGTTCGGGTTCGGGTTCGGAATTTCGTTTAGGGTTAGTGTTAGGTTTAGATTCAGGGTTAGAGTGACATTTCGGTTCAGGGGGAGGGTTAAGATAAGGGTTAGGATTACGGTGAGGATTATACTTAGTGTTAGAGGTTAGGTTTACGGTTAGGATAGGGTTAAGTTTAGGGTTCATGTTAGGGTTAGTGTTAGATTAGGGTTACTGTTCGTGTTTGGGTTAGGCTTAGGGATAAGTTTAGGGATAGCTTTAGGTTTAGGGTTGGGGATAGGTTTAGGGGTTAGGGTGAGAGTTAGCATTAGGTTTACAGTTAAGGTGAGGGTTTAGGGTAAGTGCTATGGTTAGGGTTAGTGTTAGAGTTAGGGTTAGGGTGAATTTTCAGTTAATAGTGAGGGTTAGGGTAAGGGTTAGGGTTAAGGTTTAGGTTAGATTTAGGATTAAGATTAGTGTCAGGGTTAGGTTTAGGGTCCGGGTTAGGGTAGGGGTAAGGTTAGGGTTAAGGCTAGGTTTACGGTCAGGGGTAGGGCTAGGTTAGGGTTAGGGTTAGGTTTAGAGTTAGAGTTAGTGCTAGGGGTTAGGGTTAGGTTTAGGGTTAGGTTTAGAGTTATTGTTAGGGTTAGGGTAGAGTTAAGGTTAGGGTTAAGTTTAAAGTTAGGTAAGGGTTACGTTTAGGTCAGGGTTAGGGTTATTATTAGAGATAGGGTTAGGTTTAGAGAAAGGGTTAGGGTTCGTGTGAGGGTTAGTGTTAGGTTTACAGTTAAGCTGATGTTTTACAGTGTTACGGTTAGGGTCAGGGTTAGAGTTAGGTTTAGGGTTAGGTTTAGGTGTAGGGCTTGAGTGAGGCGATAGTTTAGGGTTAGATTTAGGGTGAAGGTTAAGATTAGTGTTAGTGTAAATATTAGAGTTAGGCGTTTGTGTTAAGGTTATGATCAGGTTAAGTTTAGGTTTAGAGTTAGAGTTAGGGTTAGGTATTGGTGTTTGTGTTAATGTTAGGGTCAGGATTAGGGTAGCTTTAGGGTTAGGGTTTGGTTTAGGGTTAGGGTTAGGGTGAAGTTGAAGTTAAGGGTCAGGGTTGAGCTTAGTCTTAGCATTAGGGTTTAGGTTAGGGTTAAGGTTAGGATAGGTTTTAGGGTTAAGATTAGTTTTAGGGTTAGGGTAAGTGTTAGGGTTCAGTCATGGTTAGGTTTAGGGCTAGTTTAAGGTTAGAGGTAAGGTTAGCTTAAGGGTAGTGTTTAGGTTTCGACGTTAGTGTGAGGGTTAGTGCTAGGTTTCCATTTCAGCTGAGTGTGTAGGGTAAGTTTTAGGGTTAGAATTAGGGTTAGAGATAGAGTTAGGGTCAGGGTTCGGGTTAAGTTTAGGGTTAGGGTTAGGTTTATGGTTAGGATTAGGGTTAGGGTCAGAGTTGGGGGATATTTAGTATTATGTTTCGTGTTAGGGTTTCGGTTAGGGTGAAGTTTATGTTAAGTGTGAGGGTTGGGGTTCGGGTTCGTTTTAGGGGTGGGTTCAGGTTAGGGTCAGGGATAGGGTTTGGGTTAGGTTTAGGGTTAGGGTTAGGGTTAGGGTTAGAGTTAGGTTTAGGGTTAGCTTTAGTTTTGGTTAGGGTTAGGATTTGAATGGATTTAGGTTAGGTTTAGGGTTCTGGATAGGGTGAAATTTTGGTTAAAGGTGAGGGTTCGGTTTAGGTTTAGGGTTAGAGTTATTGTTAGGGGTTAGGGTTAGGTTTGAGCTTATGGTAGGTTTAAAGTCTGGGTTAAGGTTAGGTTAGGGTTATGGTCAGGGTTAGGATTAGGATTCCGTTTAGGGTGAGGGTTAGGATCAGAGTTATTGTAAGGGTTAGTTTTAGGTTGACATGTGCGCCAAGGTTAAGGTTATGGTTTGGTTTAGGGGTAGGGATAGGTTTAGTGTTAGGGTGAGCTTTAGTTTAGGGATAGGGTGAAGTTTAAGATAGAGTGAGGTTTAGGGTTAGGGTTATGGCTAAGGTTTGGTTTAGTTTTCAGGTTAATGTTAAGGTTGTGTTTCGTGTTTGGGTTAAGTTTACGGGTTCTGTTTACTTTTAGGGTGAGGGTTAGATTTTAGGTTAGGGTTAAGTTTAGTGTTAGGGTTCGGGTTAGGGTGACGGTTTGTGTTAGGCTTTGTGGTTGGGGTGAGGGTTAGGTTTAGGGTTAGGGTTGGGTAGGGTTCGGATTATGGTTATGGTAAGGTGTTAGGGGTTAGAGATTTAGTTTAGGGTGAGGATTTGGGTGAGTGTCTCGGTTAGTCACTGTGGTTCTGGTCATGCTTAGTTTTGGTTTATGGTTAGGGTTAGGTTTATGATCAGGTTTAGGGTTAGTGTTAGAGTTAGGGTTAAGCTTTAGGTAAGGCTTTGGTGTTTGGGGTTAGGGTTTAGGTAAGGCTTTGGTGTTTGGGGTTAGGGTTTGGGTTGGGGTTAGGGTTTGGGTTGGGGTTAGAGTTATCGTTACGGCTTAGGGTTTCTCGTTAGTGTTAGGGTTAGGTTTAGGCAGAGCATTAGGGTTAGGGCTGGAGGATACGGTTAGGGGTTAGGGTGAGGGTTATGGTTAGTTTTATGGTTAAGGTGAGGGTTTAGGGTAAGTGTTATGTTTAAGGTTAGAGTTAGGGTTAGGGTTAGGTGTAGCGTAAGTTTTCGGTTTAGGTTCAGGTTTTGAATTAGAGTTAGTGTTCTATTTAAGATCAAGGTTAGACTTAGGGTTAGGGTTAGGATTAGGTCTAGACTTAGGGTCAGGGCTAATGTAAGGCTTAGTTTTAGGGTTAGAGGTGGAGTAGCATTATGACTAGAGTTTGGTTTAAGGTTAGGGTTTGGGCTAGGTTTAGGTTTAGGGTTAAAGTTAGGGTTAGGGTTGGATGAAGTTTAGGATGGGGTGAGGGTTATTCTTATGGTTAGGGCTAGAGTTTGATTTTGTGTTCAGGTTAGTGTTAAGGTTAGGCTTAGGGTTCGGGTTCGGGTTCGGAATTTCGTTTAGGGTTAGTGTTAGGTTTAGATTCAGGGTTAGAGTGACATTTCGGTTCAGGGGGAGGGTTAAGATAAGGGTTAGGATTACGGTGAGGATTATACTTAGTGTTAGAGGTTAGGTTTACGGTTAGGATAGGGTTAAGTTTAGGGTTCATGTTAGGGTTAGTGTTAGATTAGGGTTACTGTTCGTGTTTGGGTTAGGCTTAGGGATAAGTTTAGGGATAGCTTTAGGTTTAGGGTTGGGGATAGGTTTAGGGGTTAGGGTGAGAGTTAGCATTAGGTTTACAGTTAAGGTGAGGGTTTAGGGTAAGTGCTATGGTTAGGGTTAGTGTTAGAGTTAGGGTTAGGGTGAATTTTCAGTTAATAGTGAGGGTTAGGGTAAGGGTTAGGGTTAAGGTTTAGGTTAGATTTAGGATTAAGATTAGTGTTAGGGTTAGGTTTAGGGTCCGGGTTAGGGTAGGGGTAAGGTTAGGGTTAAGGCTAGGTTTACGGTCAGGGGTAGGGCTAGGTTAGGGTTAGGGTTAGGTTTAGAGTTAGAGTTAGTGCTAGGGGTTAGGGTTAGGTTTAGGGTTAGGTTTAGAGTTATTGTTAGGGTTAGGGTAGAGTTAAGGTTAGGGTTAAGTTTAAAGTTAGGTAAGGGTTACGTTTAGGTCAGGGTTAGGGTTATTATTAGAGATAGGGTTAGGTTTAGAGAAAGGGTTAGGGTTCGTGTGAGGGTTAGTGTTAGGTTTACAGTTAAGCTGATGTTTTACAGTGTTACGGTTAGGGTCAGGGTTAGAGTTAGGTTTAGGGTTAGGTTTAGGTGTAGGGCTTGAGTGAGGCGATAGCTTAGGGTTAGATTTAGGGTGAAGGTTAAGATTAGTGTTAGTGTAAATATTAGAGTTAGGCGTTTGTGTTAAGGTTATGATCAGGTTAAGTTTAGGTTTAGAGTTAGAGTTAGGGTTAGGTATTGGTGTTTGTGTTAATGTTAGGGTCAGGATTAGGGTAGCTTTAGGGTTAGGGTTTGGTTTAGGGTTAGGGTTAGGGTGAAGTTGAAGTTAAGGGTCAGGGTTGAGCTTAGTCTTAGCATTAGGGTTTAGGTTAGGGTTAAGGTTAGGATAGGTTTTAGGGTTAAGATTAGTTTTAGGGTTAGGGTAAGTGTTAGGGTTCAGTCATGGTTAGGTTTAGGGCTAGTTTAAGGTTAGAGGTAAGGTTAGCTTAAGGGTAGTGTTTAGGTTTCGACGTTAGTGTGAGGGTTAGTGCTAGGTTTCCATTTGAGCTGAGTGTGTAGGGTAAGTTTTAGGTTTAGAATTAGGGTTAGAGATAGAGTTAGGGTCAGGGTTCGGGTTAAGTTTAGGGTTAGGGTTAGGTTTATGGTTAGGATTAGGGTTAGGGTCAGAGTTGGGGGATATTTAGTATTATGTTTCGTGTTAGGGTTTCGGTTAGGGTGAAGTTTATGTTAAGTGTGAGGGTTGGGGTTCGGGTTCGTTTTAGGGGTGGGTTCAGGTTAGGGTCAGGGATAGGGTTTGGGTTAGGTTTAGGGTTAGGGTTAGGGTTAGGGTTAGAGTTAGGTTTAGGGTTAGCTTTAGTTTTGGTTAGGGTTAGGATTTGAATGGATTTAGGTTAGGTTTAGGGTTCTGGATAGGGTGAAATTTTGGTTAAAGGTGAGGGTTCGGTTTAGGTTTAGGGTTAGAGTTATTGTTAGGGGTTAGGGTTAGGTTTGAGCTTATGGTAGGTTTAAAGTCTGGGTTAAGGTTAGGTTAGGGTTATGGTCAGGGTTAGGATTAGGATTCCGTTTAGGGTGAGGGTTAGGATCAGAGTTATTGTAAGGGTTAGTTTTAGGTTGACATGTGCGCCAAGGTTAAGGTTATGGTTTGGTTTAGGGGTAGGGATAGGTTTAGTGTTAGGGTGAGCTTTAGTTTAGGGATAGGGTGAAGTTTAAGATAGAGTGAGGTTTAGGGTTAGGGTTATGGCTAAGGTTTGGTTTAGTTTTCAGGTTAATGTTAAGGTTGTGTTTCGTGTTTGGGTTAAGTTTACGGGTTCTGTTTACTTTTAGGGTGAGGGTTAGATTTTAGGTTAGGGTTAAGTTTAGTGTTAGGGTTCGGGTTAGGGTGACGGTTTGTGTTAGGCTTTGTGGTTGGGGTGAGGGTTAGGTTTAGGGTTAGGGTTGGGTAGGGTTCGGATTATGGTTATGGTAAGGTGTTAGGGGTTAGAGATTTAGTTTAGGGTGAGGATTTGGGTGAGTGTCTCGGTTAGTCACTGTGGTTCTGGTCATGCTTAGTTTTGGTTTATGGTTAGGGTTAGGTTTATGATCAGGTTTAGGGTTAGTGTTAGAGTTAGGGTTAAGCTTTAGGTAAGGCTTTGGTGTTTGGGGTTAGGGTTTAGGTAAGGCTTTGGTGTTTGGGGTTAGGGTTTGGGTTGGGGTTAGGGTTTGGGTTGGGGTTAGAGTTATCGTTACGGCTTAGGGTTTCTCGTTAGTGTTAGGGTTAGGTTTAGGCAGAGCATTAGGGTTAGGGCTGGAGGATACGGTTAGGGGTTAGGGTGAGGGTTATGGTTAGTTTTATGGTTAAGGTGAGGGTTTAGGGTAAGTGTTATGTTTAAGGTTAGAGTTAGGGTTAGGGTTAGGTGTAGCGTAAGTTTTCGGTTTAGGTTCAGGTTTTGAATTAGAGTTAGTGTTCTATTTAAGATCAAGGTTAGACTTAGGGTTAGGGTTAGGATTAGGTCTAGACTTAGGGTCAGGGCTAATGTAAGGCTTAGTTTTAGGGTTAGAGGTGGAGTAGCATTATGACTAGAGTTTGGTTTAAGGTTAGGGTTTGGGCTAGGTTTAGGTTTAGGGTTAAAGTTAGGGTTAGGGTTGGATGAAGTTTAGGATGGGGTGAGGGTTATTCTTATGGTTAGGGCTAGAGTTTGATTTTGTGTTCAGGTTAGTGTTAAGGTTAGGCTTAGGGTTCGGGTTCGGGTTCGGAATTTCGTTTAGGGTTAGTGTTAGGTTTAGATTCAGGGTTAGAGTGACATTTCGGTTCAGGGGGAGGGTTAAGATAAGGGTTAGGATTACGGTGAGGATTATACTTAGTGTTAGAGGTTAGGTTTACGGTTAGGATAGGGTTAAGTTTAGGGTTCATGTTAGGGTTAGTGTTAGATTAGGGTTACTGTTCGTGTTTGGGTTAGGCTTAGGGATAAGTTTAGGGATAGCTTTAGGTTTAGGGTTGGGGATAGGTTTAGGGGTTAGGGTGAGAGTTAGCATTAGGTTTACAGTTAAGGTGAGGGTTTAGGGTAAGTGCTATGGTTAGGGTTAGTGTTAGAGTTAGGGTTAGGGTGAATTTTCAGTTAATAGTGAGGGTTAGGGTAAGGGTTAGGGTTAAGGTTTAGGTTAGATTTAGGATTAAGATTAGTGTTAGGGTTAGGTTTAGGGTCCGGGTTAGGGTAGGGGTAAGGTTAGGGTTAAGGCTAGGTTTACGGTCAGGGGTAGGGCTAGGTTAGGGTTAGGGTTAGGTTTAGAGTTAGAGTTAGTGCTAGGGGTTAGGGTTAGGTTTAGGGTTAGGTTTAGAGTTATTGTTAGGGTTAGGGTAGAGTTAAGGTTAGGGTTAAGTTTAAAGTTAGGTAAGGGTTACGTTTAGGTCAGGGTTAGGGTTATTATTAGAGATAGGGTTAGGTTTAGAGAAAGGGTTAGGGTTCGTGTGAGGGTTAGTGTTAGGTTTACAGTTAAGCTGATGTTTTACAGTGTTACGGTTAGGGTCAGGGTTAGAGTTAGGTTTAGGGTTAGGTTTAGGTGTAGGGCTTGAGTGAGGCGATAGTTTAGGGTTAGATTTAGGGTGAAGGTTAAGATTAGTGTTAGTGTAAATATTAGAGTTAGGCGTTTGTGTTAAGGTTATGATCAGGTTAAGTTTAGGTTTCGAGTTAGAGTTAGGGTTAGGTTTTGGTGTTTGTGTTAATGTTAGGGTCAGGATTAGGGTAGCTTTAGGGTTAGGGTTTGGTTTAGGGTTAGGGTTAGGGTGAAGTTGAAGTTAAGGGTCAGGGTTGAGCTTAGTCTTAGCATTAGGGTTTAGGTTAGGGTTAAGGTTAGGATAGGTTTTAGGGTTAAGATTAGTTTTAGGGTTAGGGTAAGTGTTAGGGTTCAGTCATGGTTAGGTTTAGGGCTAGTTTAAGGTTAGAGGTAAGGTTAGCTTAAGGGTAGTGTTTAGGTTTCGACGTTAGTGTGAGGGTTAGTGCTAGGTTTCCATTTCAGCTGAGTGTGTAGGGTAAGTTTTAGGGTTAGAATTAGGGTTAGAGATAGAGTTAGGGTCAGGGTTCGGGTTAAGTTTAGGGTTAGGGTTAGGTTTATGGTTAGGATTAGGGTTAGGGTCAGAGTTGGGGGATATTTAGTATTATGCTTCGTGTTAGGGTTTCGGTTAGGGTGAAGTTTATGTTAAGTGTGTGGGTTGGGGTTCGGGTTCGTTTTAGGGGTGGGTTCAGGTTAGGGTCAGGGATAGGGTTTGGGTTAGGTTTAGGGTTAGGGTTAGGGTTAGAGTTAGGTTTAGGGTTAGCTTTAGTTTTGGTTAGGGTTAGGATTTGAATGGATTTAGGTTAGGTTTAGGGTTCTGGATAGGGTGAAATTTTGGTTAAAGGTGAGGGTTCGGTTTAGGTTTAGGGTTAGAGTTATTGTTAGGGGTTAGGGTTAGGTTTGAGCTTATGGTAGGTTTAAAGTCTGGGTTAAGGTTAGGTTAGGGTTATGGTCAGGGTTAGGATTAGGATTCCGTTTAGGGTGAGGGTTAGGATCAGAGTTATTGTAAGGGTTAGTTTTAGGTTGACATGTGCGCCAAGGTTAAGGTTATGGTTTGGTTTAGGGGTAGGGATAGGTTTAGTGTTAGGGTGAGCTTTAGTTTAGGGATAGGGTGAAGTTTAAGATAGAGTGAGGTTTAGGGTTAGGGTTATGGCTAAGGTTTGGTTTAGTTTTCAGGTTAATGTTAAGGTTGTGTTTCGTGTTTGGGTTAAGTTTACGGGTTCTGTTTACTTTTAGGGTGAGGGTTAGATTTTAGGTTAGGGTTAAGTTTAGTGTTAGGGTTCGGGTTAGGGTGACGGTTTGTGTTAGGCTTTGTGGTTGGGGTGAGGGTTAGGTTTAGGGTTAGGGTTGGGTAGGGTTCGGATTATGGTTATGGTAAGGTGTTAGGGGTTAGAGATTTAGTTTAGGGTGAGGATTTGGGTGAGTGTCTCGGTTAGTCACTGTGGTTCTGGTCATGCTTAGTTTTGGTTTATGGTTAGGGTTAGGTTTATGATCAGGTTTAGGGTTAGTGTTAGAGTTAGGGTTAAGCTTTAGGTAAGGCTTTGGTGTTTGGGGTTAGGGTTTAGGTAAGGCTTTGGTGTTTGGGGTTAGGGTTTGGGTTGGGGTTAGGGTTTGGGTTGGGGTTAGAGTTATCGTTACGGCTTAGGGTTTCTCGTTAGTGTTAGGGTTAGGTTTAGGCAGAGCATTAGGGTTAGGGCTGGAGGATACGGTTAGGGGTTAGGGTGAGGGTTATGGTTAGTTTTATGGTTAAGGTGAGGGTTTAGGGTAAGTGTTATGTTTAAGGTTAGAGTTAGGGTTAGGGTTAGGTGTAGCGTAAGTTTTCGGTTTAGGTTCAGGTTTTGAATTAGAGTTAGTGTTCTATTTAAGATCAAGGTTAGACTTAGGGTTAGGGTTAGGATTAGGTCTAGACTTAGGGTCAGGGCTAATGTAAGGCTTAGTTTTAGGGTTAGAGGTGGAGTAGCATTATGACTAGAGTTTGGTTTAAGGTTAGGGTTTGGGCTAGGTTTAGGTTTAGGGTTAAAGTTAGGGTTAGGGTTGGATGAAGTTTAGGATGGGGTGAGGGTTATTCTTATGGTTAGGGCTAGAGTTTGATTTTGTGTTCAGGTTAGTGTTAAGGTTAGGCTTAGGGTTCGGGTTCGGGTTCGGAATTTCGTTTAGGGTTAGTGTTAGGTTTAGATTCAGGGTTAGAGTGACATTTCGGTTCAGGGGGAGGGTTAAGATAAGGGTTAGGATTACGGTGAGGATTATACTTAGTGTTAGAGGTTAGGTTTACGGTTAGGATAGGGTTAAGTTTAGGGTTCATGTTAGGGTTAGTGTTAGATTAGGGTTACTGTTCGTGTTTGGGTTAGGCTTAGGGATAAGTTTAGGGATAGCTTTAGGTTTAGGGTTGGGGATAGGTTTAGGGGTTAGGGTGAGAGTTAGCATTAGGTTTACAGTTAAGGTGAGGGTTTAGGGTAAGTGCTATGGTTAGGGTTAGTGTTAGAGTTAGGGTTAGGGTGAATTTTCAGTTAATAGTGAGGGTTAGGGTAAGGGTTAGGGTTAAGGTTTAGGTTAGATTTAGGATTAAGATTAGTGTTAGGGTTAGGTTTAGGGTCCGGGTTAGGGTAGGGGTAAGGTTAGGGTTAAGGCTAGGTTTACGGTCAGGGGTAGGGCTAGGTTAGGGTTAGGGTTAGGTTTAGAGTTAGAGTTAGTGCTAGGGGTTAGGGTTAGGTTTAGGGTTAGGTTTAGAGTTATTGTTAGGGTTAGGGTAGAGTTAAGGTTAGGGTTAAGTTTAAAGTTAGGTAAGGGTTACGTTTAGGTCAGGGTTAGGGTTATTATTAGAGATAGGGTTAGGTTTAGAGAAAGGGTTAGGGTTCGTGTGAGGGTTAGTGTTAGGTTTACAGTTAAGCTGATGTTTTACAGTGTTACGGTTAGGGTCAGGGTTAGAGTTAGGTTTAGGGTTAGGTTTAGGTGTAGGGCTTGAGTGAGGCGATAGTTTAGGGTTAGATTTAGGGTGAAGGTTAAGATTAGTGTTAGTGTAAATATTAGAGTTAGGCGTTTGTGTTAAGGTTATGATCAGGTTAAGTTTAGGTTTCGAGTTAGAGTTAGGGTTAGGTTTTGGTGTTTGTGTTAATGTTAGGGTCAGGATTAGGGTAGCTTTAGGGTTAGGGTTTGGTTTAGGGTTAGGGTTAGGGTGAAGTTGAAGTTAAGGGTCAGGGTTGAGCTTAGTCTTAGCATTAGGGTTTAGGTTAGGGTTAAGGTTAGGATAGGTTTTAGGGTTAAGATTAGTTTTAGGGTTAGGGTAAGTGTTAGGGTTCAGTCATGGTTAGGTTTAGGGCTAGTTTAAGGTTAGAGGTAAGGTTAGCTTAAGGGTAGTGTTTAGGTTTCGACGTTAGTGTGAGGGTTAGTGCTAGGTTTCCATTTCAGCTGAGTGTGTAGGGTAAGTTTTAGGGTTAGAATTAGGGTTAGAGATAGAGTTAGGGTCAGGGTTCGGGTTAAGTTTAGGGTTAGGGTTAGGTTTATGGTTAGGATTAGGGTTAGGGTCAGAGTTGGGGGATATTTAGTATTATGCTTCGTGTTAGGGTTTCGGTTAGGGTGAAGTTTATGTTAAGTGTGTGGGTTGGGGTTCGGGTTCGTTTTAGGGGTGGGTTCAGGTTAGGGTCAGGGATAGGGTTTGGGTTAGGTTTAGGGTTAGGGTTAGGGTTAGAGTTAGGTTTAGGGTTAGCTTTAGTTTTGGTTAGGGTTAGGATTTGAATGGATTTAGGTTAGGTTTAGGGTTCTGGATAGGGTGAAATTTTGGTTAAAGGTGAGGGTTCGGTTTAGGTTTAGGGTTAGAGTTATTGTTAGGGGTTAGGGTTAGGTTTGAGCTTATGGTAGGTTTAAAGTCTGGGTTAAGGTTAGGTTAGGGTTATGGTCAGGGTTAGGATTAGGATTCCGTTTAGGGTGAGGGTTAGGATCAGAGTTATTGTAAGGGTTAGTTTTAGGTTGACATGTGCGCCAAGGTTAAGGTTATGGTTTGGTTTAGGGGTAGGGATAGGTTTAGTGTTAGGGTGAGCTTTAGTTTAGGGATAGGGTGAAGTTAAAGATAGAGTGAGGTTTAGGGTTAGGGTTATGGCTAAGGTTTGGTTTAGTTTTCAGGTTAATGTTAAGGTTGTGTTTCGTGTTAGGGTTAAGTTTACGGGTTCTGTTTACTTTTAGGGTGAGGGTTAGATTTTAGGTTAGGGTTAAGTTTAGTGTTAGGGTTCGGGTTAGGGTGACGGTTTGTGTTAGGCTTTGTGGTTGGGGTGAGGGTTAGGTTTAGGGTTAGGGTTGGGTAGGGTTCGGATTATGGTTATGGTAAGGTGTTAGGGGTTAGAGATTTAGTTTAGGGTGAGGATTTGGGTGAGTGTCTCGGTTAGTCACTGTGGTTCTGGTCATGCTTAGTTTTGGTTTATGGTTAGGGTTAGGTTTATGATCAGGTTTAGGGTTAGTGTTAGAGTTAGGGTTAAGCTTTAGGTAAGGCTTTGGTGTTTGGGGTTAGGGTTTAGGTAAGGCTTTGGTGTTTGGGGTTAGGGTTTGGGTTGGGGTTAGGGTTTGGGTTGGGGTTAGAGTTATCGTTACGGCTTAGGGTTTCTCGTTAGTGTTAGGGTTAGGTTTAGGCAGAGCATTAGGGTTAGGGCTGGAGGATACGGTTAGGGGTTAGGGTGAGGGTTATGGTTAGTTTTATGGTTAAGGTGAGGGTTTAGGGTAAGTGTTATGTTTAAGGTTAGAGTTAGGGTTAGGGTTAGGTGTAGCGTAAGTTTTCGGTTTAGGTTCAGGTTTTGAATTAGAGTTAGTGTTCTATTTAAGATCAAGGTTAGACTTAGGGTTAGGGTTAGGATTAGGTCTAGACTTAGGGTCAGGGCTAATGTAAGGCTTAGTTTTAGGGTTAGAGGTGGAGTAGCATTATGACTAGAGTTTGGTTTAAGGTTAGGGTTTGGGCTAGGTTTAGGTTTAGGGTTAAAGTTAGGGTTAGGGTTGGATGAAGTTTAGGATGGGGTGAGGGTTATTCTTATGGTTAGGGCTAGAGTTTGATTTTGTGTTCAGGTTAGTGTTAAGGTTAGGCTTAGGGTTCGGGTTCGGGTTCGGAATTTCGTTTAGGGTTAGTGTTAGGTTTAGATTCAGGGTTAGAGTGACATTTCGGTTCAGGGGGAGGGTTAAGATAAGGGTTAGGATTACGGTGAGGATTATACTTAGTGTTAGAGGTTAGGTTTACGGTTAGGATAGGGTTAAGTTTAGGGTTCATGTTAGGGTTAGTGTTAGATTAGGGTTACTGTTCGTGTTTGGGTTAGGCTTAGGGATAAGTTTAGGGATAGCTTTAGGTTTAGGGTTGGGGATAGGTTTAGGGGTTAGGGTGAGAGTTAGCATTAGGTTTACAGTTAAGGTGAGGGTTTAGGGTAAGTGCTATGGTTAGGGTTAGTGTTAGAGTTAGGGTTAGGGTGAATTTTCAGTTAATAGTGAGGGTTAGGGTAAGGGTTAGGGTTAAGGTTTAGGTTAGATTTAGGATTAAGATTAGTGTTAGGGTTAGGTTTAGGGTCCGGGTTAGGGTAGGGGTAAGGTTAGGGTTAAGGCTAGGTTTACGGTCAGGGGTAGGGCTAGGTTAGGGTTAGGGTTAGGTTTAGAGTTAGAGTTAGTGCTAGGGGTTAGGGTTAGGTTTAGGGTTAGGTTTAGAGTTATTGTTAGGGTTAGGGTAGAGTTAAGGTTAGGGTTAAGTTTAAAGTTAGGTAAGGGTTACGTTTAGGTCAGGGTTAGGGTTATTATTAGAGATAGGGTTAGGTTTAGAGAAAGGGTTAGGGTTCGTGTGAGGGTTAGTGTTAGGTTTACAGTTAAGCTGATGTTTTACAGTGTTACGGTTAGGGTCAGGGTTAGAGTTAGGTTTAGGGTTAGGTTTAGGTGTAGGGCTTGAGTGAGGCGATAGTTTAGGGTTAGATTTAGGGTGAAGGTTAAGATTAGTGTTAGTGTAAATATTAGAGTTAGGCGTTTGTGTTAAGGTTATGATCAGGTTAAGTTTAGGTTTCGAGTTAGAGTTAGGGTTAGGTTTTGGTGTTTGTGTTAATGTTAGGGTCAGGATTAGGGTAGCTTTAGGGTTAGGGTTTGGTTTAGGGTTAGGGTTAGGGTGAAGTTGAAGTTAAGGGTCAGGGTTGAGCTTAGTCTTAGCATTAGGGTTTAGGTTAGGGTTAAGGTTAGGATAGGTTTTAGGGTTAAGATTAGTTTTAGGGTTAGGGTAAGTGTTAGGGTTCAGTCATGGTTAGGTTTAGGGCTAGTTTAAGGTTAGAGGTAAGGTTAGCTTAAGGGTAGTGTTTAGGTTTCGACGTTAGTGTGAGGGTTAGTGCTAGGTTTCCATTTGAGCTGAGTGTGTAGGGTAAGTTTTAGGGTTAGAATTAGGGTTAGAGATAGAGTTAGGGTCAGGGTTCGGGTTAAGTTTAGGGTTAGGGTTAGGTTTATGGTTAGGATTAGGGTTAGGGTCAGAGTTGGGGGATATTTAGTATTATGTTTCGTGTTAGGGTTTCGGTTAGGGTGAAGTTTATGTTAAGTGTGTGGGTTGGGGTTCGGGTTCGTTTTAGGGGTGGGTTCAGGTTAGGGTCAGGGATAGGGTTTGGGTTAGGTTTAGGGTTAGGGTTAGGGTTAGAGTTAGGTTTAGGGTTAGCTTTAGTTTTGGTTAGGGTTAGGATTTGAATGGATTTAGGTTAGGTTTAGGGTTCTGGATAGGGTGAAATTTTGGTTAAAGGTGAGGGTTCGGTTTAGGTTTAGGGTTAGAGTTATTGTTAGGGGTTAGGGTTAGGTTTGAGCTTATGGTAGGTTTAAAGTCTGGGTTAAGGTTAGGTTAGGGTTATGGTCAGGGTTAGGATTAGGATTCCGTTTAGGGTGAGGGTTAGGATCAGAGTTATTGTAAGGGTTAGTTTTAGGTTGACATGTGCGCCAAGGTTAAGGTTATGGTTTGGTTTAGGGGTAGGGATAGGTTTAGTGTTAGGGTGAGCTTTAGTTTAGGGATAGGGTGAAGTTAAAGATAGAGTGAGGTTTAGGGTTAGGGTTATGGCTAAGGTTTGGTTTAGTTTTCAGGTTAATGTTAAGGTTGTGTTTCGTGTTAGGGTTAAGTTTACGGGTTCTGTTTACTTTTAGGGTGAGGGTTAGATTTTAGGTTAGGGTTAAGTTTAGTGTTAGGGTTCGGGTTAGGGTGACGGTTTGTGTTAGGCTTTGTGGTTGGGGTGAGGGTTAGGTTTAGGGTTAGGGTTGGGTAGGGTTCGGATTATGGTTATGGTAAGGTGTTAGGGGTTAGAGATTTAGTTTAGGGTGAGGATTTGGGTGAGTGTCTCGGTTAGTCACTGTGGTTCTGGTCATGCTTAGTTTTGGTTTATGGTTAGGGTTAGGTTTATGATCAGGTTTAGGGTTAGTGTTAGAGTTAGGGTTAAGCTTTAGGTAAGGCTTTGGTGTTTGGGGTTAGGGTTTAGGTAAGGCTTTGGTGTTTGGGGTTAGGGTTTGGGTTGGGGTTAGGGTTTGGGTTGGGGTTAGAGTTATCGTTACGGCTTAGGGTTTCTCGTTAGTGTTAGGGTTAGGGTTAGGCAGAGCATTAGGGTTAGGGCTGGAGGATACGGTTAGGGGTTAGGGTGAGGGTTATGGTTAGTTTTATGGTTAAGGTGAGGGTTTAGGGTAAGTGTTATGTTTAAGGTTAGAGTTAGGGTTAGGGTTAGGTGTAGCGTAAGTTTTCGGTTTAGGTTCAGGTTTTGAATTAGAGTTAGTGTTCTATTTAAGATCAAGGTTAGACTTAGGGTTAGGGTTAGGATTAGGTCTAGACTTAGGGTCAGGGCTAATGTAAGGCTTAGTTTTAGGGTTAGAGGTGGAGTAGCATTATGACTAGAGTTTGGTTTAAGGTTAGGGTTTGGGCTAGGTTTAGGTTTAGGGTTAAAGTTAGGGTTAGGGTTGGATGAAGTTTAGGATGGGGTGAGGGTTATTCTTATGGTTAGGGCTAGAGTTTGATTTTGTGTTCAGGTTAGTGTTAAGGTTAGGCTTAGGGTTCGGGTTCGGGTTCGGAATTTCGTTTAGGGTTAGTGTTAGGTTTAGATTCAGGGTTAGAGTGACATTTCGGTTCAGGGGGAGGGTTAAGATAAGGGTTAGGATTACGGTGAGGATTATACTTAGTGTTAGAGGTTAGGTTTACGGTTAGGATAGGGTTAAGTTTAGGGTTCATGTTAGGGTTAGTGTTAGATTAGGGTTACTGTTCGTGTTTGGGTTAGGCTTAGGGATAAGTTTAGGGATAGCTTTAGGTTTAGGGTTGGGGATAGGTTTAGGGGTTAGGGTGAGAGTTAGCATTAGGTTTACAGTTAAGGTGAGGGTTTAGGGTAAGTGCTATGGTTAGGGTTAGTGTTAGAGTTAGGGTTAGGGTGAATTTTCAGTTAATAGTGAGGGTTAGGGTAAGGGTTAGGGTTAAGGTTTAGGTTAGATTTAGGATTAAGATTAGTGTTAGGGTTAGGTTTAGGGTCCGGGTTAGGGTAGGGGTAAGGTTAGGGTTAAGGCTAGGTTTACGGTCAGGGGTAGGGCTAGGTTAGGGTTAGGGTTAGGTTTAGAGTTAGAGTTAGTGCTAGGGGTTAGGGTTAGGTTTAGGGTTAGGTTTAGAGTTATTGTTAGGGTTAGGGTAGAGTTAAGGTTAGGGTTAAGTTTAAAGTTAGGTAAGGGTTACGTTTAGGTCAGGGTTAGGGTTATTATTAGAGATAGGGTTAGGTTTAGAGAAAGGGTTAGGGTTCGTGTGAGGGTTAGTGTTTGGTTTACAGTTAAGCTGATGTTTTACAGTGTTACGGTTAGGGTCAGGGTTAGAGTTAGGTTTAGGGTTAGGTTTAGGTGTAGGGCTTGAGTGAGGCGATAGTTTAGGGTTAGATTTAGGGTGAAGGTTAAGATTAGTGTTAGTGTAAATATTAGAGTTAGGCGTTTGTGTTAAGGTTATGATCAGGTTAAGTTTAGGTTTCGAGTTAGAGTTAGGGTTAGGTTTTGGTGTTTGTGTTAATGTTAGGGTCAGGATTAGGGTAGCTTTAGGGTTAGGGTTTGGTTTAGGGTTAGGGTTAGGGTGAAGTTGAAGTTAAGGGTCAGGGTTGAGCTTAGTCTTAGCATTAGGGTTTAGGTTAGGGTTAAGGTTAGGATAGGTTTTAGGGTTAAGATTAGTTTTAGGGTTAGGGTAAGTGTTAGGGTTCAGTCATGGTTAGGTTTAGGGCTAGTTTAAGGTTAGAGGTAAGGTTAGCTTAAGGGTAGTGTTTAGGTTTCGACGTTAGTGTGAGGGTTAGTGCTAGGTTTCCATTTCAGCTGAGTGTGTAGGGTAAGTTTTAGGGTTAGAATTAGGGTTAGAGATAGAGTTAGGGTCAGGGTTCGGGTTAAGTTTAGGGTTAGGGTTAGGTTTATGGTTAGGATTAGGGTTAGGGTCAGAGTTGGGGGATATTTAGTATTATGTTTCGTGTTAGGGTTTCGGTTAGGGTGAAGTTTATGTTAAGTGTGAGGGTTGGGGTTCGGGTTCGTTTTAGGGGTGGGTTCAGGTTAGGGTCAGGGATAGGGTTTGGGTTAGGTTTAGGGTTAGGGTTAGGGTTAGAGTTAGGTTTAGGGTTAGCTTTAGTTTTGGTTAGGGTTAGGATTTGAATGGATTTAGGTTAGGTTTAGGGTTCTGGATAGGGTGAAATTTTGGTTAAAGGTGAGGGTTCGGTTTAGGTTTAGGGTTAGAGTTATTGTTAGGGGTTAGGGTTAGGTTTGAGCTTATGGTAGGTTTAAAGTCTGGGTTAAGGTTAGGTTAGGGTTATGGTCAGGGTTAGGATTAGGATTCCGTTTAGGGTGAGGGTTAGGATCAGAGTTATTGTAAGGGTTAGTTTTAGGTTGACATGTGCGCCAAGGTTAAGGTTATGGTTTGGTTTAGGGGTAGGGATAGGTTTAGTGTTAGGGTGAGCTTTAGTTTAGGGATAGGGTGAAGTTTAAGATAGAGTGAGGTTTAGGGTTAGGGTTATGGCTAAGGTTTGGTTTAGTTTTCAGGTTAATGTTAAGGTTGTGTTTCGTGTTTGGGTTAAGTTTACGGGTTCTGTTTACTTTGAGGGTGAGGGTTAGATTTTAGGTTAGGGTTAAGTTTAGTGTTAGGGTTCGGGTTAGGGTGACGGTTTGTGTTAGGCTTTGTGGTTGGGGTGAGGGTTAGGTTTAGGGTTAGGGTTGGGTAGGGTTCGGATTATGGTTATGGTAAGGTGTTAGGGGTTAGAGATTTAGTTTAGGGTGAGGATTTGGGTGAGTGTCTCGGTTAGTCACTGTGGTTCTGGTCATGCTTAGTTTTGGTTTATGGTTAGGGTTAGGTTTATGATCAGGTTTAGGGTTAGTGTTAGAGTTAGGGTTAAGCTTTAGGTAAGGCTTTGGTGTTTGGGGTTAGGGTTTAGGTAAGGCTTTGGTGTTTGGGGTTAGGGTTTGGGTTGGGGTTAGGGTTTGGGTTGGGGTTAGAGTTATCGTTACGGCTTAGGGTTTCTCGTTAGTGTTAGGGTTAGGGTTAGGCAGAGCATTAGGGTTAGGGCTGGAGGATACGGTTAGGGGTTAGGGTGAGGGTTATGGTTAGTTTTATGGTTAAGGTGAGGGTTTAGGGTAAGTGTTATGTTTAAGGTTAGAGTTAGGGTTAGGGTTAGGTGTAGCGTAAGTTTTCGGTTTAGGTTCAGGTTTTGAATTAGAGTTAGTGTTCTATTTAAGATCAAGGTTAGACTTAGGGTTAGGGTTAGGATTAGGTCTAGACTTAGGGTCAGGGCTAATGTAAGGCTTAGTTTTAGGGTTAGAGGTGGAGTAGCATTATGACTAGAGTTTGGTTTAAGGTTAGGGTTTGGGCTAGGTTTAGGTTTAGGGTTAAAGTTAGGGTTAGGGTTGGATGAAGTTTAGGATGGGGTGAGGGTTATTCTTATGGTTAGGGCTAGAGTTTGATTTTGTGTTCAGGTTAGTGTTAAGGTTAGGCTTAGGGTTCGGGTTCGGGTTCGGAATTTCGTTTAGGGTTAGTGTTAGGTTTAGATTCAGGGTTAGAGTGACATTTCGGTTCAGGGGGAGGGTTAAGATAAGGGTTAGGATTACGGTGAGGATTATACTTAGTGTTAGAGGTTAGGTTTACGGTTAGGATAGGGTTAAGTTTAGGGTTCATGTTAGGGTTAGTGTTAGATTAGGGTTACTGTTCGTGTTTGGGTTAGGCTTAGGGATAAGTTTAGGGATAGCTTTAGGTTTAGGGTTGGGGATAGGTTTAGGGGTTAGGGTGAGAGTTAGCATTAGGTTTACAGTTAAGGTGAGGGTTTAGGGTAAGTGCTATGGTTAGGGTTAGTGTTAGAGTTAGGGTTAGGGTGAATTTTCAGTTAATAGTGAGGGTTAGGGTAAGGGTTAGGGTTAAGGTTTAGGTTAGATTTAGGATTAAGATTAGTGTTAGGGTTAGGTTTAGGGTCCGGGTTAGGGTAGGGGTAAGGTTAGGGTTAAGGCTAGGTTTACGGTCAGGGGTAGGGCTAGGTTAGGGTTAGGGTTAGGTTTAGAGTTAGAGTTAGTGCTAGGGGTTAGGGTTAGGTTTAGGGTTAGGTTTAGAGTTATTGTTAGGGTTAGGGTAGAGTTAAGGTTAGGGTTAAGTTTAAAGTTAGGTAAGGGTTACGTTTAGGTCAGGGTTAGGGTTATTATTAGAGATAGGGTTAGGTTTAGAGAAAGGGTTAGGGTTCGTGTGAGGGTTAGTGTTTGGTTTACAGTTAAGCTGATGTTTTACAGTGTTACGGTTAGGGTCAGGGTTAGAGTTAGGTTTAGGGTTAGGTTTAGGTGTAGGGCTTGAGTGAGGCGATAGTTTAGGGTTAGATTTAGGGTGAAGGTTAAGATTAGTGTTAGTGTAAATATTAGAGTTAGGCGTTTGTGTTAAGGTTATGATCAGGTTAAGTTTAGGTTTAGAGTTAGAGTTAGGGTTAGGTTTTGGTGTTTGTGTTAATGTTAGGGTCAGGATTAGGGTAGCTTTAGGGTTAGGGTTTGGTTTAGGGTTAGGGTTAGGGTGAAGTTGAAGTTAAGGGTCAGGGTTGAGCTTAGTCTTAGCATTAGGGTTTAGGTTAGGGTTAAGGTTAGGATAGGTTTTAGGGTTAAGATTAGTTTTAGGGTTAGGGTAAGTGTTAGGGTTCAGTCATGGTTAGGTTTAGGGCTAGTTTAAGGTTAGAGGTAAGGTTAGCTTAAGGGTAGTGTTTAGGTTTCGACGTTAGTGTGAGGGTTAGTGCTAGGTTTCCATTTCAGCTGAGTGTGTAGGGTAAGTTTTAGGTTTAGAATTAGGGTTAGAGATAGAGTTAGGGTCAGGGTTCGGGTTAAGTTTAGGGTTAGGGTTAGGTTTATGGTTAGGATTAGGGTTAGGGTCAGAGTTGGGGGATATTTAGTATTATGTTTCGTGTTAGGGTTTCGGTTAGGGTGAAGTTTATGTTAAGTGTGAGGGTTGGGGTTCGGGTTCGTTTTAGGGGTGGGTTCAGGTTAGGGTCAGGGATAGGGTTTGGGTTAGGTTTAGGGTTAGAGTTAGGGTTAGAGTTAGGTTTAGGGTTAGCTTTAGTTTTGGTTAGGGTTAGGATTTGAATGGATTTAGGTTAGGTTTAGGGTTCTGGATAGGGTGAAATTTTGGTTAAAGGTGAGGGTTCGGTTTAGGTTTAGGGTTAGAGTTATTGTTAGGGGTTAGGGTTAGGTTTGAGCTTATGGTAGGTTTAAAGTCTGGGTTAAGGTTAGGTTAGGGTTATGGTCAGGGTTAGGATTAGGATTCCGTTTAGGGTGAGGGTTAGGATCAGAGTTATTGTAAGGGTTAGTTTTAGGTTGACATGTGCGCCAAGGTTAAGGTTATGGTTTGGTTTAGGGGTAGGGATAGGTTTAGTGTTAGGGTGAGCTTTAGTTTAGGGATAGGGTGAAGTTTAAGATAGAGTGAGGTTTAGGGTTAAGGTTATGGCTAAGGTTTGGTTTAGTTTTCAGGTTAATGTTAAGGTTGTGTTTCGTGTTTGGGTTAAGTTTACGGGTTCTGTTTACTTTGAGGGTGAGGGTTAGATTTTAGGTTAGGGTTAAGTTTAGTGTTAGGGTTCGGGTTAGGGTGACGGTTTGTGTTAGGCTTTGTGGTTGAGGTGAGGGTTAGGTTTAGGGTTAGGGTTGGGTAGGGTTCGGATTATGGTTATGGTAAGGTGTTAGGGGTTAGAGATTTAGTTTAGGGTGAGGATTTGGGTGAGTGTCTCGGTTAGTCACTGTGGTTCTGGTCATGCTTAGTTTTGGTTTATGGTTAGGGTTAGGTTTATGATCAGGTTTAGGGTTAGTGTTAGAGTTAGGGTTAAGCTTTAGGTAAGGCTTTGGTGTTTGGGGTTAGGGTTTAGGTAAGGCTTTGGTGTTTGGGGTTAGGGTTTGGGTTGGGGTTAGGGTTTGGGTTGGGGTTAGAGTTATCGTTACGGCTTAGGGTTTCTCGTTAGTGTTAGGGTTAGGGTTAGGCAGAGCATTAGGGTTAGGGCTGGAGGATACGGTTAGGGGTTAGGGTGAGGGTTATGGTTAGTTTTATGGTTAAGGTGAGGGTTTAGGGTAAGTGTTATGTTTAAGGTTAGAGTTAGGGTTAGGGTTAGGTGTAGCGTAAGTTTTCGGTTTAGGTTCAGGTTTTGAATTAGAGTTAGTGTTCTATTTAAGATCAAGGTTAGACTTAGGGTTAGGGTTAGGATTAGGTCTAGACTTAGGGTCAGGGCTAATGTAAGGCTTAGTTTTAGGGTTAGAGGTGGAGTAGCATTATGACTAGAGTTTGGTTTAAGGTTAGGGTTTGGGCTAGGTTTAGGTTTAGGGTTAAAGTTAGGGTTAGGGTTGGATGAAGTTTAGGATGGGGTGAGGGTTATTCTTATGGTTAGGGCTAGAGTTTGATTTTGTGTTCAGGTTAGTGTTAAGGTTAGGCTTAGGGTTCGGGTTCGGGTTCGGAATTTCGTTTAGGGTTAGTGTTAGGTTTAGATTCAGGGTTAGAGTGACATTTCGGTTCAGGGGGAGGGTTAAGATAAGGGTTAGGATTACGGTGAGGATTATACTTAGTGTTAGAGGTTAGGTTTACGGTTAGGATAGGGTTAAGTTTAGGGTTCATGTTAGGGTTAGTGTTAGATTAGGGTTACTGTTCGTGTTTGGGTTAGGCTTAGGGATAAGTTTAGGGATAGCTTTAGGTTTAGGGTTGGGGATAGGTTTAGGGGTTAGGGTGAGAGTTAGCATTAGGTTTACAGTTAAGGTGAGGGTTTAGGGTAAGTGCTATGGTTAGGGTTAGTGTTAGAGTTAGGGTTAGGGTGAATTTTCAGTTAATAGTGAGGGTTAGGGTAAGGGTTAGGGTTAAGGTTTAGGTTAGATTTAGGATTAAGATTAGTGTTAGGGTTAGGTTTAGGGTCCGGGTTAGGGTAGGGGTAAGGTTAGGGTTAAGGCTAGGTTTACGGTCAGGGGTAGGGCTAGGTTAGGGTTAGGGTTAGGTTTAGAGTTAGAGTTAGTGCTAGGGGTTAGGGTTAGGTTTAGGGTTAGGTTTAGAGTTATTGTTAGGGTTAGGGTAGAGTTAAGGTTAGGGTTAAGTTTAAAGTTAGGTAAGGGTTACGTTTAGGTCAGGGTTAGGGTTATTATTAGAGATAGGGTTAGGTTTAGAGAAAGGGTTAGGGTTCGTGTGAGGGTTAGTGTTTGGTTTACAGTTAAGCTGATGTTTTACAGTGTTACGGTTAGGGTCAGGGTTAGAGTTAGGTTTAGGGTTAGGTTTAGGTGTAGGGCTTGAGTGAGGCGATAGTTTAGGGTTAGATTTAGGGTGAAGGTTAAGATTAGTGTTAGTGTAAATATTAGAGTTAGGCGTTTGTGTTAAGGTTATGATCAGGTTAAGTTTAGGTTTAGAGTTAGAGTTAGGGTTAGGTTTTGGTGTTTGTGTTAATGTTAGGGTCAGGATTAGGGTAGCTTTAGGGTTAGGGTTTGGTTTAGGGTTAGGGTTAGGGTGAAGTTGAAGTTAAGGGTCAGGGTTGAGCTTAGTCTTAGCATTAGGGTTTAGGTTAGGGTTAAGGTTAGGATAGGTTTTAGGGTTAAGATTAGTTTTAGGGTTAGGGTAAGTGTTAGGGTTCAGTCATGGTTAGGTTTAGGGCTAGTTTAAGGTTAGAGGTAAGGTTAGCTTAAGGGTAGTGTTTAGGTTTCGACGTTAGTGTGAGGGTTAGTGCTAGGTTTCCATTTCAGCTGAGTGTGTAGGGTAAGTTTTAGGTTTAGAATTAGGGTTAGAGATAGAGTTAGGGTCAGGGTTCGGGTTAAGTTTAGGGTTAGGGTTAGGTTTATGGTTAGGATTAGGGTTAGGGTCAGAGTTGGGGGATATTTAGTATTATGTTTCGTGTTAGGGTTTCGGTTAGGGTGAAGTTTATGTTAAGTGTGAGGGTTGGGGTTCGGGTTCGTTTTAGGGGTGGGTTCAGGTTAGGGTCAGGGATAGGGTTTGGGTTAGGTTTAGGGTTAGAGTTAGGGTTAGAGTTAGGTTTAGGGTTAGCTTTAGTTTTGGTTAGGGTTAGGATTTGAATGGATTTAGGTTAGGTTTAGGGTTCTGGATAGGGTGAAATTTTGGTTAAAGGTGAGGGTTCGGTTTAGGTTTAGGGTTAGAGTTATTGTTAGGGGTTAGGGTTAGGTTTGAGCTTATGGTAGGTTTAAAGTCTGGGTTAAGGTTAGGTTAGGGTTATGGTCAGGGTTAGGATTAGGATTCCGTTTAGGGTGAGGGTTAGGATCAGAGTTATTGTAAGGGTTAGTTTTAGGTTGACATGTGCGCCAAGGTTAAGGTTATGGTTTGGTTTAGGGGTAGGGATAGGTTTAGTGTTAGGGTGAGCTTTAGTTTAGGGATAGGGTGAAGTTTAAGATAGAGTGAGGTTTAGGGTTAGGGTTATGGCTAAGGTTTGGTTTAGTTTTCAGGTTAATGTTAAGGTTGTGTTTCGTGTTTGGGTTAAGTTTACGGGTTCTGTTTACTTTGAGGGTGAGGGTTAGATTTTAGGTTAGGGTTAAGTTTAGTGTTAGGGTTCGGGTTAGGGTGACGGTTTGTGTTAGGCTTTGTGGTTGGGGTGAGGGTTAGGTTTAGGGTTAGGGTTGGGTAGGGTTCGGATTATGGTTATGGTAAGGTGTTAGGGGTTAGAGATTTAGTTTAGGGTGAGGATTTGGGTGAGTGTCTCGGTTAGTCACTGTGGTTCTGGTCATGCTTAGTTTTGGTTTATGGTTAGGGTTAGGTTTATGATCAGGTTTAGGGTTAGTGTTAGAGTTAGGGTTAAGCTTTAGGTAAGGCTTTGGTGTTTGGGGTTAGGGTTTAGGTAAGGCTTTGGTGTTTGGGGTTAGGGTTTGGGTTGGGGTTAGGGTTTGGGTTGGGGTTAGAGTTATCGTTACGGCTTAGGGTTTCTCGTTAGTGTTAGGGTTAGGGTTAGGCAGAGCATTAGGGTTAGGGCTGGAGGATACGGTTAGGGGTTAGGGTGAGGGTTATGGTTAGTTTTATGGTTAAGGTGAGGGTTTAGGGTAAGTGTTATGTTTAAGGTTAGAGTTAGGGTTAGGGTTAGGTGTAGCGTAAGTTTTCGGTTTAGGTTCAGGTTTTGAATTAGAGTTAGTGTTCTATTTAAGATCAAGGTTAGACTTAGGGTTAGGGTTAGGATTAGGTCTAGACTTAGGGTCAGGGCTAATGTAAGGCTTAGTTTTAGGGTTAGAGGTGGAGTAGCATTATGACTAGAGTTTGGTTTAAGGTTAGGGTTTGGGCTAGGTTTAGGTTTAGGGTTAAAGTTAGGGTTAGGGTTGGATGAAGTTTAGGATGGGGTGAGGGTTATTCTTATGGTTAGGGCTAGAGTTTGATTTTGTGTTCAGGTTAGTGTTAAGGTTAGGCTTAGGGTTCGGGTTCGGGTTCGGAATTTCGTTTAGGGTTAGTGTTAGGTTTAGATTCAGGGTTAGAGTGACATTTCGGTTCAGGGGGAGGGTTAAGATAAGGGTTAGGATTACGGTGAGGATTATACTTAGTGTTAGAGGTTAGGTTTACGGTTAGGATAGGGTTAAGTCTAGGGTTCATGTTAGGGTTAGTGTTAGATTAGGGTTACTGTTCGTGTTTGGGTTAGGCTTAGGGATAAGTTTAGGGATAGCTTTAGGTTTAGGGTTGGGGATAGGTTTAGGGGTTAGGGTGAGAGTTAGCATTAGGTTTACAGTTAAGGTGAGGGTTTAGGGTAAGTGCTATGGTTAGGGTTAGTGTTAGAGTTAGGGTTAGGGTGAATTTTCAGTTAATAGTGAGGGTTAGGGTAAGGGTTAGGGTTAAGGTTTAGGTTAGATTTAGGATTAAGATTAGTGTTAGGGTTAGGTTTAGGGTCCGGGTTAGGGTAGGGGTAAGGTTAGGGTTAAGGCTAGGTTTACGGTCAGGGGTAGGGCTAGGTTAGGGTTAGGGTTAGGTTTAGAGTTAGAGTTAGTGCTAGGGGTTAGGGTTAGGTTTAGGGTTAGGTTTAGAGTTATTGTTAGGGTTAGGGTAGAGTTAAGGTTAGGGTTAAGTTTAAAGTTAGGTAAGGGTTACGTTTAGGTCAGGGTTAGGGTTATTATTAGAGATAGGGTTAAGTTTAGAGAAAGGGTTAGGGTTCGTGTGAGGGTTAGTGTTAGGTTTACAGTTAAGCTGATGTTTTACAGTGTTACGGTTAGGGTCAGGGTTAGAGTTAGGTTTAGGGTTAGGTTTAGGTGTAGGGCTTGAGTGAGGCGATAGTTTAGGGTTAGATTTAGGGTGAAGGTTAAGATTAGTGTTAGTGTAAATATTAGAGTTAGGCGTTTGTGTTAAGGTTATGATCAGGTTAAGTTTAGGTTTCGAGTTAGAGTTAGGGTTAGGTTTTGGTGTTTGTGTTAATGTTAGGGTCAGGATTAGGGTAGCTTTAGGGTTAGGGTTTGGTTTAGGGTTAGGGTTAGGGTGAAGTTGAAGTTAAGGGTCAGGGTTGAGCTTAGTCTTAGCATTAGGGTTTAGGTTAGGGTTAAGGTTAGGATAGGTTTTAGGGTTAAGATTAGTTTTAGGGTTAGGGTAAGTGTTAGGGTTCAGTCATGGTTAGGTTTAGGGCTAGTTTAAGGTTAGAGGTAAGGTTAGCTTAAGGGTAGTGTTTAGGTTTCGACGTTAGTGTGAGGGTTAGTGCTAGGTTTCCATTTCAGCTGAGTGTGTAGGGTAAGTTTTAGGGTTAGAATTAGGGTTAGAGATAGAGTTAGGGTCAGGGTTCGGGTTAAGTTTAGGGTTAGGGTTAGGTTTATGGTTAGGATTAGGGTTAGGGTCAGAGTTGGGGGATATTTAGTATTATGTTTCGTGTTAGGGTTTCGGTTAGGGTGAAGTTTATGTTAAGTGTGAGGGTTGGGGTTCGGGTTCGTTTTAGGGGTGGGTTCAGGTTAGGGTCAGGGATAGGGTTTGGGTTAGGTTTAGGGTTAGGGTTAGGGTTAGAGTTAGGTTTAGGGTTAGCTTTAGTTTTGGTTAGGGTTAGGATTTGAATGGATTTAGGTTAGGTTTAGGGTTCTGGATAGGGTGAAATTTTGGTTAAAGGTGAGGGTTCGGTTGAGGTTTAGGGTTAGAGTTATTGTTAGGGGTTAGGGTTAGGTTTGAGCTTATGGTAGGTTTAAAGTCTGGGTTAAGGTTAGGTTAGGGTTATGGTCAGGGTTAGGATTAGGATTCCGTTTAGGGTGAGGGTTAGGATCAGAGTTATTGTAAGGGTTAGTTTTAGGTTGACATGTGCGCCAAGGTTAAGGTTATGGTTTGGTTTAGGGGTAGGGATAGGTTTAGTGTTAGGGTGAGCTTTAGTTTAGGGATAGGGTGAAGTTT
Source organism: Elephas maximus indicus (assembly GCF_024166365.1). NCBI lineage: Eukaryota > Metazoa > Chordata > Mammalia > Proboscidea > Elephantidae > Elephas > Elephas maximus. The sequence continues at coordinate 1,200,113 of NW_026060237.1, read as the reverse complement.
AAGATAGAGTGAGGTTTAGGGTTAGGGTTATGGCTAAGGTTTGGTTTAGTTTTCAGGTTAATGTTAAGGTTGTGTTTCGTGTTTGGGTTAAGTTTACGGGTTCTGTTTACTTTTAGGGTGAGGGTTAGATTTTAGGTTAGGGTTAAGTTTAGTGTTAGGGTTCGGGTTAGGGTGACGGTTTGTGTTAGGCTTTGTGGTTGGGGTGAGGGTTAGGTTTAGGGTTAGGGTTGGGTAGGGTTCGGATTATGGTTATGGTAAGGTGTTAGGGGTTAGAGATTTAGTTTAGGGTGAGGATTTGGGTGAGTGTCTCGGTTAGTCACTGTGGTTCTGGTCATGCTTAGTTTTGGTTTATGGTTAGGGTTAGGTTTATGATCAGGTTTAGGGTTAGTGTTAGAGTTAGGGTTAAGCTTTAGGTAAGGCTTTGGTGTTTGGGGTTAGGGTTTAGGTAAGGCTTTGGTGTTTGGGGTTAGGGTTTGGGTTGGGGTTAGGGTTTGGGTTGGGGTTAGAGTTATCGTTACGGCTTAGGGTTTCTCGTTAGTGTTAGGGTTAGGGTTAGGCAGAGCATTAGGGTTAGGGTTGGAGGATACGGTTAGGGGTTAGGGTGAGGGTTATGGTTAGTTTTATGGTTAAGGTGAGGGTTTAGGGTAAGTGTTATGTTTAAGGTTAGAGTTAGGGTTAGGGTTAGGTGTAGCGTAAGTTTTCGGTTTAGGTTCAGGTTTTGAATTAGAGTTAGTGTTCTATTTAAGATCAAGGTTAGACTTAGGGTTAGGGTTAGGATTAGGTCTAGACTTAGGGTCAGGGCTAAAGTAAGGCTTAGTTTTAGGGTTAGAGGTGGAGTAGCATTATGACTAGAGTTTGGTTTAAGGTTAGGGTTTGGGCTAGGTTTAGGTTTAGGGTTAAAGTTAGGGTTAGGGTTGGATGAAGTTTAGGATGGGGTGAGGGTTATTCTTATGGTTAGGGTTAGAGTTTGATTTTGTGTTCAGGTTAGTGTTAAGGTTAGGCTTAGGGTTCGGGTTCGGGTTCGGAATTTCGTTTAGGGTTTGTGTTAGGTTTAGATTCAGGGTTAGAGTGACATTTCGGTTCAGGGGGAGGGTTAAGATAAGGGTTAGGATTACGGTGAGGATTATACTTAGTGTTAGAGGTTAGGTTTACGGTTAGGATAAGGTTAAGTTTAGGGTTCATGTTAGGGTTAGTGTTAGATTAGGGTTACTGTTCGTGTTTGGGTTAGGCTTAGGGATAAGTTTAGGGATAGCTTTAGGTTTAGGGTTGGGGATAGGTTTAGGGGTTAGGGTGAGAGTTAGCATTAGGTTTACAGTTAAGGTGAGGGTTTAGGGTAAGTGCTATGGTTAGGGTTAGTGTTAGAGTTAGGGTTAGGGTGAATTTTCAGTTAATAGTGAGGGTTAGGGTAAGGGTTAGGGTTAAGGTTTAGGTTAGATTTAGGATTAAGATTAGTGTTAGGTTTAGGTTTAGGGTCCGGGTAAGGGTAGGGGTAAGGTTAGGGTTAAGGCTAGGTTTACGGTCAGGGGTAGGGCTAGGTTAGGGTTAGGGTTAGGTTTAGAGTTAGAGTTAGTGCTAGGGGTTAGGGTTAGGTTTAGGGTTAGGTTTAGAGTTATTGTTAGGGTTAGGGTAGAGTTAAGGTTAGGGTTAAGTTTAAAGTTAGGTAAGGGTTACGTTTAGGTCAGGGTTAGGGTTATTATTAGAGATAGGGTTAGGTTTAGAGAAAGGGTTAGGGTTCGTGTGAGGGTTAGTGTTAGGTTTACAGTTAAGCTGATGTTTTACAGTGTTACGGTTAGGGTCAGGGTTAGAGTTAGGTTTAGGGTTAGGTTTAGGTGTAGGGCTTGAGTGAGGCGATAGTTTAGGGTTAGATTTAGGGTGAAGGTTAAGATTAGTGTTAGTGTAAATATTAGAGTTAGGCGTTTGTGTTAAGGTTATGATCAGGTTAAGTTTAGGTTTAGAGTTAGAGTTAGGGTTAGGTTTTGGTGTTTGTGTTAATGTTAGGGTCAGGATTAGGGTAGCTTTAGGGTTAGGGTTTGGTTTAGGGTTAGGGTTAGGGTGAAGTTGAAGTTAAGGGTCAGGGTTGAGCTTAGTCTTAGCATTAGGGTTTAGGTTAGGGTTAAGGTTAGGATAGGTTTTAGGGTTAAGATTAGTTTTAGGGTTAGGGTAAGTGTTAGGGTTCAGTCATGGTTAGGTTTAGGGCTAGTTTAAGGTTAGAGGTAAGGTTAGCTTAAGGGTAGTGTTTAGGTTTCGACGTTAGTGTGAGGGTTAGTGCTAGGTTTCCATTTCAGCTGAGTGTGTAGGGTAAGTTTTAGGTTTAGAATTAGGGTTAGAGATAGAGTTAGGGTCAGGGTTCGGGTTAAGTTTAGGGTTAGGGTTAGGTTTATGGTTAGGATTAGGGTTAGGGTCAGAGTTGGGAGATATTTAGTATTATGTTTCGTGTTAGGGTTTCGGTTAGGGTGAAGTTTATGTTAAGTGTGAGGGTTGGGGTTCGGGTTCGTTTTAGGGGTGGGTTCAGGTTAGGGTCAGGGATAGGGTTTGGGTTAGGTTTAGGGTTAGAGTTAGGGTTAGAGTTAGGTTTAGGGTTAGCTTTAGTTTTGGTTAGGGTTAGGATTTGAATGGATTTAGGTTAGGTTTAGGGTTCTGGATAGGGTGAAATTTTGGTTAAAGGTGAGGGTTCGGTTTAGGTTTAGGGTTAGAGTTATTGTTAGGGGTTAGGGTTAGGTTTGAGCTTATGGTAGGTTTAAAGTCTGGGTTAAGGTTAGGTTAGGGTTATGGTCAGGGTTAGGATTAGGATTCCGTTTAGGGTGAGGGTTAGGATCAGAGTTATTGTAAGGGTTAGTTTTAGGTTGACATGTGCGCCAAGGTTAAGGTTATGGTTTGGTTTAGGGGTAGGGATAGGTTTAGTGTTAGGGTGAGCTTTAGTTTAGGGATAGGGTGAAGTTTAAGATAGAGTGAGGTTTAGGGTTAGGGTTATGGCTAAGGTTTGGTTTAGTTTTCAGGTTAATGTTAAGGTTGTGTTTCGTGTTTGGGTTAAGTTTACGGGTTCTGTTTACTTTGAGGGTGAGGGTTAGATTTTAGGTTAGGGTTAAGTTTAGTGTTAGGGTTCGGGTTAGGGTGACGGTTTGTGTTAGGCTTTGTGGTTGGGGTGAGGGTTAGGTTTAGGGTTAGGGTTGGGTAGGGTTCGGATTATGGTTATGGTAAGGTGTTAGGGGTTAGAGATTTAGTTTAGGGTGAGGATTTGGGTGAGTGTCTCGGTTAGTCACTGTGGTTCTGGTCATGCTTAGTTTTGGTTTATGGTTAGGGTTAGGTTTATGATCAGGTTTAGGGTTAGTGTTAGAGTTAGGGTTAAGCTTTAGGTAAGGCTTTGGTGTTTGGGGTTAGGGTTTAGGTAAGGCTTTGGTGTTTGGGGTTAGGGTTTGGGTTGGGGTTAGGGTTTGGGTTGGGGTTAGAGTTATCGTTACGGCTTAGGGTTTCTCGTTAGTGTTAGGGTTAGGGTTAGGCACAGCATTAGGGTTAGGGCTGGAGGATACGGTTAGGGGTTAGGGTGAGGGTTATGGTTAGTTTTATGGTTAAGGTGAGGGTTTAGGGTAAGTGTTATGTTTAAGGTTAGAGTTAGGGTTAGGGTTAGGTGTAGCGTAAGTTTTCGGTTTAGGTTCAGGTTTTGAATTAGAGTTAGTGTTCTATTTAAGATCAAGGTTAGACTTAGGGTTAGGGTTAGGATTAGGTCTAGACTTAGGGTCAGGGCTAATGTAAGGCTTAGTTTTAGGGTTAGAGGTGGAGTAGCATTATGACTAGAGTTTGGTTTAAGGTTAGGGTTTGGGCTAGGTTTAGGTTTAGGGTTAAAGTTAGGGTTAGGGTTGGATGAAGTTTAGGATGGGGTGAGGGTTATTCTTATGGTTAGGGCTAGAGTTTGATTTTGTGTTCAGGTTAGTGTTAAGGTTAGGCTTAGGGTTCGGGTTTGGGTTCGGAATTTCGTTTAGGGTTAGTGTTAGGTTTAGATTCAGGGTTAGAGTGACATTTCGGTTCAGGGGGAGGGTTAAGATAAGGGTTAGGATTACGGTGAGGATTATACTTAGTGTTAGAGGTTAGGTTTACGGTTAGGATAGGGTTAAGTTTAGGGTTCATGTTAGGGTTAGTGTTAGATTAGGGTTACTGTTCGTGTTTGGGTTAGGCTTAGGGATAAGTTTAGGGATAGCTTTAGGTTTAGGGTTGGGGATAGGTTTAGGGGTTAGGGTGAGAGTTAGCATTAGGTTTACAGTTAAGGTGAGGGTTTAGGGTAAGTGCTATGGTTAGGGTTAGTGTTAGAGTTAGGGTTAGGGTGAATTTTCAGTTAATAGTGAGGGTTAGGGTAAGGGTTAGGGTTAAGGTTTAGGTTAGATTTAGGATTAAGATTAGTGTTAGGGTTAGGTTTAGGGTCCGGGTTAGGGTAGGGGTAAGGTTAGGGTTAAGGCTAGGTTTACGGTCAGGGGTAGGGCTAGGTTAGGGTTAGGGTTAGGTTTAGAGTTAGAGTTAGTGCTAGGGGTTAGGGTTAGGTTTAGGGTTAGGTTTAGAGTTATTGTTAGGGTTAGGGTAGAGTTAAGGTTAGGGTTAAGTTTAAAGTTAGGTAAGGGTTACGTTTAGGTCAGGGTTAGGGTTATTATTAGAGATAGGGTTAAGTTTAGAGAAAGGGTTAGGGTTCGTGTGAGGGTTAGTGTTAGGTTTACAGTTAAGCTGATGTTTTACAGTGTTACGGTTAGGGTCAGGGTTAGAGTTAGGTTTAGGGTTAGGTTTAGGTGTAGGGCTTGAGTGAGGCGATAGTTTAGGGTTAGATTTAGGGTGAAGGTTAAGATTAGTGTTAGTGTAAATATTAGAGTTAGGCGTTTGTGTTAAGGTTATGATCAGGTTAAGTTTAGGTTTCGAGTTAGAGTTAGGGTTAGGTTTTGGTGTTTGTGTTAATGTTAGGGTCAGGATTAGGGTAGCTTTAGGGTTAGGGTTTGGTTTAGGGTTAGGGTTAGGGTGAAGTTGAAGTTAAGGGTCAGGGTTGAGCTTAGTCTTAGCATTAGGGTTTAGGTTAGGGTTAAGGTTAGGATAGGTTTTAGGGTTAAGATTAGTTTTAGGGTTAGGGTAAGTGTTAGGGTTCAGTCATGGTTAGGTTTAGGGCTAGTTTAAGGTTAGAGGTAAGGTTAGCTTAAGGGTAGTGTTTAGGTTTCGACGTTAGTGTGAGGGTTAGTGCTAGGTTTCCATTTCAGCTGAGTGTGTAGGGTAAGTTTTAGGGTTAGAATTAGGGTTAGAGATAGAGTTAGGGTCAGGGTTCGGGTTAAGTTTAGGGTTAGGGTTAGGTTTATGGTTAGGATTAGGGTTAGGGTCAGAGTTGGGGGATATTTAGTATTATGTTTCGTGTTAGGGTTTCGGTTAGGGTGAAGTTTATGTTAAGTGTGAGGGTTGGGGTTCGGGTTCGTTTTAGGGGTGGGTTCAGGTTAGGGTCAGGGATAGGGTTTGGGTTAGGTTTAGGGTTAGGGTTAGGGTTAGGTTTAGGGTTAGCTTTAGTTTTGGTTAGGGTTAGGATTTGAATGGATTTAGGTTAGGTTTAGGGTTCTGGATAGGGTGAAATTTTGGTTAAAGGTGAGGGTTCGGTTTAGGTTTAGGGTTAGAGTTATTGTTAGGGGTTAGGGTTAGGTTTGAGCTTATGGTAGGTTTAAAGTCTGGGTTAAGGTTAGGTTAGGGTTATGGTCAGGGTTAGGATTAGGATTCCGTTTAGGGTGAGGGTTAGGATCAGAGTTATTGTAAGGGTTAGTTTTAGGTTGACATGTGCGCCAAGGTTAAGGTTATGGTTTGGTTTAGGGGTAGGGATAGGTTTAGTGTTAGGGTGAGCTTTAGTTTAGGGATAGGGTGAAGTTTAAGATAGAGTGAGGTTTAGGGTTAGGGTTATGGCTAAGGTTTGGTTTAGTTTTCAGGTTAATGTTAAGGTTGTGTTTCGTGTTTGGGTTAAGTTTACGGGTTCTGTTTACTTTTAGGGTGAGGGTTAGATTTTAGGTTAGGGTTAAGTTTAGTGTTAGGGTTCGGGTTAGGGTGACGGTTTGTGTTAGGCTTTGTGGTTGGGGTGAGGGTTAGGTTTAGGGTTAGGGTTGGGTAGGGTTCGGATTATGGTTATGGTAAGGTGTTAGGGGTTAGAGATTTAGTTTAGGGTGAGGATTTGGGTGAGTGTCTCGGTTAGTCACTGTGGTTCTGGTCATGCTTAGTTTTGGTTTATGGTTAGGGTTAGGTTTATGATCAGGTTTAGGGTTAGTGTTAGAGTTAGGGTTAAGCTTTAGGTAAGGCTTTGGTGTTTGGGGTTAGGGTTTAGGTAAGGCTTTGGTGTTTGGGGTTAGGGTTTGGGTTGGGGTTAGGGTTTGGGTTGGGGTTAGAGTTATCGTTACGGCTTAGGGTTTCTCGTTAGTGTTAGGGTTAGGGTTAGGCACAGCATTAGGGTTAGGGCTGGGGATACGGTTAGGGGTTAGGGTGAGGGTTATGGTTAGTTTTATGGTTAAGGTGAGGGTTTAGGGTAAGTGTTATGTTTAAGGTTAGAGTTAGGGTTAGGGTTAGGTGTAGCGTAAGTTTTCGGTTTAGGTTCAGGTTTTGAATTAGAGTTAGTGTTCTATTTAAGATCAAGGTTAGACTTAGGGTTAGGGTTAGGATTAGGTCTAGACTTAGGGTCAGGGCTAATGTAAGGCTTAGTTTTAGGGTTAGAGGTGGAGTAGCATTATGACTAGAGTTTGGTTTAAGGTTAGGGTTTGGGCTAGGTTTAGGTTTAGGGTTAAAGTTAGGGTTAGGGTTGGATGAAGTTTAGGATGGGGTGAGGGTTATTCTTATGGTTAGGGCTAGAGTTTGATTTTGTGTTCAGGTTAGTGTTAAGGTTAGGCTTAGGGTTCGGGTTCGGGTTCGGAATTTCGTTTAGGGTTAGTGTTAGGTTTAGATTCAGGGTTAGAGTGACATTTCGGTTCAGGGGGAGGGTTAAGATAAGGGTTAGGATTACGGTGAGGATTATACTTAGTGTTAGAGGTTAGGTTTACGGTTAGGATAGGGTTAAGTTTAGGGTTCATGTTAGGGTTAGTGTTAGATTAGGGTTACTGTTCGTGTTTGGGTTAGGCTTAGGGATAAGTTTAGGGATAGCTTTAGGTTTAGGGTTGGGGATAGGTTTAGGGGTTAGGGTGAGAGTTAGCATTAGGTTTACAGTTAAGGTGAGGGTTTAGGGTAAGTGCTATGGTTAGGGTTAGTGTTAGAGTTAGGGTTAGGGTGAATTTTCAGTTAATAGTGAGGGTTAGGGTAAGGGTTAGGGTTAAGGTTTAGGTTAGATTTAGGATTAAGATTAGTGTTAGGGTTAGGTTTAGGGTCCGGGTTAGGGTAGGGGTAAGGTTAGGGTTAAGGCTAGGTTTACGGTCAGGGGTAGGGCTAGGTTAGGCTTAGGGTTAGGTTTAGAGTTAGAGTTAGTGCTAGGGGTTAGGGTTAGGTTTAGGGTTAGGTTTAGAGTTATTGTTAGGGTTAGGGTAGAGTTAAGGTTAGGGTTAAGTTTAAAGTTAGGTAAGGGTTACGTTTAGGTCAGGGTTAGGGTTATTATTAGAGATAGGGTTAGGTTTAGAGAAAGGGTTAGGGTTCGTGTGAGGGTTAGTGTTAGGTTTACAGTTAAGCTGATGTTTTACAGTGTTACGGTTAGGGTCAGGGTTAGAGTTAGGTTTAGGGTTAGGTTTAGGTGTAGGGCTTGAGTGAGGCGATAGTTTAGGGTTAGATTTAGGGTGAAGGTTAAGATTAGTGTTAGTGTAAATATTAGAGTTAGGCGTTTGTGTTACGGTTATGATCAGGTTAAGTTTAGGTTTAGAGTTAGAGTTAGGGTTAGGTTTTGGTGTTTGTGTTAATGTTAGGGTCAGGATTAGGGTAGCTTTAGGGTTAGGGTTTGGTTTAGGGTTAGGGTTAGGGTGAAGTTGAAGTTAAGGGTCAGGGTTGAGCTTAGTCTTAGCATTAGGGTTTAGGTTAGGGTTAAGGTTAGGATAGGTTTTAGGGTTAAGATTAGTTTTAGGGTTAGGGTAAGTGTTAGGGTTCAGTCATGGTTAGGTTTAGGGCTAGTTTAAGGTTAGAGGTAAGGTTAGCTTAAGGGTAGTGTTTAGGTTTCGACGTTAGTGTGAGGGTTAGTGCTAGGTTTCCATTTCAGCTGAGTGTGTAGGGTAAGTTTTAGGTTTAGAATTAGGGTTAGAGATAGAGTTAGGGTCAGGGTTCGGGTTAAGTTTAGGGTTAGGGTTAGGTTTATGGTTAGGATTAGGGTTAGGGTCAGAGTTGGGAGATATTTAGTATTATGTTTCGTGTTAGGGTTTCGGTTAGGGTGAAGTTTATGTTAAGTGTGAGGGTTGGGGTTCGGGTTCGTTTTAGGGGTGGGTTCAGGTTAGGGTCAGGGATAGGGTTTGGGTTAGGTTTAGGGTTAGAGTTAGGGTTAGAGTTAGGTTTAGGGTTAGCTTTAGTTTTGGTTAGGGTTAGGATTTGAATGGATTTAGGTTAGGTTTAGGGTTCTGGATAGGGTGAAATTTTGGTTAAAGGTGAGGGTTCGGTTTAGGTTTAGGGTTAGAGTTATTGTTAGGGGTTAGGGTTAGGTTTGAGCTTATGGTAGGTTTAAAGTCTGGGTTAAGGTTAGGTTAGGGTTATGGTCAGGGTTAGGATTAGGATTCCGTTTAGGGTGAGGGTTAGGATCAGAGTTATTGTAAGGGTTAGTTTTAGGTTGACATGTGCGCCAAGGTTAAGGTTATGGTTTGGTTTAGGGGTAGGGATAGGTTTAGTGTTAGGGTGAGCTTTAGTTTAGGGATAGGGTGAAGTTTAAGATAGAGTGAGGTTTAGGGTTAGGGTTATGGCTAAGGTTTGGTTTAGTTTTCAGGTTAATGTTAAGGTTGTGTTTCGTGTTAGGGTTAAGTTTACGGGTTCTGTTTACTTTGAGGGTGAGGGTTAGATTTTAGGTTAGGGTTAAGTTTAGTGTTAGGGTTCGGGTTAGGGTGACGGTTTGTGTTAGGCTTTGTGGTTGGGGTGAGGGTTAGGTTTAGGGTTAGGGTTGGGTAGGGTTCGGATTATGGTTATGGTAAGGTGTTAGGGGTTAGAGATTTAGTTTAGGGTGAGGATTTGGGTGAGTGTCTCGGTTAGTCACTGTGGTTCTGGTCATGCTTAGTTTTGGTTTATGGTTAGGGTTAGGTTTATGATCAGGTTTAGGGTTAGTGTTAGAGTTAGGGTTAAGCTTTAGGTAAGGCTTTGGTGTTTGGGGTTAGGGTTTAGGTAAGGCTTTGGTGTTTGGGGTTAGGGTTTGGGTTGGGGTTAGGGTTTGGGTTGGGGTTAGAGTTATCGTTACGGCTTAGGGTTTCTCGTTAGTGTTAGGGTTAGGGTTAGGCAGAGCATTAGGGTTAGGGCTGGAGGATACGGTTAGGGGTTAGGGTGAGGGTTATGGTTAGTTTTATGGTTAAGGTGAGGGTTTAGGGTAAGTGTTATGTTTAAGGTTAGAGTTAGGGTTAGGGTTAGGTGTAGCGTAAGTTTTCGGTTTAGGTTCAGGTTTTGAATTAGAGTTAGTGTTCTATTTAAGATCAAGGTTAGACTTAGGGTTAGGGTTAGGATTAGGTCTAGACTTAGGGTCAGGGCTAATGTAAGGCTTAGTTTTAGGGTTAGAGGTGGAGTAGCATTATGACTAGAGTTTGGTTTAAGGTTAGGGTTTGGGCTAGGTTTAGGTTTAGGGTTAAAGTTAGGGTTAGGGTTGGATGAAGTTTAGGATGGGGTGAGGGTTATTCTTATGGTTAGGGCTAGAGTTTGATTTTGTGTTCAGGTTAGTGTTAAGGTTAGGCTTAGGGTTCGGGTTCGGGTTCGGAATTTCGTTTAGGGTTAGTGTTAGGTTTAGATTCAGGGTTAGAGTGACATTTCGGTTCAGGGGGAGGGTTAAGATAAGGGTTAGGATTACGGTGAGGATTATACTTAGTGTTAGAGGTTAGGTTTACGGTTAGGATAGGGTTAAGTTTAGGGTTCATGTTAGGGTTAGTGTTAGATTAGGGTTACTGTTCGTGTTTGGGTTAGGCTTAGGGATAAGTTTAGGGATAGCTTTAGGTTTAGGGTTGGGGATAGGTTTAGGGGTTAGGGTGAGAGTTAGCATTAGGTTTACAGTTAAGGTGAGGGTTTAGGGTAAGTGCTATGGTTAGGGTTAGTGTTAGAGTTAGGGTTAGGGTGAATTTTCAGTTAATAGTGAGGGTTAGGGTAAGGGTTAGGGTTAAGGTTTAGGTTAGATTTAGGATTAAGATTAGTGTTAGGGTTAGGTTTAGGGTCCGGGTTAGGGTAGGGGTAAGGTTAGGGTTAAGGCTAGGTTTACGGTCAGGGGTAGGGCTAGGTTAGGGTTAGGGTTAGGTTTAGAGTTAGAGTTAGTGCTAGGGGTTAGGGTTAGGTTTAGGGTTAGGTTTAGAGTTATTGTTAGGGTTAGGGTAGAGTTAAGGTTAGGGTTAAGTTTAAAGTTAGGTAAGGGTTACGTTTAGGTCAGGGTTAGGGTTATTATTAGAGATAGGGTTAGGTTTAGAGAAAGGGTTAGGGTTCGTGTGAGGGTTAGTGTTAGGTTTACAGTTAAGCTGATGTTTTACAGTGTTACGGTTAGGGTCAGGGTTAGAGTTAGGTTTAGGGTTAGGTTTAGGTGTAGGGCTTGAGTGAGGCGATAGTTTAGGGTTAGATTTAGGGTGAAGGTTAAGATTAGTGTTAGTGTAAATATTAGAGTTAGGCGTTTGTGTTACGGTTATGATCAGGTTAAGTTTAGGTTTCGAGTTAGAGTTAGGGTTAGGTTTTGGTGTTTGCGTTAATGTTAGGGTCAGGATTAGGGTAGCTTTAGGGTTAGGGTTTGGTTTAGGGTTAGGGTTAGGGTGAAGTTGAAGTTAAGGGTCAGGGTTGAGCTTAGTCTTAGCATTAGGGTTTAGGTTAGGGTTAAGGTTAGGATAGGTTTTAGGGTTAAGATTAGTTTTAGGGTTAGGGTAAGTGTTAGGGTTCAGTCATGGTTAGGTTTAGGGCTAGTTTAAGGTTAGAGGTAAGGTTAGCTTAAGGGTAGTGTTTAGGTTTCGACGTTAGTGTGAGGGTTAGTGCTAGGTTTCCATTTCAGCTGAGTGTGTAGGGTAAGTTTTAGGTTTAGAATTAGGGTTAGAGATAGAGTTAGGGTCAGGGTTCGGGTTAAGTTTAGGGTTAGGGTTAGGTTTATGGTTAGGATTAGGGTTAGGGTCAGAGTTGGGAGATATTTAGTATTATGTTTCGTGTTAGGGTTTCGGTTAGGGTGAAGTTTATGTTAAGTGTGAGGGTTGGGGTTCGGGTTCGTTTTAGGGGTGGGTTCAGGTTAGGGTCAGGGATAGGGTTTGGGTTAGGTTTAGGGTTAGAGTTAGGGTTAGAGTTAGGTTTAGGGTTAGCTTTAGTTTTGGTTAGGGTTAGGATTTGAATGGATTTAGGTTAGGTTTAGGGTTCTGGATAGGGTGAAATTTTGGTTAAAGGTGAGGGTTCGGTTTAGTTTTAGGGTTAGAGTTATTGTTAGGGGTTAGGGTTAGGTTTGAGCTTATGGTAGGTTTAAAGTCTGGGTTAAGGTTAGGTTAGGGTTATGGTCAGGGTTAGGATTAGGATTCCGTTTAGGGTGAGGGTTAGGATCAGAGTTATTGTAAGGGTTAGTTTTAGGTTGACATGTGCGCCAAGGTTAAGGTTATGGTTTGGTTTAGGGGTAGGGATAGGTTTAGTGTTAGGGTGAGCTTTAGTTTAGGGATAGGGTGAAGTTTAAGATAGAGTGAGGTTTAGGGTTAGGGTTATGGCTAAGGTTTGGTTTAGTTTTCAGGTTAATTTTAAGGTTGTGTTTCGTGTTTGGGTTAAGTTTACGGGTTCTGTTTACTTTGAGGGTGAGGGTTAGATTTTAGGTTAGGGTTAAGTTTAGTGTTAGGGTTCGGGTTAGGGTGACGGTTTGTGTTAGGCTTTGTGGTTGGGGTGAGGGTTAGGTTTAGGGTTAGGGTTGGGTAGGGTTCGGATTATGGTTATGGTAAGGTGTTAGGGGTTAGAGATTTAGTTTAGGGTGAGGATTTGGGTGAGTGTCTCGGTTAGTCACTGTGGTTCTGGTCATGCTTAGTTTTGGTTTATGGTTAGGGTTAGGTTTATGATCAGGTTTAGGGTTAGTGTTAGAGTTAGGGTTAAGCTTTAGGTAAGGCTTTGGTGTTTGGGGTTAGGGTTTAGGTAAGGCTTTGGTGTTTGGGGTTAGGGTTTGGGTTGGGGTTAGGGTTTGGGTTGGGGTTAGAGTTATCGTTACGGCTTAGGGTTTCTCGTTAGTGTTAGGGTTAGGGTTAGGCAGAGCATTAGGGTTAGGGCTGGAGGATACGGTTAGGGGTTAGGGTGAGGGTTATGGTTAGTTTTATGGTTAAGGTGAGGGTTTAGGGTAAGTGTTATGTTTAAGGTTAGAGTTAGGGTTAGGGTTAGGTGTAGCGTAAGTTTTCGGTTTAGGTTCAGGTTTTGAATTAGAGTTAGTGTTCTATTTAAGATCAAGGTTAGACTTAGGGTTAGGGTTAGGATTAGGTCTAGACTTAGGGTCAGGGCTAATGTAAGGCTTAGTTTTAGGGTTAGAGGTGGAGTAGCATTATGACTAGAGTTTGGTTTAAGGTTAGGGTTTGGGCTAGGTTTAGGTTTAGGGTTAAAGTTAGGGTTAGGGTTGGATGAAGTTTAGGATGGGGTGAGGGTTATTCTTATGGTTAGGGCTAGAGTTTGATTTTGTGTTCAGGTTAGTGTTAAGGTTAGGCTTAGGGTTCGGGTTCGGGTTCGGAATTTCGTTTAGGGTTAGTGTTAGGTTTAGATTCAGGGTTAGAGTGACATTTCGGTTCAGGGGGAGGGTTAAGATAAGGGTTAGGATTACGGTGAGGATTATACTTAGTGTTAGAGGTTAGGTTTACGGTTAGGATAGGGTTAAGTTTAGGGTTCATGTTAGGGTTAGTGTTAGATTAGGGTTACTGTTCGTGTTTGGGTTAGGCTTAGGGATAAGTTTAGGGATAGCTTTAGGTTTAGGGTTGGGGATAGGTTTAGGGGTTAGGGTGAGAGTTAGCATTAGGTTTACAGTTAAGGTGAGGGTTTAGGGTAAGTGCTATGGTTAGGGTTAGTGTTAGAGTTAGGGTTAGGGTGAATTTTCAGTTAATAGTGAGGGTTAGGGTAAGGGTTAGGGTTAAGGTTTAGGTTAGATTTAGGATTAAGATTAGTGTTAGGGTTAGGTTTAGGGTCCGGGTTAGGGTAGGGGTAAGGTTAGGGTTAAGGCTAGGTTTACGGTCAGGGGTAGGGCTAGGTTAGGGTTAGGGTTAGGTTTAGAGTTAGAGTTAGTGCTAGGGGTTAGGGTTAGGTTTAGGGTTAGGTTTAGAGTTATTGTTAGGGTTAGGGTAGAGTTAAGGTTAGGGTTAAGTTTAAAGTTAGGTAAGGGTTACGTTTAGGTCAGGGTTAGGGTTATTATTAGAGATAGGGTTAGGTTTAGAGAAAGGGTTAGGGTTCGTGTGAGGGTTAGTGTTAGGTTTACAGTTAAGCTGATGTTTTACAGTGTTACGGTTAGGGTCAGGGTTAGAGTTAGGTTTAGGGTTAGGTTTAGGTGTAGGGCTTGAGTGAGGCGATAGTTTAGGGTTAGATTTAGGGTGAAGGTTAAGATTAGTGTTAGTGTAAATATTAGAGTTAGGCGTTTGTGTTAAGGTTATGATCAGGTTAAGTTTAGGTTTAGAGTTAGAGTTAGGGTTAGGTTTTGGTGTTTGTGTTAATGTTAGGGTCAGGATTAGGGTAGCTTTAGGGTTAGGGTTTGGTTTAGGGTTAGGGTTAGGGTGAAGTTGAAGTTAAGGGTCAGGGTTGAGCTTAGTCTTAGCATTAGGGTTTAGGTTAGGGTTAAGGTTAGGATAGGTTTTAGGGTTAAGATTAGTTTTAGGGTTAGGGTAAGTGTTAGGGTTCAGTCATGGTTAGGTTTAGGGCTAGTTTAAGGTTAGAGGTAAGGTTAGCTTAAGGGTAGTGTTTAGGTTTCGACGTTAGTGTGAGGGTTAGTGCTAGGTTTCCATTTGAGCTGAGTGTGTAGGGTAAGTTTTAGGTTTAGAATTAGGGTTAGAGATAGAGTTAGGGTCAGGGTTCGGGTTAAGTTTAGGGTTAGGGTTAGGTTTATGGTTAGGATTAGGGTTAGGGTCAGAGTTGGGGGATATTTAGTATTATGTTTCGTGTTAGGGTTTCGGTTAGGGTGAAGTTTATGTTAAGTGTGAGGGTTGGGGTTCGGGTTCGTTTTAGGGGTGGGTTCAGGTTAGGGTCAGGGATAGGGTTTGGGTTAGGTTTAGGGTTAGAGTTAGGTTTAGGGTTAGCTTTAGTTTTGGTTAGGGTTAGGATTTGAATGGATTTAGGTTAGGTTTAGGGTTCTGGATAGGGTGAAATTTTGGTTAAAGGTGAGGGTTCGGTTTAGGTTTAGGGTTAGAGTTATTGTTAGGGGTTAGGGTTAGGTTTGAGCTTATGGTAGGTTTAAAGTCTGGGTTAAGGTTAGGTTAGGGTTATGGTCAGGGTTAGGATTAGGATTCCGTTTAGGGTGAGGGTTAGGATCAGAGTTATTGTAAGGGTTAGTTTTAGGTTGACATGTGCGCCAAGGTTAAGGTTATGGTTTGGTTTAGGGGTAGGGATAGGTTTAGTGTTAGGGTGAGCTTTAGTTTAGGGATAGGGTGAAGTTTAAGATAGAGTGAGGTTTAGGGTTAGGGTTATGGCTAAGGTTTGGTTTAGTTTTCAGGTTAATGTTAAGGTTGTGTTTCGTGTTTGGGTTAAGTTTACGGGTTCTGTTTACTTTGAGGGTGAGGGTTAGATTTTAGGTTAGGGTTAAGTTTAGTGTTAGGGTTCGGGTTAGGGTGACGGTTTGTGTTAGGCTTTGTGGTTGGGGTGAGGGTTAGGTTTAGGGTTAGGGTTGGGTAGGGTTCGGATTATGGTTATGGTAAGGTGTTAGGGGTTAGAGATTTAGTTTAGGGTGAGGATTTGGGTGAGTGTCTCGGTTAGTCACTGTGGTTCTGGTCATGCTTAGTTTTGGTTTATGGTTAGGGTTAGGTTTATGATCAGGTTTAGGGTTAGTGTTAGAGTTAGGGTTAAGCTTTAGGTAAGGCTTTGGTGTTTGGGGTTAGGGTTTAGGTAAGGCTTTGGTGTTTGGGGTTAGGGTTTGGGTTGGGGTTAGGGTTTGGGTTGGGGTTAGAGTTATCGTTACGGCTTAGGGTTTCTCGTTAGTGTTAGGGTTAGGGTTAGGCAGAGCATTAGGGTTAGGGCTGGAGGATACGGTTAGGGGTTAGGGTGAGGGTTATGGTTAGTTTTATGGTTAAGGTGAGGGTTTAGGGTAAGTGTTATGTTTAAGGTTAGAGTTAGGGTTAGGGTTAGGTGTAGCGTAAGTTTTCGGTTTAGGTTCAGGTTTTGAATTAGAGTTAGTGTTCTATTTAAGATCAAGGTTAGACTTAGGGTTAGGGTTAGGATTAGGTCTAGACTTAGGGTCAGGGCTAATGTAAGGCTTAGTTTTAGGGTTAGAGGTGGAGTAGCATTATGACTAGAGTTTGGTTTAAGGTTAGGGTTTGGGCTAGGTTTAGGTTTAGGGTTAAAGTTAGGGTTAGGGTTGGATGAAGTTTAGGATGGGGTGAGGGTTATTCTTATGGTTAGGGCTAGAGTTTGATTTTGTGTTCAGGTTAGTGTTAAGGTTAGGCTTAGGGTTCGGGTTCGGGTTCGGAATTTCGTTTAGGGTTAGTGTTAGGTTTAGATTCAGGGTTAGAGTGACATTTCGGTTCAGGGGGAGGGTTAAGATAAGGGTTAGGATTACGGTGAGGATTATACTTAGTGTTAGAGGTTAGGTTTACGGTTAGGATAGGGTTAAGTTTAGGGTTCATGTTAGGGTTAGTGTTAGATTAGGGTTACTGTTCGTGTTTGGGTTAGGCTTAGGGATAAGTTTAGGGATAGCTTTAGGTTTAGGGTTGGGGATAGGTTTAGGGGTTAGGGTGAGAGTTAGCATTAGGTTTACAGTTAAGGTGAGGGTTTAGGGTAAGTGCTATGGTTAGGGTTAGTGTTAGAGTTAGGGTTAGGGTGAATTTTCAGTTAATAGTGAGGGTTAGGGTAAGGGTTAGGGTTAAGGTTTAGGTTAGATTTAGGATTAAGATTAGTGTTAGGGTTAGGTTTAGGGTCCGGGTTAGGGTAGGGGTAAGGTTAGGGTTAAGGCTAGGTTTACGGTCAGGGGTAGGGCTAGGTTAGGGTTAGGGTTAGGTTTAGAGTTAGAGTTAGTGCTAGGGGTTAGGGTTAGGTTTAGGGTTAGGTTTAGAGTTATTGTTAGGGTTAGGGTAGAGTTAAGGTTAGGGTTAAGTTTAAAGTTAGGTAAGGGTTACGTTTAGGTCAGGGTTAGGGTTATTATTAGAGATAGGGTTAAGTTTAGAGAAAGGGTTAGGGTTCGTGTGAGGGTTAGTGTTAGGTTTACAGTTAAGCTGATGTTTTACAGTGTTACGGTTAGGGTCAGGGTTAGAGTTAGGTTTAGGGTTAGGTTTAGGTGTAGGGCTTGAGTGAGGCGATAGTTTAGGGTTAGATTTAGGGTGAAGGTTAAGATTAGTGTTAGTGTAAATATTAGAGTTAGGCGTTTGTGTTAAGGTTATGATCAGGTTAAGTTTAGGTTTAGAGTTAGAGTTAGGGTTAGGTTTTGGTGTTTGTGTTAATGTTAGGGTCAGGATTAGGGTAGCTTTAGGGTTAGGGTTTGGTTTAGGGTTAGGGTTAGGGTGAAGTTGAAGTTAAGGGTCAGGGTTGAGCTTAGTCTTAGCATTAGGGTTTAGGTTAGGGTTAAGGTTAGGATAGGTTTTAGGGTTAAGATTAGTTTTAGGGTTAGGGTAAGTGTTAGGGTTCAGTCATGGTTAGGTTTAGGGCTAGTTTAAGGTTAGAGGTAAGGTTAGCTTAAGGGTAGTGTTTAGGTTTCGACGTTAGTGTGAGGGTTAGTGCTAGGTTTCCATTTCAGCTGAGTGTGTAGGGTAAGTTTTAGGTTTAGAATTAGGGTTAGAGATAGAGTTAGGGTCAGGGTTCGGGTTAAGTTTAGGGTTAGGGTTAGGTTTATGGTTAGGATTAGGGTTAGGGTCAGAGTTGGGAGATATTTAGTATTATGTTTCGTGTTAGGGTTTCGGTTAGGGTGAAGTTTATGTTAAGTGTGAGGGTTGGGGTTCGGGTTCGTTTTAGGGGTGGGTTCAGGTTAGGGTCAGGGATAGGGTTTGGGTTAGGTTTAGGGTTAGAGTTAGGGTTAGAGTTAGGTTTAGGGTTAGCTTTAGTTTTGGTTAGGGTTAGGATTTGAATGGATTTAGGTTAGGTTTAGGGTTCTGGATAGGGTGAAATTTTGGTTAAAGGTGAGGGTTCGGTTTAGGTTTAGGGTTAGAGTTATTGTTAGGGGTTAGGGTTAGGTTTGAGCTTATGGTAGGTTTAAAGTCTGGGTTAAGGTTAGGTTAGGGTTATGGTCAGGGTTAGGATTAGGATTCCGTTTAGGGTGAGGGTTAGGATCAGAGTTATTGTAAGGGTTAGTTTTAGGTTGACATGTGCGCCAAGGTTAAGGTTATGGTTTGGTTTAGGGGTAGGGATAGGTTTAGTGTTAGGGTGAGCTTTAGTTTAGGGATAGGGTGAAGTTTAAGATAGAGTGAGGTTTAGGGTTAGGGTTATGGCTAAGGTTTGGTTTAGTTTTCAGGTTAATGTTAAGGTTGTGTTTCGTGTTTGGGTTAAGTTTACGGGTTCTGTTTACTTTGAGGGTGAGGGTTAGATTTTAGGTTAGGGTTAAGTTTAGTGTTAGGGTTCGGGTTAGGGTGACGGTTTGTGTTAGGCTTTGTGGTTGGGGTGAGGGTTAGGTTTAGGGTTAGGGTTGGGTAGGGTTCGGATTATGGTTATGGTAAGGTGTTAGGGGTTAGAGATTTAGTTTAGGGTGAGGATTTGGGTGAGTGTCTCGGTTAGTCACTGTGGTTCTGGTCATGCTTAGTTTTGGTTTATGGTTAGGGTTAGGTTTATGATCAGGTTTAGGGTTAGTGTTAGAGTTAGGGTTAAGCTTTAGGTAAGGCTTTGGTGTTTGGGGTTAGGGTTTAGGTAAGGCTTTGGTGTTTGGGGTTAGGGTTTGGGTTGGGGTTAGGGTTTGGGTTGGGGTTAGAGTTATCGTTACGGCTTAGGGTTTCTCGTTAGTGTTAGGGTTAGGGTTAGGCAGAGCATTAGGGTTAGGGCTGGGGATACGGTTAGGGGTTAGGGTGAGGGTTATGGTTAGTTTTATGGTTAAGGTGAGGGTTTAGGGTAAGTGTTATGTTTAAGGTTAGAGTTAGGGTTAGGGTTAGGTGTAGCGTAAGTTTTCGGTTTAGGTTCAGGTTTTGAATTAGAGTTAGTGTTCTATTTAAGATCAAGGTTAGACTTAGGGTTAGGGTTAGGATTAGGTCTAGACTTAGGGTCAGGGCTAATGTAAGGCTTAGTTTTAGGGTTAGAGGTGGAGTAGCATTATGACTAGAGTTTGGTTTAAGGTTAGGGTTTGGGCTAGGTTTAGGTTTAGGGTTAAAGTTAGGGTTAGGGTTGGATGAAGTTTAGGATGGGGTGAGGGTTATTCTTATGGTTAGGGCTAGAGTTTGATTTTGTGTTCAGGTTAGTGTTAAGGTTAGGCTTAGGGTTCGGGTTCGGGTTCGGAATTTCGTTTAGGGTTAGTGTTAGGTTTAGATTCAGGGTTAGAGTGACATTTCGGTTCAGGGGGAGGGTTAAGATAAGGGTTAGGATTACGGTGAGGATTATACTTAGTGTTAGAGGTTAGGTTTACGGTTAGGATAGGGTTAAGTCTAGGGTTCATGTTAGGGTTAGTGTTAGATTAGGGTTACTGTTCGTGTTTGGGTTAGGCTTAGGGATAAGTTTAGGGATAGCTTTAGGTTTAGGGTTGGGGATAGGTTTAGGGGTTAGGGTGAGAGTTAGCATTAGGTTTACAGTTAAGGTGAGGGTTTAGGGTAAGTGCTATGGTTAGGGTTAGTGTTAGAGTTAGGGTTAGGGTGAATTTTCAGTTAATAGTGAGGGTTAGGGTAAGGGTTAGGGTTAAGGTTTAGGTTAGATTAGGATTAAGATTAGTGTTAGGGTTAGGTTTAGGGTCCGGGTTAGGGTAGGGGTAAGGTTAGGGTTAAGGCTAGGTTTACGGTCAGGGGTAGGGCTAGGTTAGGGTTAGGGTTAGGTTTAGAGTTAGAGTTAGTGCTAGGGGTTAGGGTTAGGTTTAGGGTTAGGTTTAGAGTTATTGTTAGGGTTAGGGTAGAGTTAAGGTTAGGGTTAAGTTTAAAGTTAGGTAAGGGTTACGTTTAGGTCAGGGTTAGGGTTATTATTAGAGATAGGGTTAAGTTTAGAGAAAGGGTTAGGGTTCGTGTGAGGGTTAGTGTTAGGTTTACAGTTAAGCTGATGTTTTACAGTGTTACGGTTAGGGTCAGGGTTAGAGTTAGGTTTAGGGTTAGGTTTAGGTGTAGGGCTTGAGTGAGGCGATAGTTTAGGGTTAGATTTAGGGTGAAGGTTAAGATTAGTGTTAGTGTAAATATTAGAGTTAGGCGTTTGTGTTAAGGTTATGATCAGGTTAAGTTTAGGTTTCGAGTTAGAGTTAGGGTTATGTTTTGGTGTTTGTGTTAATGTTAGGGTCAGGATTAGGGTAGCTTTAGGGTTAGGGTTTGGTTTAGGGTTAGGGTTAGGGTGAAGTTGAAGTTAAGGGTCAGGGTTGAGCTTAGTCTTAGCATTAGGGTTTAGGTTAGGGTTAAGGTTAGGATAGGTTTTAGGGTTAAGATTAGTTTTAGGGTTAGGGTAAGTGTTAGGGTTCAGTCATGGTTAGGTTTAGGGCTAGTTTAAGGTTAGAGGTAAGGTTAGCTTAAGGGTAGTGTTTAGGTTTCGACGTTAGTGTGAGGGTTAGTGCTAGGTTTCCATTTCAGCTGAGTGTGTAGGGTAAGTTTTAGGGTTAGAATTAGGGTTAGAGATAGAGTTAGGGTCAGGGTTCGGGTTAAGTTTAGGGTTAGGGTTAGGTTTATGGTTAGGATTAGGGTTAGGGTCAGAGTTGGGGGATATTTAGTATTATGTTTCGTGTTAGGGTTTCGGTTAGGGTGAAGTTTATGTTAAGTGTGAGGGTTGGGGTTCGGGTTCGTTTTAGGGGTGGGTTCAGGTTAGGGTCAGGGATAGGGTTTGGGTTAGGTTTAGGGTTAGGGTTAGGGTTAGGTTTAGGGTTAGCTTTAGTTTTGGTTAGGGTTAGGATTTGAATGGATTTAGGTTAGGTTTAGGGTTCTGGATAGGGTGAAATTTTGGTTAAAGGTGAGGGTTCGGTTTAGGTTTAGGGTTAGAGTTATTGTTAGGGGTTAGGGTTAGGTTTGAGCTTATGGTAGGTTTAAAGTCTGGGTTAAGGTTAGGTTAGGGTTATGGTCAGGGTTAGGATTAGGATTCCGTTTAGGGTGAGGGTTAGGATCAGAGTTATTGTAAGGGTTAGTTTTAGGTTGACATGTGCGCCAAGGTTAAGGTTATGGTTTGGTTTAGGGGTAGGGATAGGTTTAGTGTTAGGGTGAGCTTTAGTTTAGGGATAGGGTGAAGTTTAAGATAGAGTGAGGTTTAGGGTTAGGGTTATGGATAAGGTTTGGTTTAGTTTTCAGGTTAATGTTAAGGTTGTGTTTCGTGTTTGGGTTAAGTTTACGGGTTCTGTTTACTTTTAGGGTGAGGGTTAGATTTTAGGTTAGGGTTAAGTTTAGTGTTAGGGTTCGGGTTAGGGTGACGGTTTGTGTTAGGCTTTGTGGTTGGGGTGAGGGTTAGGTTTAGGGTTAGGGTTGGGTAGGGTTCGGATTATGGTTATGGTAAGGTGTTAGGGGTTAGAGATTTAGTTTAGGGTGAGGATTTGGGTGAGTGTCTCGGTTAGTCACTGTGGTTCTGGTCATGCTTAGTTTTGGTTTATGGTTAGGGTTAGGTTTATGATCAGGTTTAGGGTTAGTGTTAGAGTTAGGGTTAAGCTTTAGGTAAGGCTTTGGTGTTTGGGGTTAGGGTTTAGGTAAGGCTTTGGTGTTTGGGGTTAGGGTTTGGGTTGGGGTTAGGGTTTGGGTTGGGGTTAGAGTTATCGTTACGGCTTAGGGTTTCTCGTTAGTGTTAGGGTTAGGGTTAGGCAGAGCATTAGGGTTAGGGTTGGAGGATACGGTTAGGGGTTAGGGTGAGGGTTATGGTTAGTTTTATGGTTAAGGTGAGGGTTTAGGGTAAGTGTTATGTTTAAGGTTAGAGTTAGGGTTAGGGTTAGGTGTAGCGTAAGTTTTCGGTTTAGGTTCAGGTTTTGAATTAGAGTTAGTGTTCTATTTAAGATCAAGGTTAGACTTAGGGTTAGGGTTAGGATTAGGTCTAGACTTAGGGTCAGGGCTAAAGTAAGGCTTAGTTTTAGGGTTAGAGGTGGAGTAGCATTATGACTAGAGTTTGGTTTAAGGTTAGGGTTTGGGCTAGGTTTAGGTTTAGGGTTAAAGTTAGGGTTAGGGTTGGATGAAGTTTAGGATGGGGTGAGGGTTATTCTTATGGTTAGGGTTAGAGTTTGATTTTGTGTTCAGGTTAGTGTTAAGGTTAGGCTTAGGGTTCGGGTTCGGGTTCGGAATTTCGTTTAGGGTTAGTGTTAGGTTTAGCTTCAGGGTTAGAGTGACATTTCGGTTCAGGGGGAGGGTTAAGATAAGGGTTAGGATTACGGTGAGGATTATACTTAGTGTTAGAGGTTAGGTTTACGGTTAGGATAAGGTTAAGTTTAGGGTTCATGTTAGGGTTAGTGTTAGATTAGGGTTACTGTTCGTGTTTGGGTTAGGCTTAGGGATAAGTTTAGGGATAGCTTTAGGTTTAGGGTTGGGGATAGGTTTAGGGGTTAGGGTGAGAGTTAGCATTAGGTTTACAGTTAAGGTGAGGGTTTAGGGTAAGTGCTATGGTTAGGGTTAGTGTTAGAGTTAAGGTTAGGGTGAATTTTCAGTTAATAGTGAGGGTTAGGGTAAGGGTTAGGGTTAAGGTTTAGGTTAGATTTAGGATTAAGATTAGTGTTAGGTTTAGGTTTAGGGTCCGGGTAAGGGTAGGGGTAAGGTTAGGGTTAAGGCTAGGTTTACGGTCAGGGGTAGGGCTAGGTTAGGGTTAGGGTTAGGTTTAGAGTTAGAGTTAGTGCTAGGGGTTAGGGTTAGGTTTAGGGTTAGGTTTAGAGTTATTGTTAGGGTTAGGGTAGAGTTAAGGTTAGGGTTAAGTTTAAAGTTAGGTAAGGGTTACGTTTAGGTCAGGGTTAGGGTTATTATTAGAGATAGGGTTAGGTTTAGAGAAAGGGTTAGGGTTCGTGTGAGGGTTAGTGTTAGGTTTACAGTTAAGCTGATGTTTTACAGTGTTACGGTTAGGGTCAGGGTTAGAGTTAGGTTTAGGGTTAGGTTTAGGTGTAGGGCTTGAGTGAGGCGATAGTTTAGGGTTAGATTTAGGGTGAAGGTTAAGATTAGTGTTAGTGTAAATATTAGAGTTAGGCGTTTGTGTTAAGGTTATGATCAGGTTAAGTTTAGGTTTAGAGTTAGAGTTAGGGTTAGGTTTTGGTGTTTGTGTTAATGTTAGGGTCAGGATTAGGGTAGCTTTAGGGTTAGGGTTTGGTTTAGGGTTAGGGTTAGGGTGAAGTTGAAGTTAAGGGTCAGGGTTGAGCTTAGTCTTAGCATTAGGGTTTAGGTTAGGGTTAAGGTTAGGATAGGTTTTAGGGTTAAGATTAGTTTTAGGGTTAGGGTAAGTGTTAGGGTTCAGTCATGGTTAGGTTTAGGGCTAGTTTAAGGTTAGAGGTAAGGTTAGCTTAAGGGTAGTGTTTAGGTTTCGACGTTAGTGTGAGGGTTAGTGCTAGGTTTCCATTTCAGCTGAGTGTGTAGGGTAAGTTTTAGGTTTAGAATTAGGGTTAGAGATAGAGTTAGGGTCAGGGTTCGTGTTAAGTTTAGGGTTAGGGTTAGGTTTATGGTTAGGATTAGGGTTAGGGTCAGAGTTGGGAGATATTTAGTATTATGTTTCGTGTTAGGGTTTCGGTTAGGGTGAAGTTTATGTTAAGTGTGAGGGTTGGGGTTCGGGTTCGTTTTAGGGGTGGGTTCAGGTTAGGGTCAGGGATAGGGTTTGGGTTAGGTTTAGGGTTAGAGTTAGGGTTAGAGTTAGGTTTAGGGTTAGCTTTAGTTTTGGTTAGGGTTAGGATTTGAATGGATTTAGGTTAGGTTTAGGGTTCTGGATAGGGTGAAATTTTGGTTAAAGGTGAGGGTTCGGTTTAGGTTTAGGGTTAGAGTTATTGTTAGGGGTTAGGGTTAGGTTTGAGCTTATGGTAGGTTTAAAGTCTGGGTTAAGGTTAGGTTAGGGTTATGGTCAGGGTTAGGATTAGGATTCCGTTTAGGGTGAGGGTTAGGATCAGAGTTATTGTAAGGGTTAGTTTTAGGTTGACATGTGCGCCAAGGTTAAGGTTATGGTTTGGTTTAGGGGTAGGGATAGGTTTAGTGTTAGGGTGAGCTTTAGTTTAGGGATAGGGTGAAGTTTAAGATAGAGTGAGGTTTAGGGTTAGGGTTATGGCTAAGGTTTGGTTTAGTTTTCAGGTTAATGTTAAGGTTGTGTTTCGTGTTTGGGTTAAGTTTACGGGTTCTGTTTACTTTGAGGGTGAGGGTTAGATTTTAGGTTAGGGTTAAGTTTAGTGTTAGGGTTCGGGTTAGGGTGACGGTTTGTGTTAGGCTTTGTGGTTGGGGTGAGGGTTAGGTTTAGGGTTAGGGTTGGGTAGGGTTCGGATTATGGTTATGGTAAGGTGTTAGGGGTTAGAGATTTAGTTTAGGGTGAGGATTTGGGTGAGTGTCTCGGTTAGTCACTGTGGTTCTGGTCATGCTTAGTTTTGGTTTATGGTTAGGGTTAGGTTTATGATCAGGTTTAGGGTTAGTGTTAGAGTTAGGGTTAAGCTTTAGGTAAGGCTTTGGTGTTTGGGGTTAGGGTTTAGGTAAGGCTTTGGTGTTTGGGGTTAGGGTTTGGGTTGGGGTTAGGGTTTGGGTTGGGGTTAGAGTTATCGTTACGGCTTAGGGTTTCTCGTTAGTGTTAGGGTTAGGGTTAGGCAGAGCATTAGGGTTAGGGCTGGGGATACGGTTAGGGGTTAGGGTGAGGGTTATGGTTAGTTTTATGGTTAAGGTGAGGGTTTAGGGTAAGTGTTATGTTTAAGGTTAGAGTTAGGGTTAGGGTTAGGTGTAGCGTAAGTTTTCGGTTTAGGTTCAGGTTTTGAATTAGAGTTAGTGTTCTATTTAAGATCAAGGTTAGACTTAGGGTTAGGGTTAGGATTAGGTCTAGACTTAGGGTCAGGGCTAATGTAAGGCTTAGTTTTAGGGTTAGAGGTGGAGTAGCATTATGACTAGAGTTTGGTTTAAGGTTAGGGTTTGGGCTAGGTTTAGGTTTAGGGTTAAAGTTAGGGTTAGGGTTGGATGAAGTTTAGGATGGGGTGAGGGTTATTCTTATGGTTAGGGCTAGAGTTTGATTTTGTGTTCAGGTTAGTGTTAAGGTTAGGCTTAGGGTTCGGGTTCGGGTTCGGAATTTCGTTTAGGGTTAGTGTTAGGTTTAGATTCAGGGTTAGAGTGACATTTCGGTTCAGGGGGAGGGTTAAGATAAGGGTTAGGATTACGGTGAGGATTATACTTAGTGTTAGAGGTTAGGTTTACGGTTAGGATAGGGTTAAGTCTAGGGTTCATGTTAGGGTTAGTGTTAGATTAGGGTTACTGTTCGTGTTTGGGTTAGGCTTAGGGATAAGTTTAGGGATAGCTTTAGGTTTAGGGTTGGGGATAGGTTTAGGGGTTAGGGTGAGAGTTAGCATTAGGTTTACAGTTAAGGTGAGGGTTTAGGGTAAGTGCTATGGTTAGGGTTAGTGTTAGAGTTAGGGTTAGGGTGAATTTTCAGTTAATAGTGAGGGTTAGGGTAAGGGTTAGGGTTAAGGTTTAGGTTAGATTTAGGATTAAGATTAGTGTTAGGGTTAGGTTTAGGGTCCGGGTTAGGGTAGGGGTAAGGTTAGGGTTAAGGCTAGGTTTACGGTCAGGGGTAGGGCTAGGTTAGGCTTAGGGTTAGGTTTAGAGTTAGAGTTAGTGCTAGGGGTTAGGGTTAGGTTTAGGGTTAGGTTTAGAGTTATTGTTAGGGTTAGGGTAGAGTTAAGGTTAGGGTTAAGTTTAAAGTTAGGTAAGGGTTACGTTTAGGTCAGGGTTAGGGTTATTATTAGAGATAGGGTTAAGTTTAGAGAAAGGGTTAGGGTTCGTGTGAGGGTTAGTGTTAGGTTTACAGTTAAGCTGATGTTTTACAGTGTTACGGTTAGGGTCAGGGTTAGAGTTAGGTTTAGGGTTAGGTTTAGGTGTAGGGCTTGAGTGAGGCGATAGTTTAGGGTTAGATTTAGGGTGAAGGTTAAGATTAGTGTTAGTGTAAATATTAGAGTTAGGCGTTTGTGTTAAGGTTATGATCAGGTTAAGTTTAGGTTTAGAGTTAGAGTTAGGGTTAGGTATTGGTGTTTGTGTTAATGTTAGGGTCAGGATTAGGGTAGCTTTAGGGTTAGGGTTTGGTTTAGGGTTAGGGTTAGGGTGAAGTTGAAGTTAAGGGTCAGGGTTGAGCTTAGTCTTAGCATTAGGGTTTAGGTTAGGGTTAAGGTTAGGATAGGTTTTAGGGTTAAGATTAGTTTTAGGGTTAGGGTAAGTGTTAGGGTTCAGTCATGGTTAGGTTTAGGGCTAGTTTAAGGTTAGAGGTAAGGTTAGCTTAAGGGTAGTGTTTAGGTTTCGACGTTAGTGTGAGGGTTAGTGCTAGGTTTCCATTTGAGCTGAGTGTGTAGGGTAAGTTTTAGGGTTAGAATTAGGGTTAGAGATAGAGTTAGGGTCAGGGTTCGGGTTAAGTTTAGGGTTAGGGTTAGGTTTATGGTTAGGATTAGGGTTAGGGTCAGAGTTGGGGGATATTTAGTATTATGTTTCGTGTTAGGGTTTCGGTTAGGGTGAAGTTTATGTTAAGTGTGAGGGTTGGGGTTCGGGTTCGTTTTAGGGGTGGGTTCAGGTTAGGGTCAGGGATAGGGTTTGGGTTAGGTTTAGGGTTAGGGTTAGGGTTAGGGTTAGAGTTAGGTTTAGGGTTAGCTTTAGTTTTGGTTAGGGTTAGGATTTGAATGGATTTAGGTTAGGTTTAGGGTTCTGGATAGGGTGAAATTTTGGTTAAAGGTGAGGGTTCGGTTTAGGTTTAGGGTTAGAGTTATTGTTAGGGGTTAGGGTTAGGTTTGAGCTTATGGTAGGTTTAAAGTCTGGGTTAAGGTTAGGTTAGGGTTATGGTCAGGGTTAGGATTAGGATTCCGTTTAGGGTGAGGGTTAGGATCAGAGTTATTGTAAGGGTTAGTTTTAGGTTGACATGTGCGCCAAGGTTAAGGTTATGGTTTGGTTTAGGGGTAGGGATAGGTTTAGTGTTAGGGTGGGCTTTAGTTTAGGGATAGGGTGAAGTTTAAGATAGAGTGAGGTTTAGGGTTAGGGTTATGGCTAAGGTTTGGTTTAGTTTTCAGGTTAATGTTAAGGTTGTGTTTCGTGTTTGGGTTAAGTTTACGGGTTCTGTTTACTTTTAGGGTGAGGGTTAGATTTTAGGTTAGGGTTAAGTTTAGTGTTAGGGTTCGGGTTAGGGTGACGGTTTGTGTTAGGCTTTGTGGTTGGGGTGAGGGTTAGGTTTAGGGTTAGGGTTGGGTAGGGTTCGGATTATGGTTATGGTAAGGTGTTAGGGGTTAGAGATTTAGTTTAGGGTGAGGATTTGGGTGAGTGTCTCGGTTAGTCACTGTGGTTCTGGTCATGCTTAGTTTTGGTTTATGGTTAGGGTTAGGTTTATGATCAGGTTTAGGGTTAGTGTTAGAGTTAGGGTTAAGCTTTAGGTAAGGCTTTGGTGTTTGGGGTTAGGGTTTAGGTAAGGCTTTGGTGTTTGGGGTTAGGGTTTGGGTTGGGGTTAGGGTTTGGGTTGGGGTTAGAGTTATCGTTACGGCTTAGGGTTTCTCGTTAGTGTTAGGGTTAGGGTTAGGCACAGCATTAGGGTTAGGGCTGGAGGATACGGTTAGGGGTTAGGGTGAGGGTTATGGTTAGTTTTATGGTTAAGGTGAGGGTTTAGGGTAAGTGTTATGTTTAAGGTTAGAGTTAGGGTTAGGGTTAGGTGTAGCGTAAGTTTTCGGTTTAGGTTCAGGTTTTGAATTAGAGTTAGTGTTCTATTTAAGATCAAGGTTAGACTTAGGGTTAGGGTTAGGATTAGGTCTAGACTTAGGGTCAGGGCTAATGTAAGGCTTAGTTTTAGGGTTAGAGGTGGAGTAGCATTATGACTAGAGTTTGGTTTAAGGTTAGGGTTTGGGCTAGGTTTAGGTTTAGGGTTAAAGTTAGGGTTAGGGTTGGATGAAGTTTAGGATGGGGTGAGGGTTATTCTTATGGTTAGGGCTAGAGTTTGATTTTGTGTTCAGGTTAGTGTTAAGGTTAGGCTTAGGGTTCGGGTTCGGGTTCGGAATTTCGTTTAGGGTTAGTGTTAGGTTTAGATTCAGGGTTAGAGTGACATTTCGGTTCAGGGGGAGGGTTAAGATAAGGGTTAGGATTACGGTGAGGATTATACTTAGTGTTAGAGGTTAGGTTTACGGTTAGGATAGGGTTAAGTTTAGGGTTCATGTTAGGGTTAGTGTTAGATTAGGGTTACTGTTCGTGTTTGGGTTAGGCTTAGGGATAAGTTTAGGGATAGCTTTAGGTTTAGGGTTGGGGATAGGTTTAGGGGTTAGGGTGAGAGTTAGCATTAGGTTTACAGTTAAGGTGAGGGTTTAGGGTAAGTGCTATGGTTAGGGTTAGTGTTAGAGTTAGGGTTAGGGTGAATTTTCAGTTAATAGTGAGGGTTAGGGTAAGGGTTAGGGTTAAGGTTTAGGTTAGATTTAGGATTAAGATTAGTGTTAGGGTTAGGTTTAGGGTCCGGGTTAGGGTAGGGGTAAGGTTAGGGTTAAGGCTAGGTTTACGGTCAGGGGTAGGGCTAGGTTAGGGTTAGGGTTAGGTTTAGAGTTAGAGTTAGTGCTAGGGGTTAGGGTTAGGTTTAGGGTTAGGTTTAGAGTTATTGTTAGGGTTAGGGTAGAGTTAAGGTTAGGGTTAAGTTTAAAGTTAGGTAAGGGTTACGTTTAGGTCAGGGTTAGGGTTATTATTAGAGATAGGGTTAGGTTTAGAGAAAGGGTTAGGGTTCGTGTGAGGGTTAGTGTTAGGTTTACAGTTAAGCTGATGTTTTACAGTGTTACGGTTAGGGTCAGGGTTAGAGTTAGGTTTAGGGTTAGGTTTAGGTGTAGGGCTTGAGTGAGGCGATAGTTTAGGGTTAGATTTAGGGTGAAGGTTAAGATTAGTGTTAGTGTAAATATTAGAGTTAGGCGTTTGTGTTACGGTTATGATCAGGTTAAGTTTAGGTTTAGAGTTAGAGTTAGGGTTAGGTTTTGGTGTTTGTGTTAATGTTAGGGTCAGGATTAGGGTAGCTTTAGGGTTAGGGTTTGGTTTAGGGTTAGGGTTAGGGTGAAGTTGAAGTTAAGGGTCAGGGTTGAGCTTAGTCTTAGCATTAGGGTTTAGGTTAGGGTTAAGGTTAGGATAGGTTTTAGGGTTAAGATTAGTTTTAGGGTTAGGGTAAGTGTTAGGGTTCAGTCATGGTTAGGTTTAGGGCTAGTTTAAGGTTAGAGGTAAGGTTAGCTTAAGGGTAGTGTTTAGGTTTCGACGTTAGTGTGAGGGTTAGTGCTAGGTTTCCATTTCAGCTGAGTGTGTAGGGTAAGTTTTAGGTTTAGAATTAGGGTTAGAGATAGAGTTAGGGTCAGGGTTCGGGTTAAGTTTAGGGTTAGGGTTAGGTTTATGGTTAGGATTAGGGTTAGGGTCAGAGTTGGGAGATATTTAGTATTATGTTTCGTGTTAGGGTTTCGGTTAGGGTGAAGTTTATGTTAAGTGTGAGGGTTGGGGTTCGGGTTCGTTTTAGGGGTGGGTTCAGGTTAGGGTCAGGGATAGGGTTTGGGTTAGGTTTAGGGTTAGAGTTAGGGTTAGAGTTAGGTTTAGGGTTAGCTTTAGTTTTGGTTAGGGTTAGGATTTGAATGGATTTAGGTTAGGTTTAGGGTTCTGGATAGGGTGAAATTTTGGTTAAAGGTGAGGGTTCGGTTTAGGTTTAGGGTTAGAGTTATTGTTAGGGGTTAGGGTTAGGTTTGAGCTTATGGTAGGTTTAAAGTCTGGGTTAAGGTTAGGTTAGGGTTATGGTCAGGGTTAGGATTAGGATTCCGTTTAGGGTGAGGGTTAGGATCAGAGTTATTGTAAGGGTTAGTTTTAGGTTGACATGTGCGCCAAGGTTAAGGTTATGGTTTGGTTTAGGGGTAGGGATAGGTTTAGTGTTAGGGTGAGCTTTAGTTTAGGGATAGGGTGAAGTTTAAGATAGAGTGAGGTTTAGGGTTAGGGTTATGGCTAAGGTTTGGTTTAGTTTTCAGGTTAATGTTAAGGTTGTGTTTCGTGTTTGGGTTAAGTTTACGGGTTCTGTTTACTTTGAGGGTGAGGGTTAGATTTTAGGTTAGGGTTAAGTTTAGTGTTAGGGTTCGGGTTAGGGTGACGGTTTGTGTTAGGCTTTGTGGTTGGGGTGAGGGTTAGGTTTAGGGTTAGGGTTGGGTAGGGTTCGGATTATGGTTATGGTAAGGTGTTAGGGGTTAGAGATTTAGTTTAGGGTGAGGATTTGGGTGAGTGTCTCGGTTAGTCACTGTGGTTCTGGTCATGCTTAGTTTTGGTTTATGGTTAGGGTTAGGTTTATGATCAGGTTTAGGGTTAGTGTTAGAGTTAGGGTTAAGCTTTAGGTAAGGCTTTGGTGTTTGGGGTTAGGGTTTAGGTAAGGCTTTGGTGTTTGGGGTTAGGGTTTGGGTTGGGGTTAGGGTTTGGGTTGGGGTTAGAGTTATCGTTACGGCTTAGGGTTTCTCGTTAGTGTTAGGGTTAGGGTTAGGCACAGCATTAGGGTTAGGGCTGGAGGATACGGTTAGGGGTTAGGGTGAGGGTTATGGTTAGTTTTATGGTTAAGGTGAGGGTTTAGGGTAAGTGTTATGTTTAAGGTTAGAGTTAGGGTTAGGGTTAGGTGTAGCGTAAGTTTTCGGTTTAGGTTCAGGTTTTGAATTAGAGTTAGTGTTCTATTTAAGATCAAGGTTAGACTTAGGGTTAGGGTTAGGATTAGGTCTAGACTTAGGGTCAGGGCTAATGTAAGGCTTAGTTTTAGGGTTAGAGGTGGAGTAGCATTATGACTAGAGTTTGGTTTAAGGTTAGGGTTTGGGCTAGGTTTAGGTTTAGGGTTAAAGTTAGGGTTAGGGTTGGATGAAGTTTAGGATGGGGTGAGGGTTATTCTTATGGTTAGGGCTAGAGTTTGATTTTGTGTTCAGGTTAGTGTTAAGGTTAGGCTTAGGGTTCGGGTTCGGGTTCGGAATTTCGTTTAGGGTTAGTGTTAGGTTTAGATTCAGGGTTAGAGTGACATTTCGGTTCAGGGGGAGGGTTAAGATAAGGGTTAGGATTACGGTGAGGATTATACTTAGTGTTAGAGGTTAGGTTTACGGTTAGGATAGGGTTAAGTTTAGGGTTCATGTTAGGGTTAGTGTTAGATTAGGGTTACTGTTCGTGTTTGGGTTAGGCTTAGGGATAAGTTTAGGGATAGCTTTAGGTTTAGGGTTGGGGATAGGTTTAGGGGTTAGGGTGAGAGTTAGCATTAGGTTTACAGTTAAGGTGAGGGTTTAGGGTAAGTGCTATGGTTAGGGTTAGTGTTAGAGTTAGGGTTAGGGTGAATTTTCAGTTAATAGTGAGGGTTAGGGTAAGGGTTAGGGTTAAGGTTTAGGTTAGATTTAGGATTAAGATTAGTGTTAGGGTTAGGTTTAGGGTCCGGGTTAGGGTAGGGGTAAGGTTAGGGTTAAGGCTAGGTTTACGGTCAGGGGTAGGGCTAGGTTAGGGTTAGGGTTAGGTTTAGAGTTAGAGTTAGTGCTAGGGGTTAGGGTTAGGTTTAGGGTTAGGTTTAGAGTTATTGTTAGGGTTAGGGTAGAGTTAAGGTTAGGGTTAAGTTTAAAGTTAGGTAAGGGTTACGTTTAGGTCAGGGTTAGGGTTATTATTAGAGATAGGGTTAGGTTTAGAGAAAGGGTTAGGGTTCGTGTGAGGGTTAGTGTTAGGTTTACAGTTAAGCTGATGTTTTACAGTGTTACGGTTAGGGTCAGGGTTAGAGTTAGGTTTAGGGTTAGGTTTAGGTGTAGGGCTTGAGTGAGGCGATAGTTTAGGGTTAGATTTAGGGTGAAGGTTAAGATTAGTGTTAGTGTAAATATTAGAGTTAGGCGTTTGTGTTACGGTTATGATCAGGTTAAGTTTAGGTTTAGAGTTAGAGTTAGGGTTAGGTTTTGGTGTTTGTGTTAATGTTAGGGTCAGGATTAGGGTAGCTTTAGGGTTAGGGTTTGGTTTAGGGTTAGGGTTAGGGTGAAGTTGAAGTTAAGGGTCAGGGTTGAGCTTAGTCTTAGCATTAGGGTTTAGGTTAGGGTTAAGGTTAGGATAGGTTTTAGGGTTAAGATTAGTTTTAGGGTTAGGGTAAGTGTTAGGGTTCAGTCATGGTTAGGTTTAGGGCTAGTTTAAGGTTAGAGGTAAGGTTAGCTTAAGGGTAGTGTTTAGGTTTCGACGTTAGTGTGAGGGTTAGTGCTAGGTTTCCATTTCAGCTGAGTGTGTAGGGTAAGTTTTAGGTTTAGAATTAGGGTTAGAGATAGAGTTAGGGTCAGGGTTCGGGTTAAGTTTAGGGTTAGGGTTAGGTTTATGGTTAGGATTAGGGTTAGGGTCAGAGTTGGGAGATATTTAGTATTATGTTTCGTGTTAGGGTTTCGGTTAGGGTGAAGTTTATGTTAAGTGTGAGGGTTGGGGTTCGGGTTCGTTTTAGGGGTGGGTTCAGGTTAGGGTCAGGGATAGGGTTTGGGTTAGGTTTAGGGTTAGAGTTAGGGTTAGAGTTAGGTTTAGGGTTAGCTTTAGTTTTGGTTAGGGTTAGGATTTGAATGGATTTAGGTTAGGTTTAGGGTTCTGGATAGGGTGAAATTTTGGTTAAAGGTGAGGGTTCGGTTTAGGTTTAGGGTTAGAGTTATTGTTAGGGGTTAGGGTTAGGTTTGAGCTTATGGTAGGTTTAAAGTCTGGGTTAAGGTTAGGTTAGGGTTATGGTCAGGGTTAGGATTAGGATTCCGTTTAGGGTGAGGGTTAGGATCAGAGTTATTGTAAGGGTTAGTTTTAGGTTGACATGTGCGCCAAGGTTAAGGTTATGGTTTGGTTTAGGGGTAGGGATAGGTTTAGTGTTAGGGTGAGCTTTAGTTTAGGGATAGGGTGAAGTTTAAGATAGAGTGAGGTTTAGGGTTAGGGTTATGGCTAAGGTTTGGTTTAGTTTTCAGGTTAATGTTAAGGTTGTGTTTCGTGTTTGGGTTAAGTTTACGGGTTCTGTTTACTTTGAGGGTGAGGGTTAGATTTTAGGTTAGGGTTAAGTTTAGTGTTAGGGTTCGGGTTAGGGTGACGGTTTGTGTTAGGCTTTGTGGTTGGGGTGAGGGTTAGGTTTAGGGTTAGGGTTGGGTAGGGTTCGGATTATGGTTATGGTAAGGTGTTAGGGGTTAGAAATTTAGTTTAGGGTGAGGATTTGGGTGAGTGTCTCGGTTAGTCACTGTGGTTCTGGTCATGCTTAGTTTTGGTTTATGGTTAGGGTTAGGTTTATGATCAGGTTTAGGGTTAGTGTTAGAGTTAGGGTTAAGCTTTAGGTAAGGCTTTGGTGTTTGGGGTTAGGGTTTAGGTAAGGCTTTGGTGTTTGGGGTTAGGGTTTGGGTTGGGGTTAGGGTTTGGGTTGGGGTTAGAGTTATCGTTACGGCTTAGGGTTTCTCGTTAGTGTTAGGGTTAGGGTTAGGCACAGCATTAGGGTTAGGGCTGGGGATACGGTTAGGGGTTAGGGTGAGGGTTATGGTTAGTTTTATGGTTAAGGTGAGGGTTTAGGGTAAGTGTTATGTTTAAGGTTAGAGTTAGGGTTAGGGTTAGGTGTAGCGTAAGTTTTCGGTTTAGGTTCAGGTTTTGAATTAGAGTTAGTGTTCTATTTAAGATCAAGGTTAGACTTAGGGTTAGGGTTAGGATTAGGTCTAGACTTAGGGTCAGGGCTAATGTAAGGCTTAGTTTTAGGGTTAGAGGTGGAGTAGCATTATGACTAGAGTTTGGTTTAAGGTTAGGGTTTGGGCTAGGTTTAGGTTTAGGGTTAAAGTTAGGGTTAGGGTTGGATGAAGTTTAGGATGGGGTGAGGGTTATTCTTATGGTTAGGGCTAGAGTTTGATTTTGTGTTCAGGTTAGTGTTAAGGTTAGGCTTAGGGTTCGGGTTCGGGTTCGGAATTTCGTTTAGGGTTAGTGTTAGGTTTAGATTCAGGGTTAGAGTGACATTTCGGTTCAGGGGGAGGGTTAAGATAAGGGTTAGGATTACGGTGAGGATTATACTTAGTGTTAGAGGTTAGGTTTACGGTTAGGATAGGGTTAAGTCTAGGGTTCATGTTAGGGTTAGTGTTAGATTAGGGTTACTGTTCGTGTTTGGGTTAGGCTTAGGGATAAGTTTAGGGATAGCTTTAGGTTTAGGGTTGGGGATAGGTTTAGGGGTTAGGGTGAGAGTTAGCATTAGGTTTACAGTTAAGGTGAGGGTTTAGGGTAAGTGCTATGGTTAGGGTTAGTGTTAGAGTTAGGGTTAGGGTGAATTTTCAGTTAATAGTGAGGGTTAGGGTAAGGGTTAGGGTTAAGGTTTAGGTTAGATTTAGGATTAAGATTAGTGTTAGGGTTAGGTTTAGGGTCCGGGTTAGGGTAGGGGTAAGGTTAGGGTTAAGGCTAGGTTTACGGTCAGGGGTAGGGCTAGGTTAGGCTTAGGGTTAGGTTTAGAGTTAGAGTTAGTGCTAGGGGTTAGGGTTAGGTTTAGGGTTAGGTTTAGAGTTATTGTTAGGGTTAGGGTAGAGTTAAGGTTAGGGTTAAGTTTAAAGTTAGGTAAGGGTTACGTTTAGGTCAGGGTTAGGGTTATTATTAGAGATAGGGTTAAGTTTAGAGAAAGGGTTAGGGTTCGTGTGAGGGTTAGTGTTAGGTTTACAGTTAAGCTGATGTTTTACAGTGTTACGGTTAGGGTCAGGGTTAGAGTTAGGTTTAGGGTTAGGTTTAGGTGTAGGGCTTGAGTGAGGCGATAGTTTAGGGTTAGATTTAGGGTGAAGGTTAAGATTAGTGTTAGTGTAAATATTAGAGTTAGGCGTTTGTGTTAAGGTTATGATCATGTTAAGTTTAGGTTTAGAGTTAGAGTTAGGGTTAGGTATTGGTGTTTGTGTTAATGTTAGGGTCAGGATTAGGGTAGCTTTAGGGTTAGGGTTTGGTTTAGGGTTAGGGTTAGGGTGAAGTTGAAGTTAAGGGTCAGGGTTGAGCTTAGTCTTAGCATTAGGGTTTAGGTTAGGGTTAAGGTTAGGATAGGTTTTAGGGTTAAGATTAGTTTTAGGGTTAGGGTAAGTGTTAGGGTTCAGTCATGGTTAGGTTTAGGGCTAGTTTAAGGTTAGAGGTAAGGTTAGCTTAAGGGTAGTGTTTAGGTTTCGACGTTAGTGTGAGGGTTAGTGCTAGGTTTCCATTTGAGCTGAGTGTGTAGGGTAAGTTTTAGGGTTAGAATTAGGGTTAGAGATAGAGTTAGGGTCAGGGTTCGGGTTAAGTTTAGGGTTAGGGTTAGGTTTATGGTTAGGATTAGGGTTAGGGTCAGAGTTGGGGGATATTTAGTATTATGTTTCGTGTTAGGGTTTCGGTTAGGGTGAAGTTTATGTTAAGTGTGAGGGTTGGGGTTCGGGTTCGTTTTAGGGGTGGGTTCAGGTTAGGGTCAGGGATAGGGTTTGGGTTAGGTTTAGGGTTAGGGTTAGGGTTAGAGTTAGGTTTAGGGTTAGCTTTAGTTTTGGTTAGGGTTAGGATTTGAATGGATTTAGGTTAGGTTTAGGGTTCTGGATAGGGTGAAATTTTGGTTAAAGGTGAGGGTTCGGTTTAGGTTTAGGGTTAGAGTTATTGTTAGGGGTTAGGGTTAGGTGTGAGCTTATGGTAGGTTTAAAGTCTGGGTTAAGGTTAGGTTAGGGTTATGGTCAGGGTTAGGATTAGGATTCCGTTTAGGGTGAGGGTTAGGATCAGAGTTATTGTAAGGGTTAGTTTTAGGTTGACATGTGCGCCAAGGTTAAGGTTATGGTTTGGTTTAGGGGTAGGGATAGGTTTAGTGTTAGGGTGAGCTTTAGTTTAGGGATAGGGTGAAGTTTAAGATAGAGTGAGGTTTAGGGTTAGGGTTATGGCTAAGGTTTGGTTTAGTTTTCAGGTTAATGTTAAGGTTGTGTTTCGTGTTTGGGTTAAGTTTACGGGTTCTGTTTACTTTTAGGGTGAGGGTTAGATTTTAGGTTAGGGTTAAGTTTAGTGTTAGGGTTCGGGTTAGGGTGACGGTTTGTGTTAGGCTTTGTGGTTGGGGTGAGGGTTAGGTTTAGGGTTAGGGTTGGGTAGGGTTCGGATTATGGTTATGGTAAGGTGTTAGGGGTTAGAGATTTAGTTTAGGGTGAGGATTTGGGTGAGTGTCTCGGTTAGTCACTGTGGTTCTGGTCATGCTTAGTTTTGGTTTATGGTTAGGGTTAGGTTTATGATCAGGTTTAGGGTTAGTGTTAGAGTTAGGGTTAAGCTTTAGGTAAGGCTTTGGTGTTTGGGGTTAGGGTTTAGGTAAGGCTTTGGTGTTTGGGGTTAGGGTTTGGGTTGGGGTTAGGGTTTGGGTTGGGGTTAGAGTTATCGTTACGGCTTAGGGTTTCTCGTTAGTGTTAGGGTTAGGGTTAGGCACAGCATTAGGGTTAGGGCTGGAGGATACGGTTAGGGGTTAGGGTGAGGGTTATGGTTAGTTTTATGGTTAAGGTGAGGGTTTAGGGTAAGTGTTATGTTTAAGGTTAGAGTTAGGGTTAGGGTTAGGTGTAGCGTAAGTTTTCGGTTTAGGTTCAGGTTTTGAATTAGAGTTAGTGTTCTATTTAAGATCAAGGTTAGACTTAGGGTTAGGGTTAGGATTAGGTCTAGACTTAGGGTCAGGGCTAATGTAAGGCTTAGTTTTAGGGTTAGAGGTGGAGTAGCATTATGACTAGAGTTTGGTTTAAGGTTAGGGTTTGGGCTAGGTTTAGGTTTAGGGTTAAAGTTAGGGTTAGGGTTGGATGAAGTTTAGGATGGGGTGAGGGTTATTCTTATGGTTAGGGCTAGAGTTTGATTTTGTGTTCAGGTTAGTGTTAAGGTTAGGCTTAGGGTTCGGGTTCGGGTTCGGAATTTCGTTTAGGGTTAGTGTTAGGTTTAGATTCAGGGTTAGAGTGACATTTCGGTTCAGGGGGAGGGTTAAGATAAGGGTTAGGATTACGGTGAGGATTATACTTAGTGTTAGAGGTTAGGTTTACGGTTAGGATAGGGTTAAGTTTAGGGTTCATGTTAGGGTTAGTGTTAGATTAGGGTTACTGTTCGTGTTTGGGTTAGGCTTAGGGATAAGTTTAGGGATAGCTTTAGGTTTAGGGTTGGGGATAGGTTTAGGGGTTAGGGTGAGAGTTAGCATTAGGTTTACAGTTAAGGTGAGGGTTTAGGGTAAGTGCTATGGTTAGGGTTAGTGTTAGAGTTAGGGTTAGGGTGAATTTTCAGTTAATAGTGAGGGTTAGGGTAAGGGTTAGGGTTAAGGTTTAGGTTAGATTTAGGATTAAGATTAGTGTTAGGGTTAGGTTTAGGGTCCGGGTTAGGGTAGGGGTAAGGTTAGGGTTAAGGCTAGGTTTACGGTCAGGGGTAGGGCTAGGTTAGGGTTAGGGTTAGGTTTAGAGTTAGAGTTAGTGCTAGGGGTTAGGGTTAGGTTTAGGGTTAGGTTTAGAGTTATTGTTAGGGTTAGGGTAGAGTTAAGGTTAGGGTTAAGTTTAAAGTTAGGTAAGGGTTACGTTTAGGTCAGGGTTAGGGTTATTATTAGAGATAGGGTTAGGTTTAGAGAAAGGGTTAGGGTTCGTGTGAGGGTTAGTGTTAGGTTTACAGTTAAGCTGATGTTTTACAGTGTTACGGTTAGGGTCAGGGTTAGAGTTAGGTTTAGGGTTAGGTTTAGGTGTAGGGCTTGAGTGAGGCGATAGTTTAGGGTTAGATTTAGGGTGAAGGTTAAGATTAGTGTTAGTGTAAATATTAGAGTTAGGTGTTTGTGTTAAGGTTATGATCAGGTTAAGTTTAGGTTTAGAGTTAGAGTTAGGGTTAGGTTTTGGTGTTTGTGTTAATGTTAGGGTCAGGATTAGGGTAGCTTTAGGGTTAGGGTTTGGTTTAGGGTTAGGGTTAGGGTGAAGTTGAAGTTAAGGGTCAGGGTTGAGCTTAGTCTTAGCATTAGGGTTTAGGTTAGGGTTAAGGTTAGGATAGGTTTTAGGGTTAAGATTAGTTTTAGGGTTAGGGTAAGTGTTAGGGTTCAGTCATGGTTAGGTTTAGGGCTAGTTTAAGGTTAGAGGTAAGGTTAGCTTAAGGGTAGTGTTTAGGTTTCGACGTTAGTGTGAGGGTTAGTGCTAGGTTTCCATTTGAGCTGAGTGTGTAGGGTAAGCTTTAGGGTTAGAATTAGGGTTAGAGATAGAGTTAGGGTCAGGGTTCGGGTTAAGTTTAGGGTTAGGGTTAGGTTTATGGTTAGGATTAGGGTTAGGGTCAGAGTTGGGGGATATTTAGTATTATGTTTCGTGTTAGGGTTTCGGTTAGGGTGAAGTTTATGTTAAGTGTGAGGGTTGGGGTTCGGGTTCGTTTTAGGGGTGGGTTCAGGTTAGGGTCAGGGATAGGGTTTGGGTTAGGTTTAGGGTTAGGGTTAGGGTTAGAGTTAGGTTTAGGGTTAGCTTTAGTTTTGGTTAGGGTTAGGATTTGAATGGATTTAGGTTAGGTTTAGGGTTCTGGATAGGGTGAAATTTTGGTTAAAGGTGAGGGTTCGGTTTAGGTTTAGGGTTAGAGTTATTGTTAGGGGTTAGGGTTAGGTTTGAGCTTATGGTAGGTTTAAAGTCTGGGTTAAGGTTAGGTTAGGGTTATGGTCAGGGTTAGGATTAGGATTCCGTTTAGGGTGAGGGTTAGGATCAGAGTTATTGTAAGGGTTAGTTTTAGGTTGACATGTGCGCCAAGGTTAAGGTTATGGTTTGGTTTAGGGGTAGGGATAGGTTTAGTGTTAGGGTGAGCTTTAGTTTAGGGATAGGGTGAAGTTTAAGATAGAGTGAGGTTTAGGGTTAGGGTTATGGCTAAGGTTTGGTTTAGTTTTCAGGTTAATGTTAAGGTTGTGTTTCGTGTTTGGGTTAAGTTTACGGGTTCTGTTTACTTTTAGGGTGAGGGTTAGATTTTAGGTTAGGGTTAAGTTTAGTGTTAGGGTTCGGGTTAGGGTGACGGTTTGTGTTAGGCTTTGTGGTTGGGGTGAGGGTTAGGTTTAGGGTTAGGGTTGGGTAGGGTTCGGATTATGGTTATGGTAAGGTGTTAGGGGTTAGAGATTTAGTTTAGGGTGAGGATTTGGGTGAGTGTCTCGGTTAGTCACTGTGGTTCTGGTCATGCTTAGTTTTGGTTTATGGTTAGGGTTAGGTTTATGATCAGGTTTAGGGTTAGTGTTAGAGTTAGGGTTAAGCTTTAGGTAAGGCTTTGGTGTTTGGGGTTAGGGTTTAGGTAAGGCTTTGGTGTTTGGGGTTAGGGTTTGGGTTGGGGTTAGGGTTTGGGTTGGGGTTAGAGTTATCGTTACGGCTTAGGGTTTCTCGTTAGTGTTAGGGTTAGGGTTAGGCAGAGCATTAGGGTTAGGGTTGGAGGATACGGTTAGGGGTTAGGGTGAGGGTTATGGTTAGTTTTATGGTTAAGGTGAGGGTTTAGGGTAAGTGTTATGTTTAAGGTTAGAGTTAGGGTTAGGGTTAGGTGTAGCGTAAGTTTTCGGTTTAGGTTCAGGTTTTGAATTAGAGTTAGCGTTCTATTTAAGATCAAGGTTAGACTTAGGGTTAGGGTTAGGATTAGGTCTAGACTTAGGGTCAGGGCTAAAGTAAGGCTTAGTTTTAGGGTTAGAGGTGGAGTAGCATTATGACTAGAGTTTGGTTTAAGGTTAGGGTTTGGGCTAGGTTTAGGTTTAGGGTTAAAGTTAGGGTTAGGGTTGGATGAAGTTTAGGATGGGGTGAGGGTTATTCTTATGGTTAGGGTTAGAGTTTGATTTTGTGTTCAGGTTAGTGTTAAGGTTAGGCTTAGGGTTCGGGTTCGGGTTCGGAATTTCGTTTAGGGTTAGTGTTAGGTTTAGATTCAGGGTTAGAGTGACATTTCGGTTCAGGGGGAGGGTTAAGATAAGGGTTAGGATTACGGTGAGGATTATACTTAGTGTTAGAGGTTAGGTTTACGGTTAGGATAAGGTTAAGTTTAGGGTTCATGTTAGGGTTAGTGTTAGATTAGGGTTACTGTTCGTGTTTGGGTTAGGCTTAGGGATAAGTTTAGGGATAGCTTTAGGTTTAGGGTTGGGGATAGGTTTAGGGGTTAGGGTGAGAGTTAGCATTAGGTTTACAGTTAAGGTGAGGGTTTAGGGTAAGTGCTATGGTTAGGGTTAGTGTTAGAGTTAGGGTTAGGGTGAATTTTCAGTTAATAGTGAGGGTTAGGGTAAGGGTTAGGGTTAAGGTTTAGGTTAGATTTAGGATTAAGATTAGTGTTAGGTTTAGGTTTAGGGTCCGGGTAAGGGTAGGGGTAAGGTTAGGGTTAAGGCTAGGTTTACGGTCAGGGGTAGGGCTAGGTTAGGGTTAGGGTTAGGTTTAGAGTTAGAGTTAGTGCTAGGGGTTAGGGTTAGGTTTAGGGTTAGGTTTAGAGTTATTGTTAGGGTTAGGGTAGAGTTAAGGTTAGGGTTAAGTTTAAAGTTAGGTAAGGGTTACGTTTAGGTCAGGGTTAGGGTTATTATTAGAGATAGGGTTAGGTTTAGAGAAAGGGTTAGGGTTCGTGTGAGGGTTAGTGTTAGGTTTACAGTTAAGCTGATGTTTTACAGTGTTACGGTTAGGGTCAGGGTTAGAGTTAGGTTTAGGGTTAGGTTTAGGTGTAGGGCTTGAGTGAGGCGATAGTTTAGGGTTAGATTTAGGGTGAAGGTTAAGATTAGTGTTAGTGTAAATATTAGAGTTAGGCGTTTGTGTTAAGGTTATGATCAGGTTAAGTTTAGGTTTAGAGTTAGAGTTAGGGTTTGGTTTTGGTGTTTGTTTTAATGTTAGGGACAGGATTAGGGTAGCTTTAGGGTTAGGGTTTGCTTTAGGGTTAGGGTTAGGGTGAAGTTGAAGTTAAGGGTCAGGGTTGAGCTTAGTCTTAGCATTAGGGTTTAGGGTTAGGGTTAAGGTTTTAGGGTTAAGATTAGTTTTAGGGTTAGGGTAAGTGTTAGGGTTAAGTCATGGTTAGGTTTAGGGCTAGTTTAAGGTTAGAGGTAAGGTTAGCTTAAGGGTAGTGTTTAGGTTTCGACGTTAGTGTGAGGGTTAGTGCTAGGTTTCCATTTCAGCTGAGTGTGTAGGGTAAGTTTTAGGGTTAGAATTAGGGTTAGAGATAGAGTTAGGGTCAGGGTTCGGTTTAAGTTTAGGGTTAGGGTTAGGTTTATGGTTAGGATTAGGGTTAGGGTCAGAGTTGGGGGATATTTAGTATTATGTTTCGTGTTAGGGTTTCGGTTAGGGTGAAGTTTATGTTAAGTGTGAGGGTTGGGGTTCGGGTTCGTTTTAGGGGTGGGTTCAGGTTAGGGTCAGGGATAGGGTTTGGGTTAGGTTTAGGGTTAGGGTTAGGGTTAGAGTTAGGTTTAGGGTTAGCTTTAGTTTTGGTTAGGGTTAGGATTTGAATGGATTTAGGTTAGGTTTAGGGTTCTGGATAGGGTGAAATTTTGGTTAAAGGTGAGGGTTCGGTTTAGGTTTAGGGTTAGAGTTATTGTTAGGGGTTAGGGTTAGGTTTGAGCTTATGGTAGGTTTAAAGTCTGGGTTAAGGTTAGGTTAGGGTTATGGTCAGGGTTAGGATTAGGATTCCGTTTAGGGTGAGGGTTAGGATCAGAGTTATTGTAAGGGTTAGTTTTAGGTTGACATGTGCGCCAAGGTTAAGGTTATGGTTTGGTTTAGGGGTAGGGATAGGTTTAGTGTTAGGGTGAGCTTTAGTTTAGGGATAGGGTGAAGTTTAAGATAGAGTGAGGTTTAGGGTTAGGGTTATGGCTAAGGTTTGGTTTAGTTTTCAGGTTAATGTTAAGGTTGTGTTTCGTGTTAGGGTTAAGTTTACGGGTTCTGTTTACTTTTAGGGTGAGGGTTAGATTTTAGGTTAGGGTTAAGTTTAGTGTTAGGGTTCGGGTTAGGGTGACGGTTTGTGTTAGGCTTTGTGGTTGGGGTGAGGGTTAGGTTTAGGGTTAGGGTTGGGTAGGGTTCGGATTATGGTTATGGTAAGGTGTTAGGGGTTAGAGATTTAGTTTAGGGTGAGGGTTTGGGTGAGTGTCTCGGTTAGTCACTGTGGTTCTGGTCATGCTTAGTTTTGGTTTATGGTTAGGGTTAGGTTTATGATCAGGTTTAGGGTTAGTGTTAGAGTTAGGGTTAAGCTTTAGGTAAGGCTTTGGTGTTTGGGGTTAGGGTTTAGGTAAGGCTTTGGTGTTTGGGGTTAGGGTTTGGGTTGGGGTTAGGGTTTGGGTTGGGGTTAGAGTTATCGTTACGGCTTAGGGTTTCTCGTTAGTGTTAGGGTTAGGGTTAGGCACAGCATTAGGGTTAGGGCTGGGGATACGGTTAGGGGTTAGGGTGAGGGTTATGGTTAGTTTTATGGTTAAGGTGAGGGTTTAGGGTAAGTGTTATGTTTAAGGTTAGAGTTAGGGTTAGGGTTAGGTGTAGCGTAAGTTTTCGGTTTAGGTTCAGGTTTTGAATTAGAGTTAGTGTTCTATTTAAGATCAAGGTTAGACTTAGGGTTAGGGTTAGGATTAGGTCTAGACTTAGGGTCAGGGCTAATGTAAGGCTTAGTTTTAGGGTTAGAGGTGGAGTAGCATTATGACTAGAGTTTGGTTTAAGGTTAGGGTTTGGGCTAGGTTTAGGTTTAGGGTTAAAGTTAGGGTTAGGGTTGGATGAAGTTTAGGATGGGGTGAGGGTTATTCTTATGGTTAGGGCTAGAGTTTGATTTTGTGTTCAGGTTAGTGTTAAGGTTAGGCTTAGGGTTCGGGTTCGGGTTCGGAATTTCGTTTAGGGTTAGTGTTAGGTTTAGATTCAGGGTTAGAGTGACATTTCGGTTCAGGGGGAGGGTTAAGATAAGGGTTAGGATTACGGTGAGGATTATACTTAGTGTTAGAGGTTAGGTTTACGGTTAGGATAGGGTTAAGTCTAGGGTTCATGTTAGGGTTAGTGTTAGATTAGGGTTACTGTTCGTGTTTGGGTTAGGCTTAGGGATAAGTTTAGGGATAGCTTTAGGTTTAGGGTTGGGGATAGGTTTAGGGGTTAGGGTGAGAGTTAGCATTAGGTTTACAGTTAAGGTGAGGGTTTAGGGTAAGTGCTATGGTTAGGGTTAGTGTTAGAGTTAGGGTTAGGGTGAATTTTCAGTTAATAGTGAGGGTTAGGGTAAGGGTTAGGGTTAAGGTTTAGGTTAGATTTAGGATTAAGATTAGTGTTAGGGTTAGGTTTAGGGTCCGGGTTAGGGTAGGGGTAAGGTTAGGGTTAAGGCTAGGTTTACGGTCAGGGGTAGGGCTAGGTTAGGCTTAGGGTTAGGTTTAGAGTTAGAGTTAGTGCTAGGGGTTAGGGTTAGGTTTAGGGTTAGGTTTAGAGTTATTGTTAGGGTTAGGGTAGAGTTAAGGTTAGGGTTAAGTTTAAAGTTAGGTAAGGGTTACGTTTAGGTCAGGGTTAGGGTTATTATTAGAGATAGGGTTAAGTTTAGAGAAAGGGTTAGGGTTCGTGTGAGGGTTAGTGTTAGGTTTACAGTTAAGCTGATGTTTTACAGTGTTACGGTTAGGGTCAGGGTTAGAGTTAGGTTTAGGGTTAGGTTTAGGTGTAGGGCTTGAGTGAGGCGATAGTTTAGGGTTAGATTTAGGGTGAAGGTTAAGATTAGTGTTAGTGTAAATATTAGAGTTAGGCGTTTGTGTTAAGGTTATGATCATGTTAAGTTTAGGTTTAGAGTTAGAGTTAGGGTTAGGTATTGGTGTTTGTGTTAATGTTAGGGTCAGGATTAGGGTAGCTTTAGGGTTAGGGTTTGGTTTAGGGTTAGGGTTAGGGTGAAGTTGAAGTTAAGGGTCAGGGTTGAGCTTAGTCTTAGCATTAGGGTTTAGGTTAGGGTTAAGGTTAGGATAGGTTTTAGGGTTAAGATTAGTTTTAGGGTTAGGGTAAGTGTTAGGGTTCAGTCATGGTTAGGTTTAGGGCTAGTTTAAGGTTAGAGGTAAGGTTAGCTTAAGGGTAGTGTTTAGGTTTCGACGTTAGTGTGAGGGTTAGTGCTAGGTTTCCATTTGAGCTGAGTGTGTAGGGTAAGTTTTAGGGTTAGAATTAGGGTTAGAGATAGAGTTAGGGTCAGGGTTCGGGTTAAGTTTAGGGTTAGGGTTAGGTTTATGGTTAGGATTAGGGTTAGGGTCAGAGTTGGGGGATATTTAGTATTATGTTTCGTGTTAGGGTTTCGGTTAGGGTGAAGTTTATGTTAAGTGTGAGGGTTGGGGTTCGGGTTCGTTTTAGGGGTGGGTTCAGGTTAGGGTCAGGGATAGGGTTTGGGTTAGGTTTAGGGTTAGGGTTAGGGTTAGAGTTAGGTTTAGGGTTAGCTTTAGTTTTGGTTAGGGTTAGGATTTGAATGGATTTAGGTTAGGTTTAGGGTTCTGGATAGGGTGAAATTTTGGTTAAAGGTGAGGGTTCGGTTTAGGTTTAGGGTTAGAGTTATTGTTAGGGGTTAGGGTTAGGTGTGAGCTTATGGTAGGTTTAAAGTCTGGGTTAAGGTTAGGTTAGGGTTATGGTCAGGGTTAGGATTAGGATTCCGTTTAGGGTGAGGGTTAGGATCAGAGTTATTGTAAGGGTTAGTTTTAGGTTGACATGTGCGCCAAGGTTAAGGTTATGGTTTGGTTTAGGGGTAGGGATAGGTTTAGTGTTAGGGTGAGCTTTAGTTTAGGGATAGGGTGAAGTTTAAGATAGAGTGAGGTTTAGGGTTAGGGTTATGGCTAAGGTTTGGTTTAGTTTTCAGGTTAATGTTAAGGTTGTGTTTCGTGTTTGGGTTAAGTTTACGGGTTCTGTTTACTTTTAGGGTGAGGGTTAGATT
Source organism: Elephas maximus indicus (assembly GCF_024166365.1). Lineage (NCBI taxonomy): Eukaryota > Metazoa > Chordata > Mammalia > Proboscidea > Elephantidae > Elephas > Elephas maximus. The sequence continues at coordinate 1,155,915 of NW_026060237.1, read as the reverse complement.
TTAGGTTAGGGTTAAGTTTAGTGTTAGGGTTCGGGTTAGGGTGACGGTTTGTGTTAGGCTTTGTGGTTGGGGTGAGGGTTAGGTTTAGGGTTAGGGTTGGGTAGGGTTCGGATTATGGTTATGGTAAGGTGTTAGGGGTTAGAGATTTAGTTTAGGGTGAGGATTTGGGTGAGTGTCTCGGTTAGTCACTGTGGTTCTGGTCATGCTTAGTTTTGGTTTATGGTTAGGGTTAGGTTTATGATCAGGTTTAGGGTTAGTGTTAGAGTTAGGGTTAAGCTTTAGGTAAGGCTTTGGTGTTTGGGGTTAGGGTTTAGGTAAGGCTTTGGTGTTTGGGGTTAGGGTTTGGGTTGGGGTTAGGGTTTGGGTTGGGGTTAGAGTTATCGTTACGGCTTAGGGTTTCTCGTTAGTGTTAGGGTTAGGGTTAGGCACAGCATTAGGGTTAGGGCTGGAGGATACGGTTAGGGGTTAGGGTGAGGGTTATGGTTAGTTTTATGGTTAAGGTGAGGGTTTAGGGTAAGTGTTATGTTTAAGGTTAGAGTTAGGGTTAGGGTTAGGTGTAGCGTAAGTTTTCGGTTTAGGTTCAGGTTTTGAATTAGAGTTAGTGTTCTATTTAAGATCAAGGTTAGACTTAGGGTTAGGGTTAGGATTAGGTCTAGACTTAGGGTCAGGGCTAATGTAAGGCTTAGTTTTAGGGTTAGAGGTGGAGTAGCATTATGACTAGCGTTTGGTTTAAGGTTAGGGTTTGGGCTAGGTTTAGGTTTAGGGTTAAAGTTAGGGTTAGGGTTGGATGAAGTTTAGGATGGGGTGAGGGTTATTCTTATGGTTAGGGCTAGAGTTTGATTTTGTGTTCAGGTTAGTGTTAAGGTTAGGCTTAGGGTTCGGGTTCGGGTTCGGAATTTCGTTTAGGGTTAGTGTTAGGTTTAGATTCAGGGTTAGAGTGACATTTCGGTTCAGGGGGAGGGTTAAGATAAGGGTTAGGATTACGGTGAGGATTATACTTAGTGTTAGAGGTTAGGTTTACGGTTAGGATAGGGTTAAGTTTAGGGTTCATGTTAGGGTTAGTGTTAGATTAGGGTTACTGTTCGTGTTTGGGTTAGGCTTAGGGATAAGTTTAGGGATAGCTTTAGGTTTAGGGTTGGGGATAGGTTTAGGGGTTAGGGTGAGAGTTAGCATTAGGTTTACAGTTAAGGTGAGGGTTTAGGGTAAGTGCTATGGTTAGGGTTAGTGTTAGAGTTAGGGTTAGGGTGAATTTTCAGTTAATAGTGAGGGTTAGGGTAAGGGTTAGGGTTAAGGTTTAGGTTAGATTTAGGATTAAGATTAGTGTTAGGGTTAGGTTTAGGGTCCGGGTTAGGGTAGGGGTAAGGTTAGGGTTAAGGCTAGGTTTACGGTCAGGGGTAGGGCTAGGTTAGGGTTAGGGTTAGGTTTAGAGTTAGAGTTAGTGCTAGGGGTTAGGGTTAGGTTTAGGGTTAGGTTTAGAGTTATTGTTAGGGTTAGGGTAGAGTTAAGGTTAGGGTTAAGTTTAAAGTTAGGTAAGGGTTACGTTTAGGTCAGGGTTAGGGTTATTATTAGAGATAGGGTTAGGTTTAGAGAAAGGGTTAGGGTTCGTGTGAGGGTTAGTGTTAGGTTTACAGTTAAGCTGATGTTTTACAGTGTTACGGTTAGGGTCAGGGTTAGAGTTAGGTTTAGGGTTAGGTTTAGGTGTAGGGCTTGAGTGAGGCGATAGTTTAGGGTTAGATTTAGGGTGAAGGTTAAGATTAGTGTTAGTGTAAATATTAGAGTTAGGTGTTTGTGTTAAGGTTATGATCAGGTTAAGTTTAGGTTTAGAGTTAGAGTTAGGGTTAGGTTTTGGTGTTTGTGTTAATGTTAGGGTCAGGATTAGGGTAGCTTTAGGGTTAGGGTTTGGTTTAGGGTTAGGGTTAGGGTGAAGTTGAAGTTAAGGGTCAGGGTTGAGCTTAGTCTTAGCATTAGGGTTTAGGTTAGGGTTAAGGTTAGGATAGGTTTTAGGGTTAAGATTAGTTTTAGGGTTAGGGTAAGTGTTAGGGTTCAGTCATGGTTAGGTTTAGGGCTAGTTTAAGGTTAGAGGTAAGGTTAGCTTAAGGGTAGTGTTTAGGTTTCGACGTTAGTGTGAGGGTTAGTGCTAGGTTTCCATTTGAGCTGAGTGTGTAGGGTAAGCTTTAGGGTTAGAATTAGGGTTAGAGATAGAGTTAGGGTCAGGGTTCGGGTTAAGTTTAGGGTTAGGGTTAGGTTTATGGTTAGGATTAGGGTTAGGGTCAGAGTTGGGGGATATTTAGTATTATGTTTCGTGTTAGGGTTTCGGTTAGGGTGAAGTTTATGTTAAGTGTGAGGGTTGGGGTTCGGGTTCGTTTTAGGGGTGGGTTCAGGTTAGGGTCAGGGATAGGGTTTGGGTTAGGTTTAGGGTTAGGGTTAGGGTTAGAGTTAGGTTTAGGGTTAGCTTTAGTTTTGGTTAGGGTTAGGATTTGAATGGATTTAGGTTAGGTTTAGGGTTCTGGATAGGGTGAAATTTTGGTTAAAGGTGAGGGTTCGGTTTAGGTTTAGGGTTAGAGTTATTGTTAGGGGTTAGGGTTAGGTTTGAGCTTATGGTAGGTTTAAAGTCTGGGTTAAGGTTAGGTTAGGGTTATGGTCAGGGTTAGGATTAGGATTCCGTTTAGGGTGAGGGTTAGGATCAGAGTTATTGTAAGGGTTAGTTTTAGGTTGACATGTGCGCCAAGGTTAAGGTTATGGTTTGGTTTAGGGGTAGGGATAGGTTTAGTGTTAGGGTGAGCTTTAGTTTAGGGATAGGGTGAAGTTTAAGATAGAGTGAGGTTTAGGGTTAGGGTTATGGCTAAGGTTTGGTTTAGTTTTCAGGTTAATGTTAAGGTTGTGTTTCGTGTTTGGGTTAAGTTTACGGGTTCTGTTTACTTTTAGGGTGAGGGTTAGATTTTAGGTTAGGGTTAAGTTTAGTGTTAGGGTTCGGGTTAGGGTGACGGTTTGTGTTAGGCTTTGTGGTTGGGGTGAGGGTTAGGTTTAGGGTTAGGGTTGGGTAGGGTTCGGATTATGGTTATGGTAAGGTGTTAGGGGTTAGAGATTTAGTTTAGGGTGAGGATTTGGGTGAGTGTCTCGGTTAGTCACTGTGGTTCTGGTCATGCTTAGTTTTGGTTTATGGTTAGGGTTAGGTTTATGATCAGGTTTAGGGTTAGTGTTAGAGTTAGGGTTAAGCTTTAGGTAAGGCTTTGGTGTTTGGGGTTAGGGTTTAGGTAAGGCTTTGGTGTTTGGGGTTAGGGTTTGGGTTGGGGTTAGGGTTTGGGTTGGGGTTAGAGTTATCGTTACGGCTTAGGGTTTCTCGTTAGTGTTAGGGTTAGGGTTAGGCAGAGCATTAGGGTTAGGGTTGGAGGATACGGTTAGGGGTTAGGGTGAGGGTTATGGTTAGTTTTATGGTTAAGGTGAGGGTTTAGGGTAAGTGTTATGTTTAAGGTTAGAGTTAGGGTTAGGGTTAGGTGTAGCGTAAGTTTTCGGTTTAGGTTCAGGTTTTGAATTAGAGTTAGCGTTCTATTTAAGATCAAGGTTAGACTTAGGGTTAGGGTTAGGATTAGGTCTAGACTTAGGGTCAGGGCTAAAGTAAGGCTTAGTTTTAGGGTTAGAGGTGGAGTAGCATTATGACTAGAGTTTGGTTTAAGGTTAGGGTTTGGGCTAGGTTTAGGTTTAGGGTTAAAGTTAGGGTTAGGGTTGGATGAAGTTTAGGATGGGGTGAGGGTTATTCTTATGGTTAGGGTTAGAGTTTGATTTTGTGTTCAGGTTAGTGTTAAGGTTAGGCTTAGGGTTCGGGTTCGGGTTCGGAATTTCGTTTAGGGTTAGTGTTAGGTTTAGATTCAGGGTTAGAGTGACATTTCGGTTCAGGGGGAGGGTTAAGATAAGGGTTAGGATTACGGTGAGGATTATACTTAGTGTTAGAGGTTAGGTTTACGGTTAGGATAAGGTTAAGTTTAGGGTTCATGTTAGGGTTAGTGTTAGATTAGGGTTACTGTTCGTGTTTGGGTTAGGCTTAGGGATAAGTTTAGGGATAGCTTTAGGTTTAGGGTTGGGGATAGGTTTAGGGGTTAGGGTGAGAGTTAGCATTAGGTTTACAGTTAAGGTGAGGGTTTAGGGTAAGTGCTATGGTTAGGGTTAGTGTTAGAGTTAGGGTTAGGGTGAATTTTCAGTTAATAGTGAGGGTTAGGGTAAGGGTTAGGGTTAAGGTTTAGGTTAGATTTAGGATTAAGATTAGTGTTAGGTTTAGGTTTAGGGTCCGGGTAAGGGTAGGGGTAAGGTTAGGGTTAAGGCTAGGTTTACGGTCAGGGGTAGGGCTAGGTTAGGGTTAGGGTTAGGTTTAGAGTTAGAGTTAGTGCTAGGGGTTAGGGTTAGGTTTAGGGTTAGGTTTAGAGTTATTGTTAGGGTTAGGGTAGAGTTAAGGTTAGGGTTAAGTTTAAAGTTAGGTAAGGGTTACGTTTAGGTCAGGGTTAGGGTTATTATTAGAGATAGGGTTAGGTTTAGAGAAAGGGTTAGGGTTCGTGTGAGGGTTAGTGTTAGGTTTACAGTTAAGCTGATGTTTTACAGTGTTACGGTTAGGGTCAGGGTTAGAGTTAGGTTTAGGGTTAGGTTTAGGTGTAGGGCTTGAGTGAGGCGATAGTTTAGGGTTAGATTTAGGGTGAAGGTTAAGATTAGTGTTAGTGTAAATATTAGAGTTAGGCGTTTGTGTTAAGGTTATGATCAGGTTAAGTTTAGGTTTAGAGTTAGAGTTAGGGTTTGGTTTTGGTGTTTGTTTTAATGTTAGGGACAGGATTAGGGTAGCTTTAGGGTTAGGGTTTGCTTTAGGGTTAGGGTTAGGGTGAAGTTGAAGTTAAGGGTCAGGGTTGAGCTTAGTCTTAGCATTAGGGTTTAGGGTTAGGGTTAAGGTTTTAGGGTTAAGATTAGTTTTAGGGTTAGGGTAAGTGTTAGGGTTAAGTCATGGTTAGGTTTAGGGCTAGTTTAAGGTTAGAGGTAAGGTTAGCTTAAGGGTAGTGTTTAGGTTTCGACGTTAGTGTGAGGGTTAGTGCTAGGTTTCCATTTCAGCTGAGTGTGTAGGGTAAGTTTTAGGGTTAGAATTAGGGTTAGAGATAGAGTTAGGGTCAGGGTTCGGTTTAAGTTTAGGGTTAGGGTTAGGTTTATGGTTAGGATTAGGGTTAGGGTCAGAGTTGGGGGATATTTAGTATTATGTTTCGTGTTAGGGTTTCGGTTAGGGTGAAGTTTATGTTAAGTGTGAGGGTTGGGGTTCGGGTTCGTTTTAGGGGTGGGTTCAGGTTAGGGTCAGGGATAGGGTTTGGGTTAGGTTTAGGGTTAGGGTTAGGGTTAGAGTTAGGTTTAGGGTTAGCTTTAGTTTTGGTTAGGGTTAGGATTTGAATGGATTTAGGTTAGGTTTAGGGTTCTGGATAGGGTGAAATTTTGGTTAAAGGTGAGGGTTCGGTTTAGGTTTAGGGTTAGAGTTATTGTTAGGGGTTAGGGTTAGGTTTGAGCTTATGGTAGGTTTAAAGTCTGGGTTAAGGTTAGGTTAGGGTTATGGTCAGGGTTAGGATTAGGATTCCGTTTAGGGTGAGGGTTAGGATCAGAGTTATTGTAAGGGTTAGTTTTAGGTTGACATGTGCGCCAAGGTTAAGGTTATGGTTTGGTTTAGGGGTAGGGATAGGTTTAGTGTTAGGGTGAGCTTTAGTTTAGGGATAGGGTGAAGTTTAAGATAGAGTGAGGTTTAGGGTTAGGGTTATGGCTAAGGTTTGGTTTAGTTTTCAGGTTAATGTTAAGGTTGTGTTTCGTGTTAGGGTTAAGTTTACGGGTTCTGTTTACTTTTAGGGTGAGGGTTAGATTTTAGGTTAGGGTTAAGTTTAGTGTTAGGGTTCGGGTTAGGGTGACGGTTTGTGTTAGGCTTTGTGGTTGGGGTGAGGGTTAGGTTTAGGGTTAGGGTTGGGTAGGGTTCGGATTATGGTTATGGTAAGGTGTTAGGGGTTAGAGATTTAGTTTAGGGTGAGGGTTTGGGTGAGTGTCTCGGTTAGTCACTGTGGTTCTGGTCATGCTTAGTTTTGGTTTATGGTTAGGGTTAGGTTTATGATCAGGTTTAGGGTTAGTGTTAGAGTTAGGGTTAAGCTTTAGGTAAGGCTTTGGTGTTTGGGGTTAGGGTTTAGGTAAGGCTTTGGTGTTTGGGGTTAGGTTTTGGGTTGGGGTTAGGGTTTGGGTTCGGGTTAGAGTTATCGTTACGGCTTAGGGTTTCTCGTTAGTGTTAGGGTTAGGGTTAGGCAGAGCATTAGGGTTAGGGTTGGAGGATACGGTTAGGGGTTAGGGTGAGGGTTATGGTTAGTTTTATGGTTAAGGTGAGGGTTTAGGGTAAGTGTTATGTTTAAGGTTAGAGTTAGGGTTAGGGTTAGGTGTAGCGTAAGTTTTCGGTTTAGGTTCAGGTTTTGAATTAGAGTTAGTGTTCTATTTAAGATCAAGGTTAGACTTAGGGTTAGGGTTAGGATTAGGTCTAGACTTAGGGTCAGGGCTAATGTAAGGCTTAGTTTTAGGGTTAGAGGTGGAGTAGCATTATGACTAGAGTTTGGTTTAAGGTTAGGGTTTGGGTTAGGTTTAGGTTTAGGGTTAAAGTTAGGGTTAGGGTTGGATGAAGTTTAGGATGGGGTGAGGGTTATTCTTATGGTTAGGGCTAGAGTTTGATTTTGTGTTCAGGTTAGTGTTAAGGTTAGGCTTAGGGTTCGGGTTCGGGTTCGGAATTTCGTTTAGGGTTAGTGCTAGGTTTAGATTCAGGGTTAGAGTGACATTTCGGTTCAGGGGGAGGGTTAAGATAAGGGTTAGGATTACGGTGAGGATTATACTTAGTGTTAGAGGTTAGGTTTACGGTTAGGATAGGGTTAAGTTTAGGGTTCATGTTAGGGTTAGTGTTAGATTAGGGTTACTGTTCGTGTTTGGGTTAGGCTTAGGGATAAGTTTAGGGATAGCTTTAGGTTTAGGGTTGGGGATAGGTTTAGGGGTTAGGGTGAGAGTTAGCATTAGGTTTACAGTTAAGGTGAGGGTTTAGGGTAAGTGCTATGGTTAGGGTTAGTGTTAGAGTTAGGGTTAGGGTGAATTTTCAGTTAATAGTGAGGGTTAGGGTAAGGGTTAGGGTTAAGGTTTAGGTTAGATTTAGGATTAAGATTAGTGTTAGGTTTAGGTTTAGGGTCCGGGTAAGGGTAGGGGTAAGGTTAGGGTTAAGGCTAGGTTTACGGTCAGGGGTAGGGCTAGGTTAGGGTTAGGGTTAGGTTTAGAGTTAGAGTTAGTGCTAGGGGTTAGGGTTAGGTTTAGGGTTAGGTTTAGAGTTATTGTTAGGGTTAGGGTAGAGTTAAGGTTAGGGTTAAGTTTAAAGTTAGGTAAGGGTTACGTTTAGGTCAGGGTTAGGGTTATTATTAGAGATAGGGTTAGGTTTAGAGAAAGGGTTAGGGTTCGTGTGAGGGTTAGTGTTAGGTTTACAGTTAAGCTGATGTTTTACAGTGTTACGGTTAGGGTCAGGGTTAGAGTTAGGTTTAGGGTTAGGTTTAGGTGTAGGGCTTGAGTGAGGCGATAGTTTAGGGTTAGATTTAGGGTGAAGGTTAAGATTAGTGTTAGTGTAAATATTAGAGTTAGGCGTTTGTGTTAAGGTTATGATCAGGTTAAGTTTAGGTTTAGAGTTAGAGTTAGGGTTTGGTTTTGGTGTTTGTTTTAATGTTAGGGACAGGATTAGGGTAGCTTTAGGGTTAGGGTTTGGTTTAGGGTTAGGGTTAGGGTGAAGTTGAAGTTAAGGGTCAGGGTTGAGCTTAGTCTTAGCATTAGGGTTTAGGGTTAGGGTTAAGGTTTTAGGGTTAAGATTAGTTTTAGGGTTAGGGTAAGTGTTAGGGTTAAGTCATGGTTAGGTTTAGGGCTAGTTTAAGGTTAGAGGTAAGGTTAGCTTAAGGGTAGTGTTTAGGTTTCGACGTTAGTGTGAGGGTTAGTGCTAGGTTTCCATTTCAGCTGAGTGTGTAGGGTAAGTTTTAGGGTTAGAATTAGGGTTAGAGATAGAGTTAGGGTCAGGGTTCGGTTTAAGTTTAGGGTTAGGGTTAGGTTTATGGTTAGGATTAGGGTTAGGGTCAGAGTTGGGGGATATTTAGTATTATGTTTCGTGTTAGGGTTTCGGTTAGGGTGAAGTTTATGTTAAGTGTGAGGGTTGGGGTTCGGGTTCGTTTTAGGGGTGGGTTCAGGTTAGGGTCAGGGATAGGGTTTGGGTTAGGTTTAGGGTTAGGGTTAGGGTTAGAGTTAGGTTTAGGGTTAGCTTTAGTTTTGGTTAGGGTTAGGATTTGAATGGATTTAGGTTAGGTTTAGGGTTCTGGATAGGGTGAAATTTTGGTTAAAGGTGAGGGTTCGGTTTAGGTTTAGGGTTAGAGTTATTGTTAGGGGTTAGGGTTAGGTTTGAGCTTATGGTAGGTTTAAAGTCTGGGTTAAGGTTAGGTTAGGGTTATGGTCAGGGTTAGGATTAGGATTCCGTTTAGGGTGAGGGTTAGGATCAGAGTTATTGTAAGGGTTAGTTTTAGGTTGACATGTGCGCCAAGGTTAAGGTTATGGTTTGGTTTAGGGGTAGGGATAGGTTTAGTGTTAGGGTGAGCTTTAGTTTAGGGATAGGGTGAAGTTTAAGATAGAGTGAGGTTTAGGGTTAGGGTTATGGCTAAGGTTTGGTTTAGTTTTCAGGTTAATGTTAAGGTTGTGTTTCGTGTTAGGGTTAAGTTTACGGGTTCTGTTTACTTTTAGGGTGAGGGTTAGATTTTAGGTTAGGGTTAAGTTTAGTGTTAGGGTTCGGGTTAGGGTGACGGTTTGTGTTAGGCTTTGTGGTTGGGGTGAGGGTTAGGTTTAGGGTTAGGGTTGGGTAGGGTTCGGATTATGGTTATGGTAAGGTGTTAGGGGTTAGAGATTTAGTTTAGGGTGAGGGTTTGGGTGAGTGTCTCGGTTAGTCACTGTGGTTCTGGTCATGCTTAGTTTTGGTTTATGGTTAGGGTTAGGTTTATGATCAGGTTTAGGGTTAGTGTTAGAGTTAGGGTTAAGCTTTAGGTAAGGCTTTGGTGTTTGGGGTTAGGGTTTAGGTAAGGCTTTGGTGTTTGGGGTTAGGTTTTGGGTTGGGGTTAGGGTTTGGGTTCGGGTTAGAGTTATCGTTACGGCTTAGGGTTTCTCGTTAGTGTTGGGGTTAGGGTTAGGCAGAGCATTAGGGTTAGGGTTGGAGGATACGGTTAGGGGTTAGGGTGAGGGTTATGGTTAGTTTTATGGTTAAGGTGAGGGTTTAGGGTAAGTGTTATGTTTAAGGTTAGAGTTAGGGTTAGGGTTAGGTGTAGCGTAAGTTTTCGGTTTAGGTTCAGGTTTTGAATTAGAGTTAGTGTTCTATTTAAGATCAAGGTTAGACTTAGGGTTAGGGTTAGGATTAGGTCTAGACTTAGGTTCAGGGCTAATGTAAGGCTTAGTTTTAGGGTTAGAGGTGGAGTAGCATTATGACTAGAGTTTGGTTTAAGGTTAGGGTTTGGGTTAGGTTTAGGTTTAGGGTTAAAGTTAGGGTTAGGGTTGGATGAAGTTTAGGATGGGGTGAGGGTTATTCTTATGGTTAGGGCTAGAGTTTGATTTTGTGTTCAGGTTAGTGTTAAGGTTAGGCTTAGGGTTCGGGTTCGGGTTCGGAATTTCGTTTAGGGTTAGTGTTAGGTTTAGATTCAGGGTTAGAGTGACATTTCGGTTCAGGGGGAGGGTTAAGATAAGGGTTAGGATTACGGTGAGGATTATACTTAGTGTTAGAGGTTAGGTTTACGGTTAGGATAGGGTTAAGTTTAGGGTTCATGTTAGGGTTAGTGTTAGATTAGGGTTACTGTTCGTGTTTGGGTTAGGCTTAGGGATAAGTTTAGGGATAGCTTTAGGTTTAGGGTTGGGGATAGGTTTAGGGGTTAGGGTGAGAGTTAGCATTAGGTTTACAGTTAAGGTGAGGGTTTAGGGTAAGTGCTATGGTTAGGGTTAGTGTTAGAGTTAGGGTTAGGGTGAATTTTCAGTTAATAGTGAGGGTTAGGGTTAAGGTTTAGGTTAGATTTAGGATTAAGATTAGTGTTAGGGTTAGGTTTAGGGTCCGGGTTAGGGTAGGGGTAAGGTTAGGGTTAAGGCTAGGTTTACGGTCAGGGGTAGGGCTAGGTTAGGGTTAGGGTTAGGTTTAGAGTTAGAGTTAGTGCTAGGGGTTAGGGTTAGGTTTAGGGTTAGGTTTAGAGTTATTGTTAGGGTTAGGGTAGAGTTAAGGTTAGGGTTAAGTTTAAAGTTAGGTAAGGGTTACGTTTAGGTCAGGGTTAGGGTTATTATTAGAGATAGGGTTAGGTTTAGAGAAAGGGTTAGGGTTCGTGTGAGGGTTAGTGTTAGGTTTACAGTTAAGCTGATGTTTTACAGTGTTACGGTTAGGGTCAGGGTTAGAGTTAGGTTTAGGGTTAGGTTTAGGTGTAGGGCTTGAGTGAGGCGATAGTTTAGGGTTAGATTTAGGGTGAAGGTTAAGATTAGTGTTAGTGTAAATATTAGAGTTAGGCGTTTGTGTTAAGGTTATGATCAGGTTAAGTTTAGGTTTAGAGTTAGAGTTAGGGTTAGGTTTTGGTGTTTGTGTTAATGTTAGGGTCAGGATTAGGGTAGCTTTAGGGTTAGGGTTTGGTTTAGGGTTAGGGTTAGGGTGAAGCTGAAATTAAGGGTCAGGGCTGAGCTTAGTCTTAGCATTAGGGTTTAGGTTAGGGTTAAGGTTAGGATAGGTTTTAGGGTTAAGATTAGTTTTAGGGTTAGGGTAAGTGTTAGGGTTAAGTCATGGTTAGGTTTAGGGCTAGTTTAAGGTTAGAGGTAAGGTTAGCTTAAGGGTAGGGTTTAGGTTTCGACGTTAGTGTGAGGGTTAGTGCTAGGTTTCCATTTCAGCTGAGTGTGTAGGGTAAGTTTTAGGGTTAGAATTAGGGTTAGAGATAGAGTTAGGTTCAGGGTTCGGGTTAAGTTTAGGGTTAGGGTTAGGTTTATGGTTAGGATTAGGGTTAGGGTCAGAGTTGGGGGATATTTAGTATTATGTTTCGTGTTAGGGTTTCGGTTAGGGTGAAGTTTATGTTAAGTGTGAGGGTTGGGGTTCGGGTTCGTTTTAGGGGTGGGTTCAGGTTAGGGTCAGGGATAGGGTTTGGGTTAGGTTTAGGGTTAGGGTTAGGTTTAGGGTTAGCTTTAGTTTTGGTTAGGGTTAGGATTTGAATGGATTTAGGTTAGGTTTAGGGTTCTGGATAGGGTGAAATTTTGGTTTAAGGTGAGGGTTCATTTTAGGTTTAGGGTTAGAGTTATTGTTAGGGGTTAGGGTTAGGTTTGAGCTTATGGTAGGTTTAAAGTCTGGGTTAAGGTTAGGTTAGGGTTATGGTCAGGGTTAGGATTAGGATTCCGTTTAGGGTGAGGGTTAGGATCAGAGTTATTGTAAGGGTTAGTTTTAGGTTGACATGTGCGCCAAGGTTAAGGTTATGGTTTGGTTTAGGGGTAGGGATAGGTTTAGTGTTAGGGTGAGCTTTAGTTTAGGGATAGGGTGAAGTTTAAGATAGAGTGAGGTTTAGGGTTAGGGTTATGGCTAAGGTTTGGTTTAGTTTTCAGGTTAATGTTAAGGTTGTGTTTCGTGTTAGGGTTAAGTTTACGGGTTCTGTTTACTTTTAGGGTGAGGGTTAGATTTTAGGTTAGGGTTAAGTTTAGTGTTAGGGTTCGGGTTAGGGTGACGGTTTGTGTTAGGCTTTGTGGTTGGGGTGAGGGTTAGGTTTAGGGTTAGGGTTGGGTAGGGTTCGGATTATGGTTATGGTAAGGTGTTAGGGGTTAGAGATTTAGTTTAGGGTGAGGGTTTGGGTGAGTGTCTCGGTTAGTCACTGTGGTTCTGGTCATGCTTAGTTTTGGTTTATGGTTAGGGTTAGGTTTATGATCAGGTTTAGGGTTAGTGTTAGAGTTAGGGTTAAGCTTTAGGTAAGGCTTTGGTGTTTGGGGTTAGGGTTTAGGTAAGGCTTTGGTGTTTGGGGTTCGGGTTTGGGTTGGGGTTAGGGTTTGGGTTGGGGTTAGAGTTATCGTTACGGCTTAGGGTTTCTCGTTAGTGTTAGGGTTAGGGTTAGGCAGAGCATTAGGGTTAGGGTTGGAGGATACGGTTAGGGGTTAGGGTGAGGGTTATGGTTAGTTTTATGGTTAAGGTGAGGGTTTAAGGTAAGTGTTATGTTTAAGGTTAGAGTTAGGGTTAGGGTTAGGTGTAGCGTAAGTTTTCGGTTTAGGTTCAGGTTTTGAATTAGAGTTAGTGTTCTATTTAAGATCAAGGTTAGACTTAGGGTTAGGGTTAGGATTAGGTCTAGACTTAGGGTCAGGGCTAATGTAAGGCTTAGTTTTAGGTTAGAGGTGGAGTAGCATTATGACTAGAGTTTGGTTTAAGGTTAGGTTTTGGGCTAGGTTTAGGTTTAGGGTTAAAGTTAGGGTTAGGGTTGGATGAAGTTTAGGATGGGGTGAGGGTTATTCTTATGGTTAGGGCTAGAGTTTGATTTTGTGTTCAGGTTAGTGTTAAGGTTAGGCTTAGGGTTCGGGTTCGGGTTCGGAATTTCGTTTAGGGTTAGTGTTAGGTTTAGATTCAGGGTTAGAGTGACATTTCGGTTCAGGGGGAGGGTTAAGATAAGGGTTAGGATTACGGTGAGGATTATACTTAGTGTTAGAGGTTAGGTTTACGGTTAGGATAGGGTTAAGTTTAGGGTTCATGTTAGGGTTAGTGTTAGATTAGGGTTACTGTTCGTGTTTGGGTTAGGCTTAGGGATAAGTTTAGGGATAGCTTTAGGTTTAGGGTTGGGGATAGGTTTAGGGGTTAGGGTGAGAGTTAGCATTAGGTTTACAGTTAAGGTGAGGGTTTAGGGTAAGTGCTATGGTTAGGGTTAGTGTTAGAGTTAGGGTTAGGGTGAATTTTCAGTTAATAGTGAGGGTTAGGGTAAGGGTTAGGGTTAAGGTTTAGGTTAGATTTAGGATTAAGATTAGTGTTAGGGTTAGGTTTAGGGTCCGGGTTAGGGTAGGGGTAAGGTTAGGGTTAAGGCTAGGTTTACGGTCAGGGGTAGGGCTAGGTTAGGGTTAGGGTTAGGTTTAGAGTTAGAGTTAGTGCTAGGGGTTAGGGTTAGGTTTAGGGTTAGGTTTAGAGTTATTGTTAGGGTTAGGGTAGAGTTAAGGTTAGGGTTAAGTTTAAAGTTAGGTAAGGGTTACGTTTAGGTCAGGGTTAGGGTTATTATTAGAGATAAGGTTAGGTTTAGAGAAAGGGTTAGGGTTCGTGTGAGGGTTAGTGTTAGGTTTACAGTTAAGCTGATGTTTTACAGTGTTACGGTTAGGGTCAGGGTTAGAGTTAGGTTTAGGGTTAGGTTTAGGTGTAGGGCTTGAGTGAGGCGATAGTTTAGGGTTAGATTTAGGGTGAAGGTTAAGATTAGTGTTAGTGTAAATATTAGAGTTAGGTGTTTGTGTTAAGGTTATGATCAGGTTAAGTTTAGGTTTAGAGTTAGAGTTAGGGTTAGGTTTTGGTGTTTGTGTTAATGTTAGGGTCAGGATTAGGGTAGCTTTAGGGTTAGGGTTTGGTTTAGGGTTAGGGTTAGGGTGAAGCTGAAGTTAAGGGTCAGGGTTGAGCTTAGTCTTAGCATTAGGGTTTAGGTTAGGGTTAAGGTTAGGATAGGTTTTAGGGTTAAGATTAGTTTTAGGGTTAGGGTAAGTGTTAGGGTTAAGTCATGGTTAGGTTTAGGGCTAGTTTAAGGTTAGAGGTAAGGTTAGCTTAAGGGTAGTGTTTAGGTTTCGACGTTAGTGTGAGGGTTAGTGCTAGGTTTCCATTTCAGCTGAGTGTGTAGGGTAAGTTTTAGGGTTAGAATTAGGGTTAGAGATAGAGTTAGGTTCAGGGTTCGGGTTAAGTTTAGGGTTAGGGTTAGGTTTATGGTTAGGATTAGGGTTAGGGTCAGAGTTGGGGGATATTTAGTATTATGTTTCGTGTTAGGGTTTCGGTTAGGGTGAAGTTTATGTTAAGTGTGAGGGTTGGGGTTCGGGTTCGTTTTAGGGGTGGGTTCAGGTTAGGGTCAGGGATAGGGTTTGGGTTAGGTTTAGGGTTAGGGTTAGGGTTAGAGTTAGGTTTAGGGTTAGCTTTAGTTTTGGTTAGGGTTAGGATTTGAATGGATTTAGGTTAGGTTTAGGGTTCTGGATAGGGTGAAATTTTGGTTAAAGGTGAGGGTTCGGTTTAGGTTTAGGGTTAGAGTTATTGTTAGGGGTTAGGGTTAGGTTTGAGCTTATGGTAGGTTTAAAGTCTGGGTTAAGGTTAGGTTAGGGTTATGGTCAGGGTTAGGGTTAGGATTCCGTTTAGGGTGAGGGTTAGGATCAGAGATATTTTAAGGGTTAGTTTTAGGTTGACATGTGCGCCAAGGTTAAGGTTATGGTTTGGTTTAGGGGTAGGGATAGGTTTAGTGTTAGGGTGAGCTTTAGTTTAGGGATAGGGTGAAGTTTAAGATAGAGTGAGGTTTAGGGTTAGGGTTATGGCTAAGGTTTGGTTTAGTTTTCAGGTTAATGTTAAGGTTGTGTTTCGTGTTAGGGTTAAGTTTACGGGTTCTGTTTACTTTTAGGGTGAGGGTTAGATTTTAGGTTAGGGTTTAGTGTTAGGGTTCGGGTTAGGGTGACGGTTTGTGTTAGGCTTTGTGGTTGGGGTGAGGGTTAGGTTTAGGGTTAGGGTTGGGTAGGGTTCGGATTATGGTTATGGTAAGGTGTTAGGGGTTAGAGATTTAGTTTAGGGTGAGGATTTGGGTGAGTGTCTCGGTTAGTCACTGTGGTTCTGGTCATGCTTAGTTTTGGTTTATGGTTAGGGTTAGGTTTATGATCAGGTTTAGGGTTAGTGTTAGAGTTAGGGTTAAGCTTTAGGTAAGGCTTTGGTGTTTGGGGTTAGGGTTTAGGTAAGGCTTTGGTGTTTGGGGTTAGGGTTTGGGTTGGGGTTAGGGTTTGGGTTGGGGTTAGAGTTATCGTTACGGCTTAGGGTTTCTCGTTAGTGTTAGGGTTAGGGTTAGGCAGAGCATTAGGGTTAGGGTTGGAGGATACGGTAAGGGGTTAGGGTGAGGGTTATGGTTAGTTTTATGGTTAAGGTGAGGGTTTAGGGTAAGTGTTATGTTTAAGGTTAGAGTTAGGGTTAGGGTTAGGTGTAGCGTAAGTTTTCGGTTTAGGTTCAGGTTTTGAATTAGAGTTAGTGTTCTATTTAAGATCAAGGTTAGACTTAGGGTTAGGGTTAGGATTAGGTCTAGACTTAGGGTCAGGGCTAATGTAAGGCTTAGTTTTAGGGTTAGAGGGGGAGTAGCATTATGACTAGAGTTTGGTTTAAGGTTAGGGTTTGGGCTAGGTTTAGGTTTAGGGTTAAAGTTAGGGTTAGGGTTGGATGAAGTTTAGGATGGGGTGAGGGTTATTCTTATGGTTAGGGCTAGAGTTTGATTTTGTGTTCAGGTTAGTGTTAAGGTTAGGCTTAGGGTTCGGGTTCGGGTTCGGAATTTCGTTTAGGGTTAGTGTTAGGTTTAGATTCAGGGTTAGAGTGACATTTCGGTTCAGGGGGAGGGTTAAGATAAGGGTTAGGATTACGGTGAGGATTATACTTAGTGTTAGAGGTTAGGTTTACGGTTAGGATAGGGTTAAGTTTAGGGTTCATGTTAGGGTTAGTGTTAGATTAGGGTTACTGTTCGTGTTTGGGTTAGGCTTAGGGATAAGTTTAGGGATAGCTTTAGGTTTAGGGTTGGGGATAGGTTTAGGGGTTAGGGTGAGAGTTAGCATTAGGTTTACAGTTAAGGTGAGGGTTTAGGGTAAGTGCTATGGTTAGGGTTAGTGTTAGAGTTAGGGTTAGGGTGAATTTTCAGTTAATAGTGAGGGTTAGGGTAAGGGTTAGGGTTAAGGTTTAGGTTAGATTTAGGATTAAGATTAGTGTTAGGGTTAGGTTTAGGGTCCGGGTTAGGGTAGGGGTAAGGTTAGGGTTAAGGCTAGGTTTACGGTCAGGGGTAGGGCTAGGTTAGGGTTAGGGTTAGGTTTAGAGTTAGAGTTAGTGCTAGGGGTTAGGGTTAGGTTTAGGGTTAGGTTTAGAGTTATTGTTAGGGTTAGGTTTAGAGTTATTTTTAGGGTTAGGGTAGAGTTAAGGTTAGGGTTAAGTTTAAAGTTAGGTAAGGGTTACGTTTAGGTCAGGGTTAGGGTTATTATTAGAGATAGGGTTAGGTTTAGAGAAAGGGTTAGGGTTCGTGTGAGGGTTAGTGTTAGGTTTACAGTTAAGCTGATGTTTTACAGTGTTACGGTTAGGGTCAGGGTTAGAGTTAGGTTTAGGGTTAGGTTTAGGTGTAGGGCTTGAGTGAGGCGATAGTTTAGGGTTAGATTTAGGGTGAAGGTTAAGATTAGTGTTAGTGTAAATATTAGAGTTAGGCGTTTGTGTTAAGGTTATGATCAGGTTAAGTTTAGGTTTAGAGTTAGAGTTAGGGTTAGGTTTTGGTGTTTGTGTTAATGTTAGGGTCAGGATTAGGGTAGCTTTAGGGTTAGGGTTTGGTTTAGGGTTAGGGTTAGGGTGAAGCTGAAGTTAAGGGTCAGGGTTGAGCTTAGTCTTAGCATTAGGGTTTAGGTTAGGGTTAAGGTTAGGATAGGTTTTAGGGTTAAGATTAGTTTTAGGGTTAGGGTAAGTGTTAGGGTTAAGTCATGGTTAGGTTTAGGGCTAGTTTAAGGTTAGAGGTAAGGTTAGCTTAAGGGTAGTGTTTAGGTTTCGACGTTAGTGTGAGGGTTAGTGCTAGGTTTCCATTTCAGCTGAGTGTGTAGGGTAAGTTTTAGGGTTAGAATTAGGGTTAGAGATAGAGTTAGGTTCAGGGTTCGGGTTAAGTTTAGGGTTAGGGTTAGGTTTATGGTTAGGATTAGGGTTAGGGTCAGAGTTGGGGGATATTTAGTATTATGTTTCGTGTTAGGGTTTCGGTTAGGGTGAAGTTTATGTTAAGTGTGAGGGTTGGGGTTCGGGTTCGTTTTAGGGGTGGGTTCAGGTTAGGGTCAGGGATAGGGTTTGGGTTAGGTTTAGGGTTAGGGTTAGGGTTAGAGTTAGGTTTAGGGTTAGCTTTAGTTTTGGTTAGGGTTAGGATTTGAATGGATTTAGGTTAGGTTTAGGGTTCTGGATAGGGTGAAATTTTGGTTAAAGGTGAGGGTTCGGTTTAGGTTTAGGGTTAGAGTTATTGTTAGGGGTTAGGGTTAGGTTTGAGCTTATGGTAGGTTTAAAGTCTGGGTTAAGGTTAGGTTAGGGTTATGGTCAGGGTTAGGGTTAGGATTCCGTTTAGGGTGAGGGTTAGGATCAGAGTTATTTTAAGGGTTAGTTTTAGGTTGACATGTGCGCCAAGGTTAAGGTTATGGTTTGGTTTAGGGGTAGGGATAGGTTTAGTGTTAGGGTGAGCTTTAGTTTAGGGATAGGGTGAAGTTTAAGATAGAGTGAGGTTTAGGGTTAGGGTTATGGCTAAGGTTTGGTTTAGTTTTCAGGTTAATGTTAAGGTTGTGTTTCGTGTTAGGGTTAAGTTTACGGGTTCTGTTTACTTTTAGGGTGAGGGTTAGATTTTAGGTTAGGGTTAAGTTTAGTGTTAGGGTTCGGGTTAGGGTGACGGTTTGTGTTAGGCTTTGTGGTTGGGGTGAGGGTTAGGTTTAGGGTTAGGGTTGGGTAGGGTTCGGATTATGGTTATGGTAAGGTGTTAGGGGTTAGAGATTTAGTTTAGGGTGAGGGTTTGGGTGAGTGTCTCGGTTAGTCACTGTGGTTCTGGTCATGCTTAGTTTTGGTTTATGGTTAGGGTTAGGTTTATGATCAGGTTTAGGGTTAGTGTTAGAGTTAGGGTTAAGCTTTAGGTAAGGCTTTGGTGTTTGGGGTTAGGGTTTAGGTAAGGCTTTGGTGTTTGGGGTTAGGGTTTGGGTTGGGGTTAGGGTTTGGGTTGGGGTTAGAGTTATCGTTACGGCTTAGGGTTTCTCGTTAGTGTTAGGGTTAGGGTTAGGCAGAGCATTAGGGTTAGGGTTGGAGGATACGGTAAGGGGTTAGGGTGAGGGTTATGGTTAGTTTTATGGTTAAGGTGAGGGTTTAGGGTAAGTGTTATGTTTAAGGTTAGAGTTAGGGTTAGGGTTAGGGTTAGGTGTAGCGTAAGTTTTCGGTTTAGGTTCAGGTTTTGAATTAGAGTTAGTGTTCTATTTAAGATCAAGGTTAGACTTAGGGTTAGGGTTAGGATTAGGTCTAGACTTAGGGTCAGGGCTAATGTAAGGCTTAGTTTTAGGGTTAGAGGGGGAGTAGCATTATGACTAGAGTTTGGTTTAAGGTTAGGGTTTGGGCTAGGTTTAGGTTTAGGGTTAAAGTTAGCGTTAGGGTTGGATGAAGTTTAGGATGGGGTGAGGGTTATTCTTATGGTTAGGGCTAGAGTTTGATTTTGTGTTCAGGTTAGTGTTAAGGTTAGGCTTAGGGTTCGGGTTCGGGTTCGGAATTTCGTTTAGGGTTAGTGTTAGGTTTAGATTCAGGGTTAGAGTGACATTTCGGTTCAGGGGGAGGGTTAAGATAAGGGTTAGGATTACGGTGAGGATTATACTTAGTGTTAGAGGTTAGGTTTACGGTTAGGATAGGGTTAAGTTTAGGGTTCATGTTAGGGTTAGTGTTAGATTAGGGTTACTGTTCGTGTTTGGGTTAGGCTTAGGGATAAGTTTAGGGATAGCTTTAGGTTTAGGGTTGGGGATAGGTTTAGGGGTTAGGGTGAGAGTTAGCATTAGGTTTACAGTTAAGGTGAGGGTTTAGGGTAAGTGCTATGGTTAGGGTTAGTGTTAGAGTTAGGGTTAGGGTGAATTTTCAGTTAATAGTGAGGGTTAGGGTAAGGGTTAGGGTTAAGGTTTAGGTTAGATTTAGGATTAAGATTAGTGTTAGGGTTAGGTTTAGGGTCCGGGTTAGGGTAGGGGTAAGGTTAGGGTTAAGGCTAGGTTTACGGTCAGGGGTAGGGCTAGGTTAGGGTTAGGGTTAGGTTTAGAGTTAGAGTTAGTGCTAGGGGTTAGGGTTAGGTTTAGGGTTAGGTTTAGAGTTATTGTTAGGGTTAGGTTTAGAGTTATTTTTAGGGTTAGGGTAGAGTTAAGGTTAGGGTTAAGTTTAAAGTTAGGTAAGGGTTACGTTTAGGTCAGGGTTAGGGTTATTATTAGAGATAGGGTTAGGTTTAGAGAAAGGGTTAGGGTTCGTGTGAGGGTTAGTGTTAGGTTTACAGTTAAGCTGATGTTTTACAGTGTTACGGTTAGGGTCAGGGTTAGAGTTAGGTTTAGGGTTAGGTTTAGGTGTAGGGCTTGAGTGAGGCGATAGTTTAGGGTTAGATTTAGGGTGAAGGTTAAGATTAGTGTTAGTGTAAATATTAGAGTTAGGCGTTTGTGTTACGGTTATGATCAGGTTAAGTTTAGGTTTAGAGTTAGAGTTAGGGTTAGGTTTTGGTGTTTGTGTTAATGTTAGGGTCAGGATTAGGGTAGCTTTAGGGTTAGGGTTTGGTTTAGGGTTAGGGTTAGGGTGAAGCTGAAGTTAAGGGTCAGGGTTGAGCTTAGTCTTAGCATTAGGGTTTAGGTTAGGGTTAAGGTTAGGATAGGTTTTAGGGTTAAGATTAGTTTTAGGGTTAGGGTAAGTGTTAGGGTTAAGTCATGGTTAGGTTTAGGGCTAGTTTAAGGTTAGAGGTAAGGTTAGCTTAAGGGTAGTGTTTAGGTTTCGACGTTAGTGTGAGGGTTAGTGCTAGGTTTCCATTTCAGCTGAGTGTGTAGGGTAAGTTTTAGGGTTAGAATTAGGGTTAGAGATAGAGTTAGGTTCAGGGTTCGGGTTAAGTTTAGGGTTAGGGTTAGGTTTATGGTTAGGATTAGGGTTAGGGTCAGAGTTGGGGGATATTTAGTATTATGTTTCGTGTTAGGGTTTCGGTTAGGGTGAAGTTTATGTTAAGTGTGAGGGTTGGGGTTCGGGTTCGTTTTAGGGGTGGGTTCAGGTTAGGGTCAGGGATAGGGTTTGGGTTAGGTTTAGGGTTAGGGTTAGGGTTAGAGTTAGGTTTAGGGTTAGCTTTAGTTTTGGTTAGGGTTAGGATTTGAATGGATTTAGGTTAGGTTTAGGGTTCTGGATAGGGTGAAATTTTGGTTAAAGGTGAGGGTTCGGTTTAGGTTTAGGGTTAGAGTTATTGTTAGGGGTTAGGGTTAGGTTTGAGCTTATGGTAGGTTTAAAGTCTGGGTTAAGGTTAGGTTAGGGTTATGGTCAGGGTTAGGGTTAGGATTCCGTTTAGGGTGAGGGTTAGGATCAGAGTTATTTTAAGGGTTAGTTTTAGGTTGACATGTGCGCCAAGGTTAAGGTTATGGTTTGGTTTAGGGGTAGGGATAGGTTTAGTGTTAGGGTGAGCTTTAGTTTAGGGATAGGGTGAAGTTTAAGATAGAGTGAGGTTTAGGGTTAGGGTTATGGCTAAGGTTTGGTTTAGTTTTCAGGTTAATGTTAAGGTTGTGTTTCGTGTTAGGGTTAAGTTTACGGGTTCTGTTTACTTTTAGGGTGAGGGTTAGATTTTAGGTTAGGGTTAAGTTTAGTGTTAGGGTTCGGGTTAGGGTGACGGTTTGTGTTAGGCTTTGTGGTTGGGGTGAGGGTTAGGTTTAGGGTTAGGGTTGGGTAGGGTTCGGATTATGGTTATGGTAAGGTGTTAGGGGTTAGAGATTTAGTTTAGGGTGAGGGTTTGGGTGAGTGTCTCGGTTAGTCACTGTGGTTCTGGTCATGCTTAGTTTTGGTTTATGGTTAGGGTTAGGTTTATGATCAGGTTTAGGGTTAGTGTTAGAGTTAGGGTTAAGCTTTAGGTAAGGCTTTGGTGTTTGGGGTTAGGGTTTAGGTAAGGCTTTGGTGTTTGGGGTTAGGGTTTGGGTTGGGGTTAGGGTTTGGGTTGGGGTTAGAGTTATCGTTACGGCTTAGGGTTTCTCGTTAGTGTTAGGGTTAGGGTTAGGCAGAGCATTAGGGTTAGGGTTGGAGGATACGGTAAGGGGTTAGGGTGAGGGTTATGGTTAGTTTTATGGTTAAGGTGAGGGTTTAGGGTAAGTGTTATGTTTAAGGTTAGAGTTAGGGTTAGGGTTAGGTGTAGCGTAAGTTTTCGGTTTAGGTTCAGGTTTTGAATTAGAGTTAGTGTTCTATTTAAGATCAAGGTTAGACTTAGGGTTAGGGTTAGGATTAGGTCTAGACTTAGGGTCAGGGCTAATGTAAGGCTTAGTTTTAGGGTTAGAGGGGGAGTAGCATTATGACTAGAGTTTGGTTTAAGGTTAGGGTTTGGGCTAGGTTTAGGTTTAGGGTTAAAGTTAGCGTTAGGGTTGGATGAAGTTTAGGATGGGGTGAGGGTTATTCTTATGGTTAGGGCTAGAGTTTGATTTTGTGTTCAGGTTAGTGTTAAGGTTAGGCTTAGGGTTCGGGTTCGGGTTCGGAATTTCGTTTAGGGTTAGTGTTAGGTTTAGATTCAGGGTTAGAGTGACATTTCGGTTCAGGGGGAGGGTTAAGATAAGGGTTAGGATTACGGTGAGGATTATACTTAGTGTTAGAGGTTAGGTTTACGGTTAGGATAGGGTTAAGTTTAGGGTTCATGTTAGGGTTAGTGTTAGATTAGGGTTACTGTTCGTGTTTGGGTTAGGCTTAGGGATAAGTTTAGGGATAGCTTTAGGTTTAGGGTTGGGGATAGGTTTAGGGGTTAGGGTGAGAGTTAGCATTAGGTTTACAGTTAAGGTGAGGGTTTAGGGTAAGTGCTATGGTTAGGGTTAGTGTTAGAGTTAGGGTTAGGGTGAATTTTCAGTTAATAGTGAGGGTTAGGGTAAGGGTTAGGGTTAAGGTTTAGGTTAGATTTAGGATTAAGATTAGTGTTAGGGTTAGGTTTAGGGTCCGGGTTAGGGTAGGGGTAAGGTTAGGGTTAAGGCTAGGTTTACGGTCAGGGGTAGGGCTAGGTTAGGGTTAGGGTTAGGTTTAGAGTTAGAGTTAGTGCTAGGGGTTAGGGTTAGGTTTAGGGTTAGGTTTAGAGTTATTGTTAGGGTTAGGTTTAGAGTTATTTTTAGGGTTAGGGTAGAGTTAAGGTTAGGGTTAAGTTTAAAGTTAGGTAAGGGTTACGTTTAGGTCAGGGTTAGGGTTATTATTAGAGATAGGGTTAGGTTTAGAGAAAGGGTTAGGGTTCGTGTGAGGGTTAGTGTTAGGTTTACAGTTAAGCTGATGTTTTACAGTGTTACGGTTAGGGTCAGGGTTAGAGTTAGGTTTAGGGTTAGGTTTAGGTGTAGGGCTTGAGTGAGGCGATAGTTTAGGGTTAGATTTAGGGTGAAGGTTAAGATTAGTGTTAGTGTAAATATTAGAGTTAGGCGTTTGTGTTACGGTTATGATCAGGTTAAGTTTAGGTTTAGAGTTAGAGTTAGGGTTAGGTTTTGGTGTTTGTGTTAATGTTAGGGTCAGGATTAGGGTAGCTTTAGGGTTAGGGTTTGGTTTAGGGTTAGGGTTAGGGTGAAGCTGAAGTTAAGGGTCAGGGTTGAGCTTAGTCTTAGCATTAGGGTTTAGGTTAGGGTTAAGGTTAGGATAGGTTTTAGGGTTAAGATTAGTTTTAGGATTAGGGTAAGTGTTAGGGTTAAGTCATGGTTAGGTTTAGGGCTAGTTTAAGGTTAGAGGTAAGGTTAGCTTAAGGGTAGTGTTTAGGTTTCGACGTTAGTGTGAGGGTTAGTGCTAGGTTTCCATTTCAGCTGAGTGTGTAGGGTAAGTTTTAGGGTTAGAATTAGGGTTAGAGATAGAGTTAGGGTCAGGGTTCGGGTTAAGTTTAGGGTTAGGGTTAGGTTTATGGTTAGGATTAGGGTTAGGGTCAGAGTTGGGTGATATTTAGTATTATGTTTCGTGTTAGGGTTTCGGTTAGGGTGAAGTTTATGTTAAGTGTGAGGGTTGGGGTTCGGGTTCGTTTTAGGGGTGGGTTCAGGTTAGGGTCAGGGATAGGGTTTGGGTTAGGTTTAGGGTTAGGGTTAGGGTTAGAGTTAGGTTTAGGGTTAGCTTTAGTTTTGGTTAGGGTTAGGATTTGAATGGATTTAGGTTAGGTTTAGGGTTCTGGATAGGGTGAAATTTTGGTTAAAGGTGAGGGTTCGGTTGAGGTTTAGGGTTAGAGTTATTGTTAGGGGTTAGGGTTAGGTTTGAGCTTATGGTAGGTTTAAAGTCTGGGTTAAGGTTAGGTTAGGGTTATGGTCAGGGTTAGGATTAGGATTCCGTTTAGGGTGAGGGTTAGGATCAGAGTTATTGTAAGGGTTAGTTTTAGGTTGACATGTGCGCCAAGGTTAAGGTTATGGTTTGGTTTAGGGGTAGGGATAGGTTTAGTGTTAGGGTGAGCTTTAGTTTAGGGATAGGGTGAAGTTTAAGATAGAGTGAGGTTTAGGGTTAGGGTTATGGCTAAGGTTTGGTTTAGTTTTCAGGTTAATGTTAAGGTTGTGTTTCGTGTTAGGGTTAAGTTTACGGGTTCTGTTTACTTTGAGGGTGAGGGTTAGATTTTAGGTTAGGGTTAAGTTTAGTGTTAGGGTTCGGGTTAGGGTGACGGTTTGTGTTAGGCTTTGTGGTTGGGGTGAGGGTTAGGTTTAGGGTTAGGGTTGGGTAGGGTTCGGATTATGGTTATGGTAAGGTGTTAGGGGTTAGAGATTTAGTTTAGGGTGAGGATTTGGGTGAGTGTCTCGGTTAGTCACTGTGGTTCTGGTCATGCTTAGTTTTGGTTTATGGTTAGGGTTAGGTTTATGATCAGGTTTAGGGTTAGTGTTAGAGTTAGGGTTAAGCTTTAGGTAAGGCTTTGGTGTTTGGGGTTAGGGTTTAGGTAAGGCTTTGGTGTTTGGGGTTAGGGTTTGGGTTGGGGTTAGGGTTTGGGTTGGGGTTAGAGTTATCGTTACGGCTTAGGGTTTCTCGTTAGTGTTAGGGTTAGGGTTAGGCAGAGCATTAGGGTTAGGGTTGGAGGATACGGTAAGGGGTTAGGGTGAGGGTTATGGTTAGTTTTATGGTTAAGGTGAGGGTTTAGGGTAAGTGTTATGTTTAAGGTTAGAGTTAGGGTTAGGGTTAGGTGTAGCGTAAGTTTTCGGTTTAGGTTCAGGTTTTGAATTAGAGTTAGTGTTCTATTTAAGATCAAGGTTAGACTTAGGGTTAGGGTTAGGATTAGGTCTAGACTTAGGGTCAGGGCTAATGTAAGGCTTAGTTTTAGGGTTAGAGGGGGAGTAGCATTATGACTAGAGTTTGGTTTAAGGTTAGGGTTTGGGCTAGGTTTAGGTTTAGGGTTAAAGTTAGCGTTAGGGTTGGATGAAGTTTAGGATGGGGTGAGGGTTATTCTTATGGTTAGGGCTAGAGTTTGATTTTGTGTTCAGGTTAGTGTTAAGGTTAGGCTTAGGGTTCGGGTTCGGGTTCGGAATTTCGTTTAGGGTTAGTGTTAGGTTTAGATTCAGGGTTAGAGTGACATTTCGGTTCAGGGGGAGGGTTAAGATAAGGGTTAGGATTACGGTGAGGATTATACTTAGTGTTAGAGGTTAGGTTTACGGTTAGGATAGGGTTAAGTTTAGGGTTCATGTTAGGGTTAGTGTTAGATTAGGGTTACTGTTCGTGTTTGGGTTAGGCTTAGGGATAAGTTTAGGGATAGCTTTAGGTTTAGGGTTGGGGATAGGTTTAGGGGTTAGGGTGAGAGTTAGCATTAGGTTTACAGTTAAGGTGAGGGTTTAGGGTAAGTGCTATGGTTAGGGTTAGTGTTAGAGTTAGGGTTAGGGTGAATTTTCAGTTAATAGTGAGGGTTAGGGTAAGGGTTAGGGTTAAGGTTTAGGTTAGATTTAGGATTAAGATTAGTGTTAGGGTTAGGTTTAGGGTCCGGGTTAGGGTAGGGGTAAGGTTAGGGTTAAGGCTAGGTTTACGGTCAGGGGTAGGGCTAGGTTAGGGTTAGGGTTAGGTTTAGAGTTAGAGTTAGTGCTAGGGGTTAGGGTTAGGTTTAGGGTTAGGTTTAGAGTTATTGTTAGGGTTAGGTTTAGAGTTATTTTTAGGGTTAGGGTAGAGTTAAGGTTAGGGTTAAGTTTAAAGTTAGGTAAGGGTTACGTTTAGGTCAGGGTTAGGGTTATTATTAGAGATAGGGTTAGGTTTAGAGAAAGGGTTAGGGTTCGTGTGAGGGTTAGTGTTAGGTTTACAGTTAAGCTGATGTTTTACAGTGTTACGGTTAGGGTCAGGGTTAGAGTTAGGTTTAGGGTTAGGTTTAGGTGTAGGGCTTGAGTGAGGCGATAGTTTAGGGTTAGATTTAGGGTGAAGGTTAAGATTAGTGTTAGTGTAAATATTAGAGTTAGGCGTTTGTGTTACGGTTATGATCAGGTTAAGTTTAGGTTTAGAGTTAGAGTTAGGGTTAGGTTTTGGTGTTTGTGTTAATGTTAGGGTCAGGATTAGGGTAGCTTTAGGGTTAGGGTTTGGTTTAGGGTTAGGGTTAGGGTGAAGCTGAAGTTAAGGGTCAGGGTTGAGCTTAGTCTTAGCATTAGGGTTTAGGTTAGGGTTAAGGTTAGGATAGGTTTTAGGGTTAAGATTAGTTTTAGGGTTAGGGTAAGTGTTAGGGTTAAGTCATGGTTAGGTTTAGGGCTAGTTTAAGGTTAGAGGTAAGGTTAGCTTAAGGGTAGTGTTTAGGTTTCGACGTTAGTGTGAGGGTTAGTGCTAGGTTTCCATTTCAGCTGAGTGTGTAGGGTAAGTTTTAGGGTTAGAATTAGGGTTAGAGATAGAGTTAGGGTCAGGGTTCGGGTTAAGTTTAGGGTTAGGGTTAGGTTTATGGTTAGGATTAGGGTTAGGGTCAGAGTTGGGTGATATTTAGTATTATGTTTCGTGTTAGGGTTTCGGTTAGGGTGAAGTTTATGTTAAGTGTGAGGGTTGGGGTTCGGGTTCGTTTTAGGGGTGGGTTCAGGTTAGGGTCAGGGATAGGGTTTGGGTTAGGTTTAGGGTTAGGGTTAGGGTTAGAGTTAGGTTTAGGGTTAGCTTTAGTTTTGGTTAGGGTTAGGATTTGAATGGATTTAGGTTAGGTTTAGGGTTCTGGATAGGGTGAAATTTTGGTTAAAGGTGAGGGTTCGGTTTAGGTTTAGGGTTAGAGTTATTGTTAGGGGTTAGGGTTAGGTTTGAGCTTATGGTAGGTTTAAAGTCTGGGTTAAGGTTAGGTTAGGGTTATGGTCAGGGTTAGGATTAGGATTCCGTTTAGGGTGAGGGTTAGGATCAGAGTTATTGTAAGGGTTAGTTTTAGGTTGACATGTGCGCCAAGGTTAAGGTTATGGTTTGGTTTAGGGGTAGGGATAGGTTTAGTGTTAGGGTGAGCTTTAGTTTAGGGATAGGGTGAAGTTTAAGATAGAGTGAGGTTTAGGGTTAGGGTTATGGCTAAGGTTTGGTTTAGTTTTCAGGTTAATGTTAAGGTTGTGTTTCGTGTTAGGGTTAAGTTTACGGGTTCTGTTTACTTTGAGGGTGAGGGTTAGATTTTAGGTTAGGGTTAAGTTTAGTGTTAGGGTTCGGGTTAGGGTGACGGTTTGTGTTAGGCTTTGTGGTTGGGGTGAGGGTTAGGTTTAGGGTTAGGGTTGGGTAGGGTTCGGATTATGGTTATGGTAAGGTGTTAGGGGTTAGAGATTTAGTTTAGGGTGAGGATTTGGGTGAGTGTCTCGGTTAGTCACTGTGGTTCTGGTCATGCTTAGTTTTGGTTTATGGTTAGGGTTAGGTTTATGATCAGGTTTAGGGTTAGTGTTAGAGTTAGGGTTAAGCTTTAGGTAAGGCTTTGGTGTTTGGGGTTAGGGTTTAGGTAAGGCTTTGGTGTTTGGGGTTAGGGTTTGGGTTGGGGTTAGGGTTTGGGTTGGGGTTAGAGTTATCGTTACGGCTTAGGGTTTCTCGTTAGTGTTAGGGTTAGGGTTAGGCAGAGCATTAGGGTTAGGGTTGGAGGATACGGTAAGGGGTTAGGGTGAGGGTTATGGTTAGTTTTATGGTTAAGGTGAGGGTTTAGGGTAAGTGTTATGTTTAAGGTTAGAGTTAGGGTTAGGGTTAGGTGTAGCGTAAGTTTTCGGTTTAGGTTCAGGTTTTGAATTAGAGTTAGTGTTCTATTTAAGATCAAGGTTAGACTTAGGGTTAGGGTTAGGATTAGGTCTAGACTTAGGTTCAGGGCTAATGTAAGGCTTAGTTTTAGGGTTAGAGGTGGAGTAGCATTATGACTAGAGTTTGGTTTAAGGTTAGGGTTTGGGTTAGGTTTAGGTTTAGGGTTAAAGTTAGGGTTAGGGTTGGATGAAGTGTAGGATGGGGTGAGGGTTATTCTTATGGTTAGGGCTAGAGTTTGATTTTGTGTTCAGGTTAGTGTTAAGGTTAGGCTTAGGGTTCAGTTCGGGTTCGGAATTTCGTTTAGGGTTAGTGTTAGGTTTAGATTCAGGGTTAGAGTGACATTTCGGTTCAGGGGGAGGGTTAAGATAAGGGTTAGGATTACGGTGAGGATTATACTTAGTGTTAGAGGTTAGGTTTACGGTTAGGATAGGGTTAAGTTTAGGGTTCATGTTAGGGTTAGTGTTAGATTAGGGTTACTGTTCGTGTTTGGGTTAGGCTTAGGGATAAGTTTAGGGATAGCTTTAGGTTTAGGGTTGGGGATAGGTTTAGGGGTTAGGGTGAGAGTTAGCATTAGGTTTACAGTTAAGGTGAGGGTTTAGGGTAAGTGCTATGGTTAGGGTTAGTGTTAGAGTTAGGGTTAGGGTGAATTTTCAGTTAATAGTGAGGGTTAGGGTAAGGGTTAGGGTTAAGGTTTAGGTTAGATTTAGGATTAAGATTAGTGTTAGGGTTAGGTTTAGGGTCCGGGTTAGGGTAGGGGTAAGGTTAGGGTTAAGGCTAGGTTTACGGTCAGGGGTAGGGCTAGGTTAGGGTTAGGGTTAGGTTTAGAGTTAGAGTTAGTGCTAGGGGTTAGGGTTAGGTTTAGGGTTAGGTTTAGAGTTATTGTTAGGGTTAGGTTTAGAGTTATTTTTAGGGTTAGGGTAGAGTTAAGGTTAGGGTTAAGTTTAAAGTTAGGTAAGGGTTACGTTTAGGTCAGGGTTAGGGTTATTATTAGAGATAGGGTTAGGTTTAGAGAAAGGGTTAGGGTTCGTGTGAGGGTTAGTGTTAGGTTTACAGTTAAGCTGATGTTTTACAGTGTTACGGTTAGGGTCAGGGTTAGAGTTAGGTTTAGGGTTAGGTTTAGGTGTAGGGCTTGAGTGAGGCGATAGTTTAGGGTTAGATTTAGGGTGAAGGTTAAGATTAGTGTTAGTGTAAATATTAGAGTTAGGCGTTTGTGTTACGGTTATGATCAGGTTAAGTTTAGGTTTAGAGTTAGAGTTAGGGTTAGGTTTTGGTGTTTGTGTTAATGTTAGGGTCAGGATTAGGGTAGCTTTAGGGTTAGGGTTTGGTTTAGGGTTAGGGTTAGGGTGAAGCTGAAGTTAAGGGTCAGGGTTGAGCTTAGTCTTAGCATTAGGGTTTAGGTTAGGGTTAAGGTTAGGATAGGTTTTAGGGTTAAGATTAGTTTTAGGGTTAGGGTAAGTGTTAGGGTTAAGTCATGGTTAGGTTTAGGGCTAGTTTAAGGTTAGAGGTAAGGTTAGCTTAAGGGTAGTGTTTAGGTTTCGACGTTAGTGTGAGGGTTAGTGCTAGGTTTCCATTTCAGCTGAGTGTGTAGGGTAAGTTTTAGGGTTAGAATTAGGGTTAGAGATAGAGTTAGGGTCAGGGTTCGGGTTAAGTTTAGGGTTAGGGTTAGGTTTATGGTTAGGATTAGGGTTAGGGTCAGAGTTGGGTGATATTTAGTATTATGTTTCGTGTTAGGGTTTCGGTTAGGGTGAAGTTTATGTTAAGTGTGAGGGTTGGGGTTCGGGTTCGTTTTAGGGGTGGGTTCAGGTTAGGGTCAGGGATAGGGTTTGGGTTAGGTTTAGGGTTAGGGTTAGGGTTAGAGTTAGGTTTAGGCTTAGCTTTAGTTTTGGTTAGGGTTAGGATTTGAATGGATTTAGGTTAGGTTTAGGGTTCTGGATAGGGTGAAATTTTGGTTAAAGGTGAGGGTTCGGTTTAGGTTTAGGGTTAGAGTTATTGTTAGGGGTTAGGGTTAGGTTTGAGCTTATGGTAGGTTTAAAGTCTGGGTTAAGGTTAGGTTAGGGTTATGGTCAGGGTTAGGATTAGGATTCCGTTTAGGGTGAGGGTTAGGATCAGAGTTATTGTAAGGGTTAGTTTTAGGTTGACATGTGCGCCAAGGTTAAGGTTATGGTTTGGTTTAGGGGTAGGGATAGGTTTAGTGTTAGGGTGAGCTTTAGTTTAGGGATAGGGTGAAGTTTAAGATAGAGTGAGGTTTAGGGTTAGGGTTATGGCTAAGGTTTGGTTTAGTTTTCAGGTTAATGTTAAGGTTGTGTTTCGTGTTAGGGTTAAGTTTACGGGTTCTGTTTACTTTGAGGGTGAGGGTTAGATTTTAGGTTAGGGTTAAGTTTAGTGTTAGGGTTCGGGTTAGGGTGACGGTTTGTGTTAGGCTTTGTGGTTGGGGTGAGGGTTAGGTTTAGGGTTAGGGTTGGGTAGGGTTCGGATTATGGTTATGGTAAGGTGTTAGGGGTTAGAGATTTAGTTTAGGGTGAGGATTTGGGTGAGTGTCTCGGTTAGTCACTGTGGTTCTGGTCATGCTTAGTTTTGGTTTATGGTTAGGGTTAGGTTTATGATCAGGTTTAGGGTTAGTGTTAGAGTTAGGGTTAAGCTTTAGGTAAGGCTTTGGTGTTTGGGGTTAGGGTTTAGGTAAGGCTTTGGTGTTTGGGGTTAGGGTTTGGGTTGGGGTTAGGGTTTGGGTTGGGGTTAGAGTTATCGTTACGGCTTAGGGTTTCTCGTTAGTGTTAGGGTTAGGGTTAGGCAGAGCATTAGGGTTAGGGTTGGAGGATACGGTTAGGGGTTAGGGTGAGGGTTATGGTTAGTTTTATGGTTAAGGTGAGGGTTTAGGGTAAGTGTTATGTTTAAGGTTAGAGTTAGGGTTAGGGTTAGGTGTAGCGTAAGTTTTCGGTTTAGGTTCAGGTTTTGAATTAGAGTTAGTGTTCTATTTAAGATCAAGGTTAGACTTAGGGTTAGGGTTAGGATTAGGTCTAGACTTAGGTTCAGGGCTAATGTAAGGCTTAGTTTTAGGGTTAGAGGTGGAGTAGCATTATGACTAGAGTTTGGTTTAAGGTTAGGGTTTGGGTTAGGTTTAGGTTTAGGGTTAAAGTTAGGGTTAGGGTTGGATGAAGTGTAGGATGGGGTGAGGGTTATTCTTATGGTTAGGGCTAGAGTTTGATTTTGTGTTCAGGTTAGTGTTAAGGTTAGGCTTAGGGTTCGGGTTCGGGTTCGGAATTTCGTTTAGGGTTAGTGTTAGGTTTAGATTCAGGGTTAGAGTGACATTTCGGTTCAGGGGGAGGGTTAAGATAAGGGTTAGGATTACGGTGAGGATTATACTTAGTGTTAGAGGTTAGGTTTACGGTTAGGATAGGGTTAAGTTTAGGGTTCATGTTAGGGTTAGTGTTAGATTAGGGTTACTGTTCGTGTTTGGGTTAGGCTTAGGGATAAGTTTAGGGATAGCTTTAGGTTTAGGGTTGGGGATAGGTTTAGGGGTTAGGGTGAGAGTTAGCATTAGGTTTACAGTTAAGGTGAGGGTTTAGGGTAAGTGCTATGGTTAGGGTTAGTGTTAGAGTTAGGGTTAGGGTGAATTTTCAGTTAATAGTGAGGGTTAGGGTAAGGGTTAGGGTTAAGGTTTAGGTTAGATTTAGGATTAAGATTAGTGTTAGGGTTAGGTTTAGGGTCCGGGTTAGGGTAGGGGTAAGGTTAGGGTTAAGGCTAGGTTTACGGTCAGGGGTAGGGCTAGGTTAGGGTTAGGGTTAGGTTTAGAGTTAGAGTTAGTGCTAGGGGTTAGGGTTAGGTTTAGGGTTAGGTTTAGAGTTATTGTTAGGGTTAGGTTTAGAGTTATTTTTAGGGTTAGGGTAGAGTTAAGGTTAGGGTTAAGTTTAAAGTTAGGTAAGGGTTACGTTTAGGTCAGGGTTAGGGTTATTATTAGAGATAGGGTTAGGTTTAGAGAAAGGGTTAGGGTTCGTGTGAGGGTTAGTGTTAGGTTTACAGTTAAGCTGATGTTTTACAGTGTTACGGTTAGGGTCAGGGTTAGAGTTAGGTTTAGGGTTAGGTTTAGGTGTAGGGCTTGGGTGAGGCGATAGTTTAGGGTTAGATTTAGGGTGAAGGTTAAGATTAGTGTTAGTGTAAATATTAGAGTTAGGCGTTTGTGTTAAGGTTATGATCAGGTTAAGTTTAGGTTTAGAGTTAGAGTTAGGGTTAGGTTTTGGTGTTTGTGTTAATGTTAGGGTCAGGATTAGGGTAGCTTTAGGGTTAGGGTTTGGTTTAGGGTTAGGGTTAGGGTGAAGCTGAAGTTAAGGGTCAGGGTTGAGCTTAGTCTTAGCATTAGGGTTTAGGTTAGGGTTAAGGTTAGGATAGGTTTTAGGGTTAAGATTAGTTTTAGGGTTAGGGTAAGTGTTAGGGTTAAGTCATGGTTAGGTTTAGGGCTAGTTTAAGGTTAGAGGTAAGGTTAGCTTAAGGGTAGTGTTTAGGTTTCGACGTTAGTGTGAGGGTTAGTGCTAGGTTTCCATCTCAGCTGAGTGTGTAGGGTAAGTTTTAGGGTTAGAATTAGGGTTAGAGATAGAGTTAGGGTCAGGGTTCGGGTTAAGTTTAGGGTTAGGGTTAGGTTTATGGTTAGGATTAGGGTTAGGGTCAGAGTTGGGGGATATTTAGTATTATGTTTCGTGTTAGGGTTTCGGTTAGGGTGAAGTTTATGTTAAGTGTGAGGGTTGGGGTTCGGGTTCGTTTTAGGGGTGGGTTCAGGTTAGGGTCAGGGATAGGGTTTGGGTTAGGTTTAGGGTTAGGGTTAGGGTTAGAGTTAGGTTTAGGGTTAGCTTTAGTTTTGGTTAGGGTTAGGATTTGAATGGATTTAGGTTAGGTTTAGGGTTCTGGATAGGGTGAAATTTTGGTTAAAGGTGAGGGTTCGGTTGAGGTTTAGGGTTAGAGTTATTGTTAGGGGTTAGGGTTAGGTTTGAGCTTATGGTAGGTTTAAAGTCTGGGTTAAGGTTAGGTTAGGGTTATGGTCAGGGTTAGGATTAGGATTCCGTTTAGGGTGAGGGTTAGGATCAGAGTTATTGTAAGGGTTAGTTTTAGGTTGACATGTGCGCCAAGGTTAAGGTTATCGTTTGGTTTAGGGGTAGGGATAGGTTTAGTGTTAGGGTGAGCTTTAGTTTAGGGATAGGGTAAGTTTAAGATAGAGTGAGGTTTAGGGTTAGGGTTATGGCTAAGGTTTGGTTTAGTTTTCAGGTTAATGTTAAGGTTGTGTTTCCTGTTAGGGTTAAGTTTACGGGTTCTGTTTACTTTTAGGGTGAGGGTTAGATTTTAGGTTAGGGTTAAGTTTAGTGTTAGGGTTCGGGTTAGGGTGACGGTTTGTGTTAGGCTTTGTGGTTGGGGTGAGGGTTAGGTTTAGGGTTAGGGTTGGGTAGGGTTCGGATTATGGTTATGGTAAGGTGTTAGGGGTTAGAGATTTAGTTTAGGGTGAGGGTTTGGGTGAGTGTCTCGGTTAGTCACTGTGGTTCTGGTCATGCTTAGTTTTGGTTTATGGTTAGGGTTAGGTTTATGATCAGGTTTAGGGTTAGTGTTAGAGTTAGGGTTAAGCTTTAGGTAAGGCTTTGGTGTTTGGGGTTAGGGTTTAGGTAAGGCTTTGGTGTTTGGGGTTCGGGTTTGGGTTGGGGTTAGGGTTTGGGTTGGGGTTAGAGTTATCGTTACGGCTTAGGGTTTCTCGTTAGTTTTAGGGTTAGGGTTAGGCAGAGCATTAGGGTTAGGGTTGGAGGATACGGTTAGGGGTTAGGGTGAGGGTTATGGTTAGTTTTATGGTTAAGGTGAGGGTTTAGGGTAAGTGTTATGTTTAAGGTTAGAGTTAGGGTTAGGGTTAGGTGTAGCGTAAGTTTTCGGTTTAGGTTCAGGTTATGAATTAGAGTTAGTGTTCTATTTAAGATCAAGGTTAGACTTAGGGTTAGGGTTAGGATTAGGTCTAGACTTAGGGTCAGGGCTAATGTAAGGCTTAGTTTTAGGTTAGAGGTGGAGTAGCATTATGACTAGAGTTTGGTTTAAGGTTAGGTTTTGGGCTAGGTTTAGGTTTAGGGTTAAAGTTAGGGTTAGGGTTGGATGAAGTTTAGGATGGGGTGAGGGTTATTCTTATGGTTAGGGCTAGAGTTTGATTTTGTGTTCAGGTTAGTGTTAAGGTTAGGCTTAGGGTTCGGGTTCGGGTTCGGAATTTCGTTTAGGGTTAGTGTTAGGTTTAGATTCAGGGTTAGAGTGACATTTCGGTTCAGGGGGAGGGTTAAGATAAGGGTTAGGATTACGGTGAGGATTATACTTAGTGTTAGAGGTTAGGTTTACGGTTAGGATAGGGTTAAGTTTAGGGTTCATGTTAGGGTTAGTGTTAGATTAGGGTTACTGTTCGTGTTTGGGTTAGGCTTAGGGATAAGTTTAGGGATAGCTTTAGGTTTAGGGTTGGGGATAGGTTTAGGGGTTAGGGTGAGAGTTAGCATTAGGTTTACAGTTAAGGTGAGGGTTTAGGGTAAGTGCTATGGTTAGGGTTAGTGTTAGAGTTAGGGTTAGGGTGAATTTTCAGTTAATAGTGAGGGTTAGGGTAAGGGTTAGGGTTAAGGTTTAGGTTAGATTTAGGATTAAGATTAGTGTTAGGGTTAGGTTTAGGGTCCGGGTTAGGGTAGGGGTAAGGTTAGGGTTAAGGCTAGGTTTACGGTCAGGGGTAGGGCTAGGTTAGGGTTAGGGTTAGGTTTAGAGTTAGAGTTAGTGCTAGGGGTTAGGGTTAGGTTTAGGGTTAGGTTTAGAGTTATTGTTAGGGTTAGGTTTAGAGTTATTTTTAGGGTTAGGGTAGAGATAAGGTTAGGGTTAAGTTTAAAGTTAGGTAAGGGTTACGTTTAGGTCAGGGTTAGGGTTATTATTAGAGATAGGGTTAGGTTTAGAGAAAGGGTTAGGGTTCGTGTGAGGGTTAGTGTTAGGTTTACAGTTAAGCTGATGTTTTACAGTGTTACGGTTAGGGTCAGGGTTAGAGTTAGGTTTAGGGTTAGGTTTAGGTGTAGGGCTTGAGTGAGGCGATAGTTTAGGGTTAGATTTAGGGTGAAGGTTAAGATTAGTGTTAGTGTAAATATTAGAGTTAGGCGTTTGTGTTAAGGTTATGATCAGGTTAAGTTTAGGTTTAGAGTTAGAGTTAGGGTTAGGTTTTGGTGTTTGTGTTAATGTTAGGGTCAGGATTAGGGTAGCTTTAGGGTTAGGGTTTGGTTTAGGGTTAGGGTTAGGGTGAAGCTGAAGTTAAGGGTCAGGGTTGAGCTTAGTCTTAGCATTAGGGTTTAGGTTAGGGTTAAGGTTAGGATAGGTTTTAGGGTTAAGATTAGTTTTAGGGTTAGGGTAAGTGTTAGGGTTAAGTCATGGTTAGGTTTAGGGCTAGTTTAAGGTTAGAGGTAAGGTTAGCTTAAGGGTAGTGTTTAGGTTTCGACGTTAGTGTGAGGGTTAGTGCTAGGTTTCCATCTCAGCTGAGTGTGTAGGGTAAGTTTTAGGGTTAGAATTAGGGTTAGAGATAGAGTTAGGGTCAGGGTTCGGGTTAAGTTTAGGGTTAGGGTTAGGTTTATGGTTAGGATTAGGGTTAGGGTCAGAGTTGGGGGATATTTAGTATTATGTTTCGTGTTAGGGTTTCGGTTAGGGTGAAGTTTATGTTAAGTGTGAGGGTTGGGGTTCGGGTTCGTTTTAGGGGTGGGTTCAGGTTAGGGTCAGGGATAGGGTTTGGGTTAGGTTTAGGGTTAGGGTTAGGGTTAGAGTTAGGTTTAGGGTTAGCTTTAGTTTTGGTTAGGGTTAGGATTTGAATGGATTTAGGTTAGGTTTAGGGTTCTGGATAGGGTGAAATTTTGGTTAAAGGTGAGGGTTCGGTTGAGGTTTAGGGTTAGAGTTATTGTTAGGGGTTAGGGTTAGGTTTGAGCTTATGGTAGGTTTAAAGTCTGGGTTAAGGTTAGGTTAGGGTTATGGTCAGGGTTAGGATTAGGATTCCGTTTAGGGTGAGGGTTAGGATCAGAGTTATTGTAAGGGTTAGTTTTAGGTTGACATGTGCGCCAAGGTTAAGGTTATCGTTTGGTTTAGGGGTAGGGATAGGTTTAGTGTTAGGGTGAGCTTTAGTTTAGGGATAGGGTAAGTTTAAGATAGAGTGAGGTTTAGGGTTAGGGTTATGGCTAAGGTTTGGTTTAGTTTTCAGGTTAATGTTAAGGTTGTGTTTCCTGTTAGGGTTAAGTTTACGGGTTCTGTTTACTTTTAGGGTGAGGGTTAGATTTTAGGTTAGGGTTAAGTTTAGTGTTAGGGTTCGGGTTAGGGTGACGGTTTGTGTTAGGCTTTGTGGTTGGGGTGAGGGTTAGGTTTAGGGTTAGGGTTGGGTAGGGTTCGGATTATGGTTATGGTAAGGTGTTAGGGGTTAGAGATTTAGTTTAGGGTGAGGGTTTGGGTGAGTGTCTCGGTTAGTCACTGTGGTTCTGGTCATGCTTAGTTTTGGTTTATGGTTAGGGTTAGGTTTATGATCAGGTTTAGGGTTAGTGTTAGAGTTAGGGTTAAGCTTTAGGTAAGGCTTTGGTGTTTGGGGTTAGGGTTTAGGTAAGGCTTTGGTGTTTGGGGTTCGGGTTTGGGTTGGGGTTAGGGTTTGGGTTGGGGTTAGAGTTATCGTTACGGCTTAGGGTTTCTCGTTAGTTTTAGGGTTAGGGTTAGGCAGAGCATTAGGGTTAGGGTTGGAGGATACGGTTAGGGGTTAGGGTGAGGGTTATGGTTAGTTTTATGGTTAAGGTGAGGGTTTAGGGTAAGTGTTATGTTTAAGGTTAGAGTTAGGGTTAGGGTTAGGTGTAGCGTAAGTTTTCGGTTTAGGTTCAGGTTATGAATTAGAGTTAGTGTTCTATTTAAGATCAAGGTTAGACTTAGGGTTAGGGTTAGGATTAGGTCTAGACTTAGGGTCAGGGCTAATGTAAGGCTTAGTTTTAGGTTAGAGGTGGAGTAGCATTATGACTAGAGTTTGGTTTAAGGTTAGGTTTTGGGCTAGGTTTAGGTTTAGGGTTAAAGTTAGGGTTAGGGTTGGATGAAGTTTAGGATGGGGTGAGGGTTATTCTTATGGTTAGGGCTAGAGTTTGATTTTGTGTTCAGGTTAGTGTTAAGGTTAGGCTTAGGGTTCGGGTTCGGGTTCGGAATTTCGTTTAGGGTTAGTGTTAGGTTTAGATTCAGGGTTAGAGTGACATTTCGGTTCAGGGGGAGGGTTAAGATAAGGGTTAGGATTACGGTGAGGATTATACTTAGTGTTAGAGGTTAGGTTTACGGTTAGGATAGGGTTAAGTTTAGGGTTCATGTTAGGGTTAGTGTTAGATTAGGGTTACTGTTCGTGTTTGGGTTAGGCTTAGGGATAAGTTTAGGGATAGCTTTAGGTTTAGGGTTGGGGATAGGTTTAGGGGTTAGGGTGAGAGTTAGCATTAGGTTTACAGTTAAGGTGAGGGTTTAGGGTAAGTGCTATGGTTAGGGTTAGTGTTAGAGTTAGGGTTAGGGTGAATTTTCAGTTAATAGTGAGGGTTAGGGTAAGGGTTAGGGTTAAGGTTTAGGTTAGATTTAGGATTAAGATTAGTGTTAGGGTTAGGTTTAGGGTCCGGGTTAGGGTAGGGGTAAGGTTAGGGTTAAGGCTAGGTTTACGGTCAGGGGTAGGGCTAGGTTAGGGTTAGGGTTAGGTTTAGAGTTAGAGTTAGTGCTAGGGGTTAGGGTTAGGTTTAGGGTTAGGTTTAGAGTTATTGTTAGGGTTAGGTTTAGAGTTATTTTTAGGGTTAGGGTAGAGATAAGGTTAGGGTTAAGTTTAAAGTTAGGTAAGGGTTACGTTTAGGTCAGGGTTAGGGTTATTATTAGAGATAGGGTTAGGTTTAGAGAAAGGGTTAGGGTTCGTGTGAGGGTTAGTGTTAGGTTTACAGTTAAGCTGATGTTTTACAGTGTTACGGTTAGGGTCAGGGTTAGAGTTAGGTTTAGGGTTAGGTTTAGGTGTAGGGCTTGAGTGAGGCGATAGTTTAGGGTTAGATTTAGGGTGAAGGTTAAGATTAGTGTTAGTGTAAATATTAGAGTTAGGCGTTTGTGTTAAGGTTATGATCAGGTTAAGTTTAGGTTTAGAGTTAGAGTTAGGGTTAGGTTTTGGTGTTTGTGTTAATGTTAGGGTCAGGATTAGGGTAGCTTTAGGGTTAGGGTTTGGTTTAGGGTTAGGGTTAGGGTGAAGCTGAAGTTAAGGGTCAGGGTTGAGCTTAGTCTTAGCATTAGGGTTTAGGTTAGGGTTAAGGTTAGGATAGGTTTTAGGGTTAAGATTAGTTTTAGGGTTAGGGTAAGTGTTAGGGTTAAGTCATGGTTAGGTTTAGGGCTAGTTTAAGGTTAGAGGTAAGGTTAGCTTAAGGGTAGTGTTTAGGTTTCGACGTTAGTGTGAGGGTTAGTGCTAGGTTTCCATCTCAGCTGAGTGTGTAGGGTAAGTTTTAGGGTTAGAATTAGGGTTAGAGATAGAGTTAGGGTCAGGGTTCGGGTTAAGTTTAGGGTTAGGGTTAGGTTTATGGTTAGGATTAGGGTTAGGGTCAGAGTTGGGGGATATTTAGTATTATG
The DNA here is from genome assembly GCF_024166365.1 of Elephas maximus indicus. Classification (NCBI taxonomy): domain Eukaryota; kingdom Metazoa; phylum Chordata; class Mammalia; order Proboscidea; family Elephantidae; genus Elephas; species Elephas maximus. The sequence goes on along the minus strand of NW_026060237.1, from coordinate 1,118,192 downwards.
TTTCGTGTTAGGGTTTCGGTTAGGGTGAAGTTTATGTTAAGTGTGAGGGTTGGGGTTCGGGTTCGTTTTAGGGGTGGGTTCAGGTTAGGGTCAGGGATAGGGTTTGGGTTAGGTTTAGGGTTAGGGTTAGGGTTAGAGTTAGGTTTAGGGTTAGCTTTAGTTTTGGTTAGGGTTAGGATTTGAATGGATTTAGGTTAGGTTTAGGGTTCTGGATAGGGTGAAATTTTGGTTAAAGGTGAGGGTTCGGTTTAGGTTTAGGGTTAGAGTTATTGTTAGGGGTTAGGGTTAGGTTTGAGCTTATGGTAGGTTTAAAGTCTGGGTTAAGGTTAGGTTAGGGTTATGGTCAGGGTTAGGATTAGGATTCCGTTTAGGGTGAGGGTTAGGATCAGAGTTATTGTAAGGGTTAGTTTTAGGTTGACATGTGCGCCAAGGTTAAGGTTATGGTTTGGTTTAGGGGTAGGGATAGGTTTAGTGTTAGGGTGAGCTTTAGTTTAGGGATAGGGTGAAGTTTAAGATAGAGTGAGGTTTAGGGTTAGGGTTATGGCTAAGGTTTGGTTTAGTTTTCAGGTTAATGTTAAGGTTGTGTTTCGTGTTAGGGCTAAGTTTACGGGTTCTGTTTACTTTTAGGGTGAGGGTTAGATTTTAGGTTAGGGTTAAGTTTAGTGTTAGGGTTCGGGTTAGGGTGACGGTTTGTGTTAGGCTTTGTGGTTGGGGTGAGGGTTAGGTTTAGGGTTAGGGTTGGGTAGGGTTCGGATTATGGTTATGGTAAGGTGTTAGGGGTTAGAGATTTAGTTTAGGGTGAGGATTTGGGTGAGTGTCTCGGTTAGTCACTGTGGTTCTGGTCATGCTTAGTTTTGGTTTATGGTTAGGGTTAGGTTTATGATCAGGTTTAGGGTTAGTGTTAGAGTTAGGGTTAAGCTTCAGGTAAGGCTTTGGTGTTTGGGGTTAGGGTTTAGGTAAGGCTTTGGTGTTTGGGGTTAGGGTTTGGGTTGGGGTTAGGGTTTGGGTTCGGGTTAGAGTTATCGTTACGGCTTAGGGTTTCTCGTTAGTGTTAGGGTTAGGGTTAGGCAGAGCATTAGGGTTAGGGTTGGAGGATACGGTTAGGGGTTAGGGTGAGGGTTATGGTTAGTTTTATGGTTAAGGTGAGGGTTTAGGGTAAGTGTTATGTTTTAGGTTAGAGTTAGGGTTAGGGTTAGGTGTAGCGTAAGTTTTCGGTTTAGGTTCAGGTTTTGAATTAGAGTTAGTGTTCTATTTAAGATCAAGGTTAGACTTAGGGTTAGGGTTAGGATTAGGTCTAGACTTAGGTTCAGGGCTAATGTAAGGCTTAGTTTTAGGGTTAGAGGTGGAGTAGCATTATGACTAGAGTTTGGTTTAAGGTTAGGGTTTGGGTTAGGTTTAGGTTTAGGGTTAAAGTTAGGGTTAGGGTTGGATGAAGTTTAGGATGGGGTGAGGGTTATTCTTATGGTTAGGGCTAGAGTTTGATTTTGTGTTCAGGTTAGTGTTAAGGTTAGGCTTAGGGTTCGGGTTCGGGTTCGGAATTTCGTTTAGGGTTAGTGTTAGGTTTAGCTTCAGGGTTAGAGTGACATTTCGGTTCAGGGGGAGGGTTAAGATAAGGGTTAGGATTACGGTGAGGATTATACTTAGTGTTAGAGGTTAGGTTTACGGTTAGGATAGGGTTAAGTTTAGGGTCCATGTTAGGGTTAGTGTTAGATTAGGGTTACTGTTCGTGTTTGGGTTAGGCTTAGGGATAAGTTTAGGGATAGCTTTAGGTTTAGGGTTGGGGATAGGTTTAGGGGTTAGGGTGAGAGTTAGCATTAGGTTTACAGTTAAGGTGAGGGTTTAGGGTAAGTGCTATGGTTAGGGTTAGTGTTAGAGTTAGGGTTAGGGTGAATTTTCAGTTAATAGTGAGGGTTAGGGTAAGGGTTAGGGTTAAGGTTTAGGTTAGATTTAGGATTAAGATTAGTGTTAGGGTTAGGTTTAGGGGCCGGGTTAGGATAGGGGTAAGGTTAGGGTTAAGGCTAGGTTTACGGTCAGGGGTAGGGCTAGGTTAGGGTTAGGGTTAGGTTTAGAGTTAGAGTTAGTGCTAGGGGTTAGGGTTAGGTTTAGGGTTAGGTTTAGAGTTATTGTTAGGGTTAGGGTAGAGTTAAGGTTAGGGTTAAGTTTAAAGTTAGGTAAGGGTTACGTTTAGGTCAGGGTTAGGGTTATTATTAGAGATAGGGTTAGGTTTAGAGAAAGGGTTAGGGTTCGTGTGAGGGTTAGTGTTAGGTTTACAGTTAAGCTGATGTTTTACAGTGTTACGGTTAGGGTCAGGGTTAGAGTTAGGTTTAGGGTTAGGTTTAGGTGTAGGGCTTGAGTGAGGCGATAGTTTAGGGTTAGATTTAGGGTGAAGGTTAAGATTAGTGTTAGTGTAAATATTAGAGTTAGGCGTTTGTGTTAAGGTTATGATCAGGTTAAGTTTAGGTTTAGAGTTAGAGTTAGGGTTAGGTTTTGGTGTTTGTTTTAATGTTAGGGACAGGATTAGGGTAGCTTTAGGGTTAGGGTTTGCTTTAGGGTTAGGGTTAGGGTGAAGTTGAAGTTAAGGGTCAGGGTTGAGCTTAGTCTTAGCATTAGGGTTTAGGGTTAGGGTTAAGGTTAGGATAGGTTTTAGGGTTAAGATTAGTTTTAGGGTTAGGGTAAGTGTTAGGGTTAAGTCATGGTTAGGTTTAGGGCTAGTTTAAGGTTAGAGGTAAGGTTAGCTTAAGGGTAGTGTTTAGGTTTCGACGTTAGTGTGAGGGTTAGTGCTAGGTTTCCATTTGAGCTGAGTGTGTAGGGTAAGTTTTAGGGTTAGAATTAGGGTTAGAATTAGAGTTAGGGTCAGGGTTCGGGTTAAGTTTAGGGTTAGGGTTAGGTTTATGGTTAGGATTAGGGTTAGGGTCAGAGTTGGGGGATATTTAGTATTACGTTTCGTGTTAGGGTTTCGGTTAGGGTGAAGTTTATGTTAAGTGTGAGGGTTGGGGTTCGGGTTCGTTTTAGGGGTGGGTTCAGGTTAGGGTCAGGGATAGGGTTTGGGTTAGGTTTAGGGTTAGGGTTAGGGTTAGAGTTAGGTTTAGGGTTAGCTTTAGTTTTGGTTAGGGTTAGGATTTGAATGGATTTAGGTTAGGTTTAGGGTTCTGGATAGGGTGAAATTTTGGTTAAAGGTGAGGGTTCGGTTTAGGTTTAGGGTTAGAGTTATTGTTAGGGGTTAGGGTTAGGTTTGAGCTTATGGTAGGTTTAAAGTCTGGGTTAAGGTTAGGTTAGGGTTATGGTCAGGGTTAGGATTAGGATTCCGTTTAGGGTGAGGGTTAGGATCAGAGTTATTGTAAGGGTTAGTTTTAGGTTGACATGTGCGCCAAGGTTAAGGTTATGGTTTGGTTTAGGGGTAGGGATAGGTTTAGTGTTAGGGTGAGCTTTAGTTTAGGGATAGGGTGAAGTTTAAGATAGAGTGAGGTTTAGGGTTAGGGTTATGGCTAAGGTTTGGTTTAGTTTTCAGGTTAATGTTAAGGTTGTGTTTCGTGTTAGGGCTAAGTTTACGGGTTCTGTTTACTTTTAGGGTGAGGGTTAGATTTTAGGTTAGGGTTAAGTTTAGTGTTAGGGTTCGGGTTAGGGTGACGGTTTGTGTTAGGCTTTGTGGTTGGGGTGAGGGTTAGGTTTAGGGTTAGGGTTGGGTAGGGTTCGGATTATGGTTATGGTAAGGTGTTAGGGGTTAGAGATTTAGTTTAGGGTGAGGATTTGGGTGAGTGTCTCGGTTAGTCACTGTGGTTCTGGTCATGCTTAGTTTTGGTTTATGGTTAGGGTTAGGTTTATGATCAGGTTTAGGGTTAGTGTTAGAGTTAGGGTTAAGCTTCAGGTAAGGCTTTGGTGTTTGGGGTTAGGGTTTAGGTAAGGCTTTGGTGTTTGGGGTTAGGGTTTGGGTTGGGGTTAGGGTTTGGGTTCGGGTTAGAGTTATCGTTACGGCTTAGGGTTTCTCGTTAGTGTTAGGGTTAGGGTTAGGCAGAGCATTAGGGTTAGGGTTGGAGGATACGGTTAGGGGTTAGGGTGAGGGTTATGGTTAGTTTTATGGTTAAGGTGAGGGTTTAGGGTAAGTGTTATGTTTTAGGTTAGAGTTAGGGTTAGGGTTAGGTGTAGCGTAAGTTTTCGGTTTAGGTTCAGGTTTTGAATTAGAGTTAGTGTTCTATTTAAGATCAAGGTTAGACTTAGGGTTAGGGTTAGGATTAGGTCTAGACTTAGGGTCAGGGCTAATGTAAGGCTTAGTTTTAGGGTTAGAGGTGGAGTAGCATTATGACTAGAGTTTGGTTTAAGGTTAGGGTTTGGGTTAGGTTTAGGTTTAGGGTTAAAGTTAGGGTTAGGGTTGGATGAAGTTTAGGATGGGGTGAGGGTTATTCTTATGGTTAGGGCTAGAGTTTGATTTTGTGTTCAGGTTAGTGTTAAGGTTAGGCTTAGGGTTCGGGTTCGGGTTCGGAATTTCGTTTAGGGTTAGTGTTAGGTTTAGCTTCAGGGTTAGAGTGACATTTCGGTTCAGGGGGAGGGTTAAGATAAGGGTTAGGATTACGGTGAGGATTATACTTAGTGTTAGAGGTTAGGTTTACGGTTAGGATAGGGTTAAGTTTAGGGTCCATGTTAGGGTTAGTGTTAGATTAGGGTTACTGTTCGTGTTTGGGTTAGGCTTAGGGATAAGTTTAGGGATAGCTTTAGGTTTAGGGTTGGGGATAGGTTTAGGGGTTAGGGTGAGAGTTAGCATTAGGTTTACAGTTAAGGTGAGGGTTTAGGGTAAGTGCTATGGTTAGGGTTAGTGTTAGAGTTAGGGTTAGGGTGAATTTTCAGTTAATAGTGAGGGTTAGGGTAAGGGTTAGGGTTAAGGTTTAGGTTAGATTTAGGATTAAGATTAGTGTTAGGGTTAGGTTTAGGGGCCGGGTTAGGATAGGGGTAAGGTTAGGGTTAAGGCTAGGTTTACGGTCAGGGGTAGGGCTAGGTTAGGGTTAGGGTTAGGTTTAGAGTTAGAGTTAGTGCTAGGGGTTAGGGTTAGGTTTAGGGTTAGGTTTAGAGTTATTGTTAGGGTTAGGGTAGAGTTAAGGTTAGGGTTAAGTTTAAAGTTAGGTAAGGGTTACGTTTAGGTCAGGGTTAGGGTTATTATTAGAGATAGGGTTAGGTTTAGAGAAAGGGTTAGGGTTCGTGTGAGGGTTAGTGTTAGGTTTACAGTTAAGCTGATGTTTTACAGTGTTACGGTTAGGGTCAGGGTTAGAGTTAGGTTTAGGGTTAGGTTTAGGTGTAGGGCTTGAGTGAGGCGATAGTTTAGGGTTAGATTTAGGGTGAAGGTTAAGATTAGTGTTAGTGTAAATATTAGAGTTAGGCGTTTGTGTTAAGGTTATGATCAGGTTAAGTTTAGGTTTAGAGTTAGAGTTAGGGTTAGGTTTTGGTGTTTGTTTTAATGTTAGGGACAGGATTAGGGTAGCTTTAGGGTTAGGGTTTGCTTTAGGGTTAGGGTTAGGGTGAAGTTGAAGTTAAGGGTCAGGGTTGAGCTTAGTCTTAGCATTAGGGTTTAGGGTTAGGGTTAAGGTTAGGATAGGTTTTAGGGTTAAGATTAGTTTTAGGGTTAGGGTAAGTGTTAGGGTTAAGTCATGGTTAGGTTTAGGGCTAGTTTAAGGTTAGAGGTAAGGTTAGCTTAAGGGTAGTGTTTAGGTTTCGACGTTAGTGTGAGGGTTAGTGCTAGGTTTCCATTTGAGCTGAGTGTGTAGGGTAAGTTTTAGGGTTAGAATTAGGGTTAGAATTAGAGTTAGGGTCAGGGTTCGGGTTAAGTTTAGGGTTAGGGTTAGGTTTATGGTTAGGATTAGGGTTAGGGTCAGAGTTGGGGGATATTTAGTATTACGTTTCGTGTTAGGGTTTCGGTTAGGGTGAAGTTTATGTTCAGTGTGAGGGTTAGGGTTCGGGTTAGTTTTAGGGGTGGGTTCAGGTTAGGGTCAGGGATAGGGTTTGGGTTAGGTTTAGGGTTAGGGTTAGGGTTAGAGTTAGGTTTAGGGTTAGCTTTAGTTTTGGTTAGGGTTAGGATTTGAATGGATTTAGGTTAGGTTTAGGGTTCTGGATAGGGTGAAATTTTGGTTAAAGGGGAGGGTTCGGTTGAGGTTTAGGGTTAGAGTTATTGTTAGGGGTTAGGGTTAGGTTTGAGCTTATGGTAGGTTTAAAGTCTGGGTTAAGGTTAGGTTAGGGTTATGGTCAGGGTTAGGATTAGGATTCCGTTTAGGGTGAGGGTTAGGATCAGAGTTATTGTAAGGGTTAGTTTTAGGTTGACATGTGCGCCAAGGTTAAGGTTATGGTTTGGTTTAGGGGTAGGGATAGGTTTAGTGTTAGGGTGAGCTTTAGTTTAGGGATAGGGTGAAGTTTAAGATAGAGTGAGGTTTAGGGTTAGGGTTATGGCTAAGGTTTGGTTTAGTTTTCAGGTTAATGTTAAGGTTGTGTTTCCTGTTAGGGTTAAGTTTACGGGTTCTGTTTACTTTTAGGGTGAGGGTTAGATTTTAGGTTAGGGTTCAGTTTAGTGTTAGGGTTCCGGTCAGGGTGACGGTTTGTGTTAGGCTTTGTGGTTGGGGTGAGGGTTAGGTTTAGGGTTAGGGTTGGGTAGGGTTCGGATTATGGTTATGGTAAGGTGTTAGGGGTTAGAGATTTAGTTTAGGGTGAGGGTTTGGGTGAGTGTCTCGGTTAGTCACTGTGGTTCTGGTCATGCTTAGTTTTGGTTTATGGTTAGGGTTAGGTTTATGATCAGGTTTAGGGTTAGTGTTAGAGTTAGGGTTAAGCTTCAGGTAAGGCTTTGGTGTTTGGGGTTAGGGTTTAGGTAAGGCTTTGGTGTTTGGGGTTAGGGTTTGGGTTGGGGTTAGGGTTTGGGTTCGGGTTAGAGTTATCGTTACGGCTTAGGGTTTCTCGTTAGTGTTAGGGTTAGGGTTAGGCAGAGCATTAGGGTTAGGGTTGGAGGATACGGTTAGGGGTTAGGGTGAGGGTTATGGTTAGTTTTATGGTTAAGGTGAGGGTTTAGGGTAAGTGTTATGTTTAAGGTTAGAGTTAGGGTTAGGGTTAGGTGTAGCGTAAGTTTTCGGTTTAGGTTCAGGTTTTGAATTAGAGTTAGTGTTCTATTTAAGATCAAGGTTAGACTTAGGGTTCGGGTTAGGATTAGGTCTAGACTTAGGTTCAGGGCTAATGTAAGGCTTAGTTTTAGGGTTAGAGGTGGAGTAGCATTATGACTAGAGTTTGGTTTAAGGTTAGGGTTTGGGTTAGGTTTAGGTTTAGGGTTAAAGTTAGGGTTAGGGTTGGATGAAGTTTAGGATGGGGTGAGGGTTATTCTTATGGTTAGGGCTAGAGTTTGATTTTGTGTTCAGGTTAGTGTTAAGGTTAGGCTTAGGGTTCGGGTTCGGGTTCGGAATTTCGTTTAGGGTTAGTGTTAGGTTTAGCTTCAGGGTTAGAGTGACATTTCGGTTCAGGGGGAGGGTTAAGATAAGGGTTAGGATTACGGTGAGGATTATACTTAGTGTTAGAGGTTAGGTTTACGGTTAGGATAGGGTTAAGTTTAGGGTCCATGTTAGGGTTAGTGTTAGATTAGGGTTACTGTTCGTGTTTGGGTTAGGCTTAGGGATAAGTTTAGGGATAGCTTTAGGTTTAGGGTTGGGGATAGGTTTAGGGGTTAGGGTGAGAGTTAGCATTAGGTTTACAGTTAAGGTGAGGGTTTAGGGTAAGTGCTATGGTTAGGGTTAGTGTTAGAGTTAGGGTTAGGGTGAATTTTCAGTTAATAGTGAGGGTTAGGGTAAGGGTTAGGGTTAAGGTTTAGGTTAGATTTAGGATTAAGATTAGTGTTAGGGTTAGGTTTAGGGGCCGGGTTAGGATAGGGGTAAGGTTAGGGTTAAGGCTAGGTTTACGGTCAGGGGTAGGGCTAGGTTAGGGTTAGGGTTAGGTTTAGAGTTAGAGTTAGTGCTAGGGGTTAGGGTTAGGTTTAGGGTTAGGTTTAGAGTTATTGTTAGGGTTAGGGTAGAGTTAAGGTTAGGGTTAAGTTTAAAGTTAGGTAAGGGTTACGTTTAGGTCAGGGTTAGGGTTATTATTAGAGATAGGGTTAGGTTTAGAGAAAGGGTTAGGGTTCGTGTGAGGGTTAGTGTTAGGTTTACAGTTAAGCTGATGTTTTACAGTGTTACGGTTAGGGTCAGGGTTAGAGTTAGGTTTAGGGTTAGGTTTAGGTGTAGGGCTTGAGTGAGGCGATAGTTTAGGGTTAGATTTAGGGTGAAGGTTAAGATTAGTGTTAGTGTAAATATTAGAGTTAGGCGTTTGTGTTAAGGTTATGATCAGGTTAAGTTTAGGTTTAGAGTTAGAGTTAGGGTTAGGTTTTGGTGTTTGTTTTAATGTTAGGGACAGGATTAGGGTAGCTTTAGGGTTAGGGTTTGGTTTAGGGTTAGGGTTAGGGTGAAGTTGAAGTTAAGGGTCAGGGTTGAGCTTAGTCTTAGCATTAGGGTTTAGGGTTAGGGTTAAGGTTAGGATAGGTTTTAGGGTTAAGATTAGTTTTAGGGTTAGGGTAAGTGTTAGGGTTAAGTCATGGTTAGGTTTAGGGCTAGTTTAAGGTTAGAGGTAAGGTTAGCTTAAGGGTAGTGTTTAGGTTTCGACGTTAGTGTGAGGGTTAGTGCTAGGTTTCCATTTGAGCTGAGTGTGTAGGGTAAGTTTTAGGGTTAGAATTAGGGTTAGAATTAGAGTTAGGGTCAGGGTTCGGGTTAAGTTTAGGGTTAGGGTTAGGTTTATGGTTAGGATTAGGGTTAGGGTCAGAGTTGGGGGATATTTAGTATTACGTTTCGTGTTAGGGTTTCGGTTAGGGTGAAGTTTATGTTCAGTGTGAGGGTTAGGGTTCGGGTTAGTTTTAGGGGTGGGTTCAGGTTAGGGTCAGGGATAGGGTTTGGGTTAGGTTTAGGGTTAGGGTTAGGGTTAGAGTTAGGTTTAGGGTTAGCTTTAGTTTTGGTTAGGGTTAGGATTTGAATGGATTTAGGTTAGGTTTAGGGTTCTGGATAGGGTGAAATTTTGGTTAAAGGTGAGGGTTCGGTTGAGGTTTAGGGTTAGAGTTATTGTTAGGGGTTAGGGTTAGGTTTGAGCTTATGGTAGGTTTAAAGTCTGGGTTAAGGTTAGGTTAGGGTTATGGTCAGGGTTAGGATTAGGATTCCGTTTAGGGTGAGGGTTAGGATCAGAGTTATTGTAAGGGTTAGTTTTAGGTTGACATGTGCGCCAAGGTTAAGGTTATGGTTTGGTTTAGGGGTAGGGATAGGTTTAGTGTTAGGGTGAGCTTTAGTTTAGGGATAGGGTGAAGTTTAAGATAGAGTGAGGTTTAGGGTTAGGGTTATGGCTAAGGTTTGGTTTAGTTTTCAGGTTAATGTTAAGGTTGTGTTTCCTGTTAGGGTTAAGTTTACGGGTTCTGTTTACTTTTAGGGTGAGGGTTAGATTTTAGGTTAGGGTTCAGTTTAGTGTTAGGGTTCCGGTCAGGGTGACGGTTTGTGTTAGGCTTTGTGGTTGGGGTGAGGGTTAGGTTTAGGGTTAGGGTTGGGTAGGGTTCGGATTATGGTTATGGTAAGGTGTTAGGGGTTAGAGATTTAGTTTAGGGTGAGGGTTTGGGTGAGTGTCTCGGTTAGTCACTGTGGTTCTGGTCATGCTTAGTTTTGGTTTATGGTTAGGGTTAGGTTTATGATCAGGTTTAGGGTTAGTGTTAGAGTTAGGGTTAAGCTTCAGGTAAGGCTTTGGTGTTTGGGGTTAGGGTTTAGGTAAGGCTTTGGTGTTTGGGGTTAGGGTTTGGGTTGGGGTTAGGGTTTGGGTTCGGGTTAGAGTTATCGTTACGGCTTAGGGTTTCTCGTTAGTGTTAGGGTTAGGGTTAGGCAGAGCATTAGGGTTAGGGTTGGAGGATACGGTTAGGGGTTAGGGTGAGGGTTATGGTTAGTTTTATGGTTAAGGTGAGGGTTTAGGGTAAGTGTTATGTTTAAGGTTAGAGTTAGGGTTAGGGTTAGGTGTAGCGTAAGTTTTCGGTTTAGGTTCAGGTTTTGAATTAGAGTTAGTGTTCTATTTAAGATCAAGGTTAGACTTAGGGTTAGGGTTAGGATTAGGTCTAGACTTAGGTTCAGGGCTAATGTAAGGCTTAGTTTTAGGGTTAGAGGTGGAGTAGCATTATGACTAGAGTTTGGTTTAAGGTTAGGGTTTGGGTTAGGTTTAGGTTTAGGGTTAAAGTTAGGGTTAGGGTTGGATGAAGTTTAGGATGGGGTGAGGGTTATTCTTATGGTTAGGGCTAGAGTTTGATTTTGTGTTCAGGTTAGTGTTAAGGTTAGGCTTAGGGTTCGGGTTCGGGTTCGGAATTTCGTTTAGGGTTAGTGTTAGGTTTAGCTTCAGGGTTAGAGTGACATTTCGGTTCAGGGGGAGGGTTAAGATAAGGGTTAGGATTACGGTGAGGATTATACTTAGTGTTAGAGGTTAGGTTTACGGTTAGGATAGGGTTAAGTTTAGGGTCCATGTTAGGGTTAGTGTTAGATTAGGGTTACTGTTCGTGTTTGGGTTAGGCTTAGGGATAAGTTTAGGGATAGCTTTAGGTTTAGGGTTGGGGATAGGTTTAGGGGTTAGGGTGAGAGTTAGCATTAGGTTTACAGTTAAGGTGAGGGTTTAGGGTAAGTGCTATGGTTAGGGTTAGTGTTAGAGTTAGGGTTAGGGTGAATTTTCAGTTAATAGTGAGGGTTAGGGTAAGGGTTAGGGTTAAGGTTTAGGTTAGATTTAGGATTAAGATTAGTGTTAGGGTTAGGTTTAGGGGCCGGGTTAGGATAGGGGTAAGGTTAGGGTTAAGGCTAGGTTTACGGTCAGGGGTAGGGCTAGGTTAGGGTTAGGGTTAGGTTTAGAGTTAGAGTTAGTGCTAGGGGTTAGGGTTAGGTTTAGGGTTAGGTTTAGAGTTATTGTTAGGGTTAGGGTAGAGTTAAGGTTAGGGTTAAGTTTAAAGTTAGGTAAGGGTTACGTTTAGGTCAGGGTTAGGGTTATTATTAGAGATAGGGTTAGGTTTAGAGAAAGGGTTAGGGTTCGTGTGAGGGTTAGTGTTAGGTTTACAGTTAAGCTGATGTTTTACAGTGTTACGGTTAGGGTCAGGGTTAGAGTTAGGTTTAGGGTTAGGTTTAGGTGTAGGGCTTGAGTGAGGCGATAGTTTAGGGTTAGATTTAGGGTGAAGGTTAAGATTAGTGTTAGTGTAAATATTAGAGTTAGGCGTTTGTGTTAAGGTTATGATCAGGTTAAGTTTAGGTTTAGAGTTAGAGTTAGGGTTAGGTTTTGGTGTTTGTTTTAATGTTAGGGACAGGATTAGGGTAGCTTTAGGGTTAGGGTTTGGTTTAGGGTTAGGGTTAGGGTGAAGTTGAAGTTAAGGGTCAGGGTTGAGCTTAGTCTTAGCATTAGGGTTTAGGGTTAGGGTTAAGGTTAGGATAGGTTTTAGGGTTAAGATTAGTTTTAGGGTTAGGGTAAGTGTTAGGGTTAAGTCATGGTTAGGTTTAGGGCTAGTTTAAGGTTAGAGGTAAGGTTAGCTTAAGGGTAGTGTTTAGGTTTCGACGTTAGTGTGAGGGTTAGTGCTAGGTTTCCATTTGAGCTGAGTGTGTAGGGTAAGTTTTAGGGTTAGAATTAGGGTTAGAATTAGAGTTAGGGTCAGGGTTCGGGTTAAGTTTAGGGTTAGGGTTAGGTTTATGGTTAGGATTAGGGTTAGGGTCAGAGTTGGGGGATATTTAGTATTACGTTTCGTGTTAGGGTTTCGGTTAGGGTGAAGTTTATGTTCAGTGTGAGGGTTAGGGTTCGGGTTAGTTTTAGGGGTGGGTTCAGGTTAGGGTCAGGGATAGGGTTTGGGTTAGGTTTAGGGTTAGGGTTAGGGTTAGAGTTAGGTTTAGGGTTAGCTTTAGTTTTGGTTAGGGTTAGGATTTGAATGGATTTAGGTTAGGTTTAGGGTTCTGGATAGGGTGAAATTTTGGTTAAAGGTGAGGGTTCGGTTGAGGTTTAGGGTTAGAGTTATTGTTAGGGGTTAGGGTTAGGTTTGAGCTTATGGTAGGTTTAAAGTCTGGGTTAAGGTTAGGTTAGGGTTATGGTCAGGGTTAGGATTAGGATTCCGTTTAGGGTGAGGGTTAGGATCAGAGTTATTGTAAGGGTTAGTTTTAGGTTGACATGTGCGCCAAGGTTAAGGTTATGGTTTGGTTTAGGGGTAGGGATAGGTTTAGTGTTAGGGTGAGCTTTAGTTTAGGGATAGGGTGAAGTTTAAGATAGAGTGAGGTTTAGGGTTAGGGTTATGGCTAAGGTTTGGTTTAGTTTTCAGGTTAATGTTAAGGTTGTGTTTCCTGTTAGGGTTAAGTTTACGGGTTCTGTTTACTTTTAGGGTGAGGGTTAGATTTTAGGTTAGGGTTCAGTTTAGTGTTAGGGTTCCGGTCAGGGTGACGGTTTGTGTTAGGCTTTGTGGTTGGGGTGAGGGTTAGGTTTAGGGTTAGGGTTGGGTAGGGTTCGGATTATGGTTATGGTAAGGTGTTAGGGGTTAGAGATTTAGTTTAGGGTGAGGGTTTGGGTGAGTGTCTCGGTTAGTCACTGTGGTTCTGGTCATGCTTAGTTTTGGTTTATGGTTAGGGTTAGGTTTATGATCAGGTTTAGGGTTAGTGTTAGAGTTAGGGTTAAGCTTCAGGTAAGGCTTTGGTGTTTGGGGTTAGGGTTTAGGTAAGGCTTTGGTGTTTGGGGTTAGGGTTTGGGTTGGGGTTAGGGTTTGGGTTCGGGTTAGAGTTATCGTTACGGCTTAGGGTTTCTCGTTAGTGTTAGGGTTAGGGTTAGGCAGAGCATTAGGGTTAGGGTTGGAGGATACGGTTAGGGGTTAGGGTGAGGGTTATGGTTAGTTTTATGGTTAAGGTGAGGGTTTAGGGTAAGTGTTATGTTTAAGGTTAGAGTTAGGGTTAGGGTTAGGTGTAGCGTAAGTTTTCGGTTTAGGTTCAGGTTTTGAATTAGAGTTAGTGTTCTATTTAAGATCAAGGTTAGACTTAGGGTTAGGGTTAGGATTAGGTCTAGACTTAGGGTCAGGGCTAATGTAAGGCTTAGTTTTAGGGTTAGAGGTGGAGTAGCATTATGACTAGAGTTTGGTTTAAGGTTAGGGTTTGGGTTAGGTTTAGGTTTAGGGTTAAAGTTAGGGTTAGGGTTGGATGAAGTTTAGGATGGGGTGAGGGTTATTCTTATGGTTAGGGCTAGAGTTTGATTTTGTGTTCAGGTTAGTGTTAAGGTTAGGCTTAGGGTTCGGGTTCGGGTTCGGAATTTCGTTTAGGGTTAGTGTTAGGTTTAGCTTCAGGGTTAGAGTGACATTTCGGTTCAGGGGGAGGGTTAAGATAAGGGTTAGGATTACGGTGAGGATTATACTTAGTGTTAGAGGTTAGGTTTACGGTTAGGATAGGGTTAAGTTTAGGGTCCATGTTAGGGTTAGTGTTAGATTAGGGTTACTGTTCGTGTTTGGGTTAGGCTTAGGGATAAGTTTAGGGATAGCTTTAGGTTTAGGGTTGGGGATAGGTTTAGGGGTTAGGGTGAGAGTTAGCATTAGGTTTACAGTTAAGGTGAGGGTTTAGGGTAAGTGCTATGGTTAGGGTTAGTGTTAGAGTTAGGGTTAGGGTGAATTTTCAGTTAATAGTGAGGGTTAGGGTAAGGGTTAGGGTTAAGGTTTAGGTTAGATTTAGGATTAAGATTAGTGTTAGGGTTAGGTTTAGGGGCCGGGTTAGGATAGGGGTAAGGTTAGGGTTAAGGCTAGGTTTACGGTCAGGGGTAGGGCTAGGTTAGGGTTAGGGTTAGGTTTAGAGTTAGAGTTAGTGCTAGGGGTTAGGGTTAGGTTTAGGGTTAGGTTTAGAGTTATTGTTAGGGTTAGGGTAGAGTTAAGGTTAGGGTTAAGTTTAAAGTTAGGTAAGGGTTACGTTTAGGTCAGGGTTAGGGTTATTATTAGAGATAGGGTTAGGTTTAGAGAAAGGGTTAGGGTTCGTGTGAGGGTTAGTGTTAGGTTTACAGTTAAGCTGATGTTTTACAGTGTTACGGTTAGGGTCAGGGTTAGAGTTAGGTTTAGGGTTAGGTTTAGGTGTAGGGCTTGAGTGAGGCGATAGTTTAGGGTTAGATTTAGGGTGAAGGTTAAGATTAGTGTTAGTGTAAATATTAGAGTTAGGCGTTTGTGTTAAGGTTATGATCAGGTTAAGTTTAGGTTTAGAGTTAGAGTTAGGGTTAGGTTTTGGTGTTTGTTTTAATGTTAGGGACAGGATTAGGGTAGCTTTAGGGTTAGGGTTTGGTTTAGGGTTAGGGTTAGGGTGAAGTTGAAGTTAAGGGTCAGGGTTGAGCTTAGTCTTAGCATTAGGGTTTAGGGTTAGGGTTAAGGTTAGGATAGGTTTTAGGGTTAAGATTAGTTTTAGGGTTAGGGTAAGTGTTAGGGTTAAGTCATGGTTAGGTTTAGGGCTAGTTTAAGGTTAGAGGTAAGGTTAGCTTAAGGGTAGTGTTTAGGTTTCGACGTTAGTGTGAGGGTTAGTGCTAGGTTTCCATTTGAGCTGAGTGTGTAGGGTAAGTTTTAGGGTTAGAATTAGGGTTAGAATTAGAGTTAGGGTCAGGGTTCGGGTTAAGTTTAGGGTTAGGGTTAGGTTTATGGTTAGGATTAGGGTTAGGGTCAGAGTTGGGGGATATTTAGTATTACGTTTCGTGTTAGGGTTTCGGTTAGGGTGAAGTTTATGTTCAGTGTGAGGGTTAGGGTTCGGGTTAGTTTTAGGGGTGGGTTCAGGTTAGGGTCAGGGATAGGGTTTGGGTTAGGTTTAGGGTTAGGGTTAGGGTTAGAGTTAGGTTTAGGGTTAGCTTTAGTTTTGGTTAGGGTTAGGATTTGAATGGATTTAGGTTAGGTTTAGGGTTCTGGATAGGGTGAAATTTTGGTTAAAGGTGAGGGTTCGGTTGAGGTTTAGGGTTAGAGTTATTGTTAGGGGTTAGGGTTAGGTTTGAGCTTATGGTAGGTTTAAAGTCTGGGTTAAGGTTAGGTTAGGGTTATGGTCAGGGTTAGGATTAGGATTCCGTTTAGGGTGAGGGTTAGGATCAGAGTTATTGTAAGGGTTAGTTTTAGGTTGACATGTGCGCCAAGGTTAAGGTTATGGTTTGGTTTAGGGGTAGGGATAGGTTTAGTGTTAGGGTGAGCTTTAGTTTAGGGATAGGGTGAAGTTTAAGATAGAGTGAGGTTTAGGGTTAGGGTTATGGCTAAGGTTTGGTTTAGTTTTCAGGTTAATGTTAAGGTTGTGTTTCCTGTTAGGGTTAAGTTTACGGGTTCTGTTTACTTTTAGGGTGAGGGTTAGATTTTAGGTTAGGGTTCAGTTTAGTGTTAGGGTTCCGGTCAGGGTGACGGTTTGTGTTAGGCTTTGTGGTTGGGGTGAGGGTTAGGTTTAGGGTTAGGGTTGGGTAGGGTTCGGATTATGGTTATGGTAAGGTGTTAGGGGTTAGAGATTTAGTTTAGGGTGAGGGTTTGGGTGAGTGTCTCGGTTAGTCACTGTGGTTCTGGTCATGCTTAGTTTTGGTTTATGGTTAGGGTTAGGTTTATGATCAGGTTTAGGGTTAGTGTTAGAGTTAGGGTTAAGCTTCAGGTAAGGCTTTGGTGTTTGGGGTTAGGGTTTAGGTAAGGCTTTGGTGTTTGGGGTTAGGGTTTGGGTTGGGGTTAGGGTTTGGGTTCGGGTTAGAGTTATCGTTACGGCTTAGGGTTTCTCGTTAGTGTTAGGGTTAGGGTTAGGCAGAGCATTAGGGTTAGGGTTGGAGGATACGGTTAGGGGTTAGGGTGAGGGTTATGGTTAGTTTTATGGTTAAGGTGAGGGTTTAGGGTAAGTGTTATGTTTAAGGTTAGAGTTAGGGTTAGGGTTAGGTGTAGCGTAAGTTTTCGGTTTAGGTTCAGGTTTTGAATTAGAGTTAGTGTTCTATTTAAGATCAAGGTTAGACTTAGGGTTAGGGTTAGGATTAGGTCTAGACTTAGGGTCAGGGCTAATGTAAGGCTTAGTTTTAGGGTTAGAGGTGGAGTAGCATTATGACTAGAGTTTGGTTTAAGGTTAGGGTTTGGGTTAGGTTTAGGTTTAGGGTTAAAGTTAGGGTTAGGGTTGGATGAAGTTTAGGATGGGGTGAGGGTTATTCTTATGGTTAGGGCTAGAGTTTGATTTTGTGTTCAGGTTAGTGTTAAGGTTAGGCTTAGGGTTCGGGTTCGGGTTCGGAATTTCGTTGAGGGTTAGTGTTAGGTTTAGCTTCAGGGTTAGAGTGACATTTCGGTTCAGGGGGAGGGTTAAGATAAGGGTTAGGATTACGGTGAGGATTATACTTAGTGTTAGAGGTTAGGTTTACGGTTAGGATAGGGTTAAGTTTAGGGTCCATGTTAGGGTTAGTGTTAGATTAGGGTTACTGTTCGTGTTTGGGTTAGGCTTAGGGATAAGTTTAGGGATAGCTTTAGGTTTAGGGTTGGGGATAGGTTTAGGGGTTAGGGTGAGAGTTAGCATTAGGTTTACAGTTAAGGTGAGGGTTTAGGGTAAGTGCTATGGTTAGGGTTAGTGTTAGAGTTAGGGTTAGGGTGAATTTTCAGTTAATAGTGAGGGTTAGGGTAAGGGTTAGGGTTAAGGTTTAGGTTAGATTTAGGATTAAGATTAGTGTTAGGGTTAGGTTTAGGGGCCGGGTTAGGATAGGGGTAAGGTTAGGGTTAAGGCTAGGTTTACGGTCAGGGGTAGGGCTAGGTTAGGGTTAGGGTTAGGTTTAGAGTTAGAGTTAGTGCTAGGGGTTAGGGTTAGGTTTAGGGTTAGGTTTAGAGTTATTGTTAGGGTTAGGGTAGAGTTAAGGTTAGGGTTAAGTTTAAAGTTAGGTAAGGGTTACGTTTAGGTCAGGGTTAGGGTTATTATTAGAGATAGGGTTAGGTTTAGAGAAAGGGTTAGGGTTCGTGTGAGGGTTAGTGTTAGGTTTACAGTTAAGCTGATGTTTTACAGTGTTACGGTTAGGGTCAGGGTTAGAGTTAGGTTTAGGGTTAGGTTTAGGTGTAGGGCTTGAGTGAGGCGATAGTTTAGGGTTAGATTTAGGGTGAAGGTTAAGATTAGTGTTAGTGTAAATATTAGAGTTAGGCGTTTGTGTTAAGGTTATGATCAGGTTAAGTTTAGGTTTAGAGTTAGAGTTAGGGTTAGGTTTTGGTGTTTGTTTTAATGTTAGGGACAGGATTAGGGTAGCTTTAGGGTTAGGGTTTGCTTTAGGGTTAGGGTTAGGGTGAAGTTGAAGTTAAGGGTCAGGGTTGAGCTTAGTCTTAGCATTAGGGTTTAGGGTTAGGGTTAAGGTTAGGATAGGTTTTAGGGTTAAGATTAGTTTTAGGGTTAGGGTAAGTGTTAGGGTTAAGTCATGGTTAGGTTTAGGGCTAGTTTAAGGTTAGAGGTAAGGTTAGCTTAAGGGTAGTGTTTAGGTTTCGACGTTAGTGTGAGGGTTAGTGCTAGGTTTCCATTTGAGCTGAGTGTGTAGGGTAAGTTTTAGGGTTAGAATTAGGGTTAGAATTAGAGTTAGGGTCAGGGTTCGGGTTAAGTTTAGGGTTAGGGTTAGGTTTATGGTTAGGATTAGGGTTAGGGTCAGAGTTGGGGGATATTTAGTATTACGTTTCGTGTTAGGGTTTCGGTTAGGGTGAAGTTTATGTTCAGTGTGAGGGTTAGGGTTCGGGTTAGTTTTAGGGGTGGGTTCAGGTTAGGGTCAGGGATAGGGTTTGGGTTAGGTTTAGGGTTAGGGTTAGGGTTAGAGTTAGGTTTAGGGTTAGCTTTAGTTTTGGTTAGGGTTAGGATTTGAATGGATTTAGGTTAGGTTTAGGGTTCTGGATAGGGTGAAATTTTGGTTAAAGGTGAGGGTTCGGTTGAGGTTTAGGGTTAGAGTTATTGTTAGGGGTTAGGGTTAGGTTTGAGCTTATGGTAGGTTTAAAGTCTGGGTTAAGGTTAGGTTAGGGTTATGGTCAGGGTTAGGATTAGGATTCCGTTTAGGGTGAGGGTTAGGATCAGAGTTATTGTAAGGGTTAGTTTTAGGTTGACATGTGCGCCAAGGTTAAGGTTATGGTTTGGTTTAGGGGTAGGGATAGGTTTAGTGTTAGGGTGAGCTTTAGTTTAGGGATAGGGTGAAGTTTAAGATAGAGTGAGGTTTAGGGTTAGGGTTATGGCTAAGGTTTGGTTTAGTTTTCAGGTTAATGTTAAGGTTGTGTTTCCTGTTAGGGTTAAGTTTACGGGTTCTGTTTACTTTTAGGGTGAGGGTTAGATTTTAGGTTAGGGTTCAGTTTAGTGTTAGGGTTCCGGTCAGGGTGACGGTTTGTGTTAGGCTTTGTGGTTGGGGTGAGGGTTAGGTTTAGGGTTAGGGTTGGGTAGGGTTCGGATTATGGTTATGGTAAGGTGTCAGGGGTTAGAGATTTAGTTTAGGGTGAGGGTTTGGGTGAGTGTCTCGGTTAGTCACTGTGGTTCTGGTCATGCTTAGTTTTGGTTTATGGTTAGGGTTAGGTTTATGATCAGGTTTAGGGTTAGTGTTAGAGTTAGGGTTAAGCTTCAGGTAAGGCTTTGGTGTTTGGGGTTAGGGTTTAGGTAAGGCTTTGGTGTTTGGGGTTAGGGTTTGGGTTGGGGTTAGGGTTTGGGTTCGGGTTAGAGTTATCGTTACGGCTTAGGGTTTCTCGTTAGTGTTAGGGTTAGGGTTAGGCAGAGCATTAGGGTTAGGGTTGGAGGATACGGTTAGGGGTTAGGGTGAGGGTTATGGTTAGTTTTATGGTTAAGGTGAGGGTTTAGGGTAAGTGTTATGTTTAAGGTTAGAGTTAGGGTTAGGGTTAGGTGTAGCGTAAGTTTTCGGTTTAGGTTCAGGTTTTGAATTAGAGTTAGTGTTCTATTTAAGATCAAGGTTAGACTTAGGGTTAGGGTTAGGATTAGGTCTAGACTTAGGGTCAGGGCTAATGTAAGGCTTAGTTTTAGGGTTAGAGGTGGAGTAGCATTATGACTAGAGTTTGGTTTAAGGTTAGGGTTTGGGTTAGGTTTAGGTTTAGGGTTAAAGTTAGGGTTAGGGTTGGATGAAGTTTAGGATGGGGTGAGGGTTATTCTTATGGTTAGGGCTAGAGTTTGATTTTGTGTTCAGGTTAGTGTTAAGGTTAGGCTTAGGGTTCGGGTTCGGGTTCGGAATTTCGTTGAGGGTTAGTGTTAGGTTTAGCTTCAGGGTTAGAGTGACATTTCGGTTCAGGGGGAGGGTTAAGATAAGGGTTAGGATTACGGTGAGGATTATACTTAGTGTTAGAGGTTAGGTTTACGGTTAGGATAGGGTTAAGTTTAGGGTCCATGTTAGGGTTAGTGTTAGATTAGGGTTACTGTTCGTGTTTGGGTTAGGCTTAGGGATAAGTTTAGGGATAGCTTTAGGTTTAGGGTTGGGGATAGGTTTAGGGGTTAGGGTGAGAGTTAGCATTAGGTTTACAGTTAAGGTGAGGGTTTAGGGTAAGTGCTATGGTTAGGGTTAGTGTTAGAGTTAGGGTTAGGGTGAATTTTCAGTTAATAGTGAGGGTTAGGGTAAGGGTTAGGGTTAAGGTTTAGGTTAGATTTAGGATTAAGATTAGTGTTAGGGTTAGGTTTAGGGGCCGGGTTAGGATAGGGGTAAGGTTAGGGTTAAGGCTAGGTTTACGGTCAGGGGTAGGGCTAGGTTAGGGTTAGGGTTAGGTTTAGAGTTAGAGTTAGTGCTAGGGGTTAGGGTTAGGTTTAGGGTTAGGTTTAGAGTTATTGTTAGGGTTAGGGTAGAGTTAAGGTTAGGGTTAAGTTTAAAGTTAGGTAAGGGTTACGTTTAGGTCAGGGTTAGGGTTATTATTAGAGATAGGGTTAGGTTTAGAGAAAGGGTTAGGGTTCGTGTGAGGGTTAGTGTTAGGTTTACAGTTAAGCTGATGTTTTACAGTGTTACGGTTAGGGTCAGGGTTAGAGTTAGGTTTAGGGTTAGGTTTAGGTGTAGGGCTTGAGTGAGGCGATAGTTTAGGGTTAGATTTAGGGTGAAGGTTAAGATTAGTGTTAGTGTAAATATTAGAGTTAGGCGTTTGTGTTAAGGTTATGATCAGGTTAAGTTTAGGTTTAGAGTTAGAGTTAGGGTTAGGTTTTGGTGTTTGTTTTAATGTTAGGGACAGGATTAGGGTAGCTTTAGGGTTAGGGTTTGCTTTAGGGTTAGGGTTAGGGTGAAGTTGAAGTTAAGGGTCAGGGTTGAGCTTAGTCTTAGCATTAGGGTTTAGGGTTAGGGTTAAGGTTAGGATAGGTTTTAGGGTTAAGATTAGTTTTAGGGTTAGGGTAAGTGTTAGGGTTAAGTCATGGTTAGGTTTAGGGCTAGTTTAAGGTTAGAGGTAAGGTTAGCTTAAGGGTAGTGTTTAGGTTTCGACGTTAGTGTGAGGGTTAGTGCTAGGTTTCCATTTGAGCTGAGTGTGTAGGGTAAGTTTTAGGGTTAGAATTAGGGTTAGAATTAGAGTTAGGGTCAGGGTTCGGGTTAAGTTTAGGGTTAGGGTTAGGTTTATGGTTAGGATTAGGGTTAGGGTCAGAGTTGGGGGATATTTAGTATTACGTTTCGTGTTAGGGTTTCGGTTAGGGTGAAGTTTATGTTCAGTGTGAGGGTTAGGGTTCGGGTTAGTTTTAGGGGTGGGTTCAGGTTAGGGTCAGGGATAGGGTTTGGGTTAGGTTTAGGGTTAGGGTTAGGGTTAGAGTTAGGTTTAGGGTTAGCTTTAGTTTTGGTTAGGGTTAGGATTTGAATGGATTTAGGTTAGGTTTAGGGTTCTGGATAGGGTGAAATTTTGGTTAAAGGTGAGGGTTCGGTTGAGGTTTAGGGTTAGAGTTATTGTTAGGGGTTAGGGTTAGGTTTGAGCTTATGGTAGGTTTAAAGTCTGGGTTAAGGTTAGGTTAGGGTTATGGTCAGGGTTAGGATTAGGATTCCGTTTAGGGTGAGGGTTAGGATCAGAGTTATTGTAAGGGTTAGTTTTAGGTTGACATGTGCGCCAAGGTTAAGGTTATGGTTTGGTTTAGGGGTAGGGATAGGTTTAGTGTTAGGGTGAGCTTTAGTTTAGGGATAGGGTGAAGTTTAAGATAGAGTGAGGTTTAGGGTTAGGGTTATGGCTAAGGTTTGGTTTAGTTTTCAGGTTAATGTTAAGGTTGTGTTTCCTGTTAGGGTTAAGTTTACGGGTTCTGTTTACTTTTAGGGTGAGGGTTAGATTTTAGGTTAGGGTTCAGTTTAGTGTTAGGGTTCCGGTCAGGGTGACGGTTTGTGTTAGGCTTTGTGGTTGGGGTGAGGGTTAGGTTTAGGGTTAGGGTTGGGTAGGGTTCGGATTATGGTTATGGTAAGGTGTCAGGGGTTAGAGATTTAGTTTAGGGTGAGGGTTTGGGTGAGTGTCTCGGTTAGTCACTGTGGTTCTGGTCATGCTTAGTTTTGGTTTATGGTTAGGGTTAGGTTTATGATCAGGTTTAGGGTTAGTGTTAGAGTTAGGGTTAAGCTTCAGGTAAGGCTTTGGTGTTTGGGGTTAGGGTTTAGGTAAGGCTTTGGTGTTTGGGGTTAGGGTTTGGGTTGGGGTTAGGGTTTGGGTTCGGGTTAGAGTTATCGTTACGGCTTAGGGTTTCTCGTTAGTGTTAGGGTTAGGGTTAGGCAGAGCATTAGGGTTAGGGTTGGAGGATACGGTTAGGGGTTAGGGTGAGGGTTATGGTTAGTTTTATGGTTAAGGTGAGGGTTTAGGGTAAGTGTTATGTTTAAGGTTAGAGTTAGGGTTAGGGTTAGGTGTAGCGTAAGTTTTCGGTTTAGGTTCAGGTTTTGAATTAGAGTTAGTGTTCTATTTAAGATCAAGGTTAGACTTAGGGTTAGGGTTAGGATTAGGTCTAGACTTAGGGTCAGGGCTAATGTAAGGCTTAGTTTTAGGGTTAGAGGTGGAGTAGCATTATGACTAGAGTTTGGTTTAAGGTTAGGGTTTGGGTTAGGTTTAGGTTTAGGGTTAAAGTTAGGGTTAGGGTTGGATGAAGTTTAGGATGGGGTGAGGGTTATTCTTATGGTTAGGGCTAGAGTTTGATTTTGTGTTCAGGTTAGTGTTAAGGTTAGGCTTAGGGTTCGGGTTCGGGTTCGGAATTTCGTTTAGGGTTAGTGTTAGGTTTAGCTTCAGGGTTAGAGTGACATTTCGGTTCAGGGGGAGGGTTAAGATAAGGGTTAGGATTACGGTGAGGATTATACTTAGTGTTAGAGGTTAGGTTTACGGTTAGGATAGGGTTAAGTTTAGGGTCCATGTTAGGGTTAGTGTTAGATTAGGGTTACTGTTCGTGTTTGGGTTAGGCTTAGGGATAAGTTTAGGGATAGCTTTAGGTTTAGGGTTGGGGATAGGTTTAGGGGTTAGGGTGAGAGTTAGCATTAGGTTTACAGTTAAGGTGAGGGTTTAGGGTAAGTGCTATGGTTAGGGTTAGTGTTAGAGTTAGGGTTAGGGTGAATTTTCAGTTAATAGTGAGGGTTAGGGTAAGGGTTAGGGTTAAGGTTTAGGTTAGATTTAGGATTAAGATTAGTGTTAGGGTTAGGTTTAGGGGCCGGGTTAGGATAGGGGTAAGGTTAGGGTTAAGGCTAGGTTTACGGTCAGGGGTAGGGCTAGGTTAGGGTTAGGGTTAGGTTTAGAGTTAGAGTTAGTGCTAGGGGTTAGGGTTAGGTTTAGGGTTAGGTTTAGAGTTATTGTTAGGGTTAGGGTAGAGTTAAGGTTAGGGTTAAGTTTAAAGTTAGGTAAGGGTTACGTTTAGGTCAGGGTTAGGGTTATTATTAGAGATAGGGTTAGGTTTAGAGAAAGGGTTAGGGTTCGTGTGAGGGTTAGTGTTAGGTTTACAGTTAAGCTGATGTTTTACAGTGTTACGGTTAGGGTCAGGGTTAGAGTTAGGTTTAGGGTTAGGTTTAGGTGTAGGGCTTGAGTGAGGCGATAGTTTAGGGTTAGATTTAGGGTGAAGGTTAAGATTAGTGTTAGTGTAAATATTAGAGTTAGGCGTTTGTGTTAAGGTTATGATCAGGTTAAGTTTAGGTTTAGAGTTAGAGTTAGGGTTAGGTTTTGGTGTTTGTTTTAATGTTAGGGACAGGATTAGGGTAGCTTTAGGGTTAGGGTTTGCTTTAGGGTTAGGGTTAGGGTGAAGTTGAAGTTAAGGGTCAGGGTTGAGCTTAGTCTTAGCATTAGGGTTTAGGGTTAGGGTTAAGGTTAGGATAGGTTTTAGGGTTAAGATTAGTTTTAGGGTTAGGGTAAGTGTTAGGGTTAAGTCATG
Organism: Elephas maximus indicus; assembly: GCF_024166365.1. Classification (NCBI taxonomy): domain Eukaryota; kingdom Metazoa; phylum Chordata; class Mammalia; order Proboscidea; family Elephantidae; genus Elephas; species Elephas maximus. The sequence continues at coordinate 1,094,910 of NW_026060237.1, read as the reverse complement.
GTTAGGTTTAGGGCTAGTTTAAGGTTAGAGGTAAGGTTAGCTTAAGGGTAGTGTTTAGGTTTCGACGTTAGTGTGAGGGTTAGTGCTAGGTTTCCATTTGAGCTGAGTGTGTAGGGTAAGTTTTAGGGTTAGAATTAGGGTTAGAATTAGAGTTAGGGTCAGGGTTCGGGTTAAGTTTAGGGTTAGGGTTAGGTTTATGGTTAGGATTAGGGTTAGGGTCAGAGTTGGGGGATATTTAGTATTACGTTTCGTGTTAGGGTTTCGGTTAGGGTGAAGTTTATGTTCAGTGTGAGGGTTAGGGTTCGGGTTAGTTTTAGGGGTGGGTTCAGGTTAGGGTCAGGGATAGGGTTTGGGTTAGGTTTAGGGTTAGGGTTAGGGTTAGAGTTAGGTTTAGGGTTAGCTTTAGTTTTGGTTAGGGTTAGGATTTGAATGGATTTAGGTTAGGTTTAGGGTTCTGGATAGGGTGAAATTTTGGTTAAAGGTGAGGGTTCGGTTGAGGTTTAGGGTTAGAGTTATTGTTAGGGGTTAGGGTTAGGTTTGAGCTTATGGTAGGTTTAAAGTCTGGGTTAAGGTTAGGTTAGGGTTATGGTCAGGGTTAGGATTAGGATTCCGTTTAGGGTGAGGGTTAGGATCAGAGTTATTGTAAGGGTTAGTTTTAGGTTGACATGTGCGCCAAGGTTAAGGTTATGGTTTGGTTTAGGGGTAGGGATAGGTTTAGTGTTAGGGTGAGCTTTAGTTTAGGGATAGGGTGAAGTTTAAGATAGAGTGAGGTTTAGGGTTAGGGTTATGGCTAAGGTTTGGTTTAGTTTTCAGGTTAATGTTAAGGTTGTGTTTCCTGTTAGGGTTAAGTTTACGGGTTCTGTTTACTTTTAGGGTGAGGGTTAGATTTTAGGTTAGGGTTCAGTTTAGTGTTAGGGTTCCGGTCAGGGTGACGGTTTGTGTTAGGCTTTGTGGTTGGGGTGAGGGTTAGGTTTAGGGTTAGGGTTGGGTAGGGTTCGGATTATGGTTATGGTAAGGTGTCAGGGGTTAGAGATTTAGTTTAGGGTGAGGGTTTGGGTGAGTGTCTCGGTTAGTCACTGTGGTTCTGGTCATGCTTAGTTTTGGTTTATGGTTAGGGTTAGGTTTATGATCAGGTTTAGGGTTAGTGTTAGAGTTAGGGTTAAGCTTCAGGTAAGGCTTTGGTGTTTGGGGTTAGGGTTTAGGTAAGGCTTTGGTGTTTGGGGTTAGGGTTTGGGTTGGGGTTAGGGTTTGGGTTCGGGTTAGAGTTATCGTTACGGCTTAGGGTTTCTCGTTAGTGTTAGGGTTAGGGTTAGGCAGAGCATTAGGGTTAGGGTTGGAGGATACGGTTAGGGGTTAGGGTGAGGGTTATGGTTAGTTTTATGGTTAAGGTGAGGGTTTAGGGTAAGTGTTATGTTTAAGGTTAGAGTTAGGGTTAGGGTTAGGTGTAGCGTAAGTTTTCGGTTTAGGTTCAGGTTTTGAATTAGAGTTAGTGTTCTATTTAAGATCAAGGTTAGACTTAGGGTTAGGGTTAGGATTAGGTCTAGACTTAGGGTCAGGGCTAATGTAAGGCTTAGTTTTAGGGTTAGAGGTGGAGTAGCATTATGACTAGAGTTTGGTTTAAGGTTAGGGTTTGGGTTAGGTTTAGGTTTAGGGTTAAAGTTAGGGTTAGGGTTGGATGAAGTTTAGGATGGGGTGAGGGTTATTCTTATGGTTAGGGCTAGAGTTTGATTTTGTGTTCAGGTTAGTGTTAAGGTTAGGCTTAGGGTTCGGGTTCGGGTTCGGAATTTCGTTTAGGGTTAGTGTTAGGTTTAGCTTCAGGGTTAGAGTGACATTTCGGTTCAGGGGGAGGGTTAAGATAAGGGTTAGGATTACGGTGAGGATTATACTTAGTGTTAGAGGTTAGGTTTACGGTTAGGATAGGGTTAAGTTTAGGGTCCATGTTAGGGTTAGTGTTAGATTAGGGTTACTGTTCGTGTTTGGGTTAGGCTTAGGGATAAGTTTAGGGATAGCTTTAGGTTTAGGGTTGGGGATAGGTTTAGGGGTTAGGGTGAGAGTTAGCATTAGGTTTACAGTTAAGGTGAGGGTTTAGGGTAAGTGCTATGGTTAGGGTTAGTGTTAGAGTTAGGGTTAGGGTGAATTTTCAGTTAATAGTGAGGGTTAGGGTAAGGGTTAGGGTTAAGGTTTAGGTTAGATTTAGGATTAAGATTAGTGTTAGGGTTAGGTTTAGGGGCCGGGTTAGGATAGGGGTAAGGTTAGGGTTAAGGCTAGGTTTACGGTCAGGGGTAGGGCTAGGTTAGGGTTAGGGTTAGGTTTAGAGTTAGAGTTAGTGCTAGGGGTTAGGGTTAGGTTTAGGGTTAGGTTTAGAGTTATTGTTAGGGTTAGGGTAGAGTTAAGGTTAGGGTTAAGTTTAAAGTTAGGTAAGGGTTACGTTTAGGTCAGGGTTAGGGTTATTATTAGAGATAGGGTTAGGTTTAGAGAAAGGGTTAGGGTTCGTGTGAGGGTTAGTGTTAGGTTTACAGTTAAGCTGATGTTTTACAGTGTTACGGTTAGGGTCAGGGTTAGAGTTAGGTTTAGGGTTAGGTTTAGGTGTAGGGCTTGAGTGAGGCGATAGTTTAGGGTTAGATTTAGGGTGAAGGTTAAGATTAGTGTTAGTGTAAATATTAGAGTTAGGCGTTTGTGTTAAGGTTATGATCAGGTTAAGTTTAGGTTTAGAGTTAGAGTTAGGGTTAGGTTTTGGTGTTTGTTTTAATGTTAGGGACAGGATTAGGGTAGCTTTAGGGTTAGGGTTTGCTTTAGGGTTAGGGTTAGGGTGAAGTTGAAGTTAAGGGTCAGGGTTGAGCTTAGTCTTAGCATTAGGGTTTAGGGTTAGGGTTAAGGTTAGGATAGGTTTTAGGGTTAAGATTAGTTTTAGGGTTAGGGTAAGTGTTAGGGTTAAGTCATGGTTAGGTTTAGGGCTAGTTTAAGGTTAGAGGTAAGGTTAGCTTAAGGGTAGTGTTTAGGTTTCGACGTTAGTGTGAGGGTTAGTGCTAGGTTTCCATTTGAGCTGAGTGTGTAGGGTAAGTTTTAGGGTTAGAATTAGGGTTAGAATTAGAGTTAGGGTCAGGGTTCGGGTTAAGTTTAGGGTTAGGGTTAGGTTTATGGTTAGGATTAGGGTTAGGGTCAGAGTTGGGGGATATTTAGTATTACGTTTCGTGTTAGGGTTTCGGTTAGGGTGAAGTTTATGTTCAGTGTGAGGGTTAGGGTTCGGGTTAGTTTTAGGGGTGGGTTCAGGTTAGGGTCAGGGATAGGGTTTGGGTTAGGTTTAGGGTTAGGGTTAGGGTTAGAGTTAGGTTTAGGGTTAGCTTTAGTTTTGGTTAGGGTTAGGATTTGAATGGATTTAGGTTAGGTTTAGGGTTCTGGATAGGGTGAAATTTTGGTTAAAGGTGAGGGTTCGGTTGAGGTTTAGGGTTAGAGTTATTGTTAGGGGTTAGGGTTAGGTTTGAGCTTATGGTAGGTTTAAAGTCTGGGTTAAGGTTAGGTTAGGGTTATGGTCAGGGTTAGGATTAGGATTCCGTTTAGGGTGAGGGTTAGGATCAGAGTTATTGTAAGGGTTAGTTTTAGGTTGACATGTGCGCCAAGGTTAAGGTTATGGTTTGGTTTAGGGGTAGGGATAGGTTTAGTGTTAGGGTGAGCTTTAGTTTAGGGATAGGGTGAAGTTTAAGATAGAGTGAGGTTTAGGGTTAGGGTTATGGCTAAGGTTTGGTTTAGTTTTCAGGTTAATGTTAAGGTTGTGTTTCCTGTTAGGGTTAAGTTTACGGGTTCTGTTTACTTTTAGGGTGAGGGTTAGATTTTAGGTTAGGGTTCAGTTTAGTGTTAGGGTTCCGGTCAGGGTGACGGTTTGTGTTAGGCTTTGTGGTTGGGGTGAGGGTTAGGTTTAGGGTTAGGGTTGGGTAGGGTTCGGATTATGGTTATGGTAAGGTGTTAGGGGTTAGAGATTTAGTTTAGGGTGAGGGTTTGGGTGAGTGTCTCGGTTAGTCACTGTGGTTCTGGTCATGCTTAGTTTTGGTTTATGGTTAGGGTTAGGTTTATGATCAGGTTTAGGGTTAGTGTTAGAGTTAGGGTTAAGCTTCAGGTAAGGCTTTGGTGTTTGGGGTTAGGGTTTAGGTAAGGCTTTGGTGTTTGGGGTTAGGGTTTGGGTTGGGGTTAGGGTTTGGGTTCGGGTTAGAGTTATCGTTACGGCTTAGGGTTTCTCGTTAGTGTTAGGGTTAGGGTTAGGCAGAGCATTAGGGTTAGGGTTGGAGGATACGGTTAGGGGTTAGGGTGAGGGTTATGGTTAGTTTTATGGTTAAGGTGAGGGTTTAGGGTAAGTGTTATGTTTAAGGTTAGAGTTAGGGTTAGGGTTAGGTGTAGCGTAAGTTTTCGGTTTAGGTTCAGGTTTTGAATTAGAGTTAGTGTTCTATTTAAGATCAAGGTTAGACTTAGGGTTAGGGTTAGGATTAGGTCTAGACTTAGGTTCAGGGCTAATGTAAGGCTTAGTTTTAGGGTTAGAGGTGGAGTAGCATTATGACTAGAGTTTGGTTTAAGGTTAGGGTTTGGGTTAGGTTTAGGTTTAGGGTTAAAGTTAGGGTTAGGGTTGGATGAAGTTTAGGATGGGGTGAGGGTTATTCTTATGGTTAGGGCTAGAGTTTGATTTTGTGTTCAGGTTAGTGTTAAGGTTAGGCTTAGGGTTCGGGTTCGGGTTCGGAATTTCGTTTAGGGTTAGTGTTAGGTTTAGCTTCAGGGTTAGAGTGACATTTCGGTTCAGGGGGAGGGTTAAGATAAGGGTTAGGATTACGGTGAGGATTATACTTAGTGTTAGAGGTTAGGTTTACGGTTAGGATAGGGTTAAGTTTAGGGTCCATGTTAGGGTTAGTGTTAGATTAGGGTTACTGTTCGTGTTTGGGTTAGGCTTAGGGATAAGTTTAGGGATAGCTTTAGGTTTAGGGTTGGGGATAGGTTTAGGGGTTAGGGTGAGAGTTAGCATTAGGTTTACAGTTAAGGTGAGGGTTTAGGGTAAGTGCTATGGTTAGGGTTAGTGTTAGAGTTAGGGTTAGGGTGAATTTTCAGTTAATAGTGAGGGTTAGGGTAAGGGTTAGGGTTAAGGTTTAGGTTAGATTTAGGATTAAGATTAGTGTTAGGGTTAGGTTTAGGGGCCGGGTTAGGATAGGGGTAAGGTTAGGGTTAAGGCTAGGTTTACGGTCAGGGGTAGGGCTAGGTTAGGGTTAGGGTTAGGTTTAGAGTTAGAGTTAGTGCTAGGGGTTAGGGTTAGGTTTAGGGTTAGGTTTAGAGTTATTGTTAGGGTTAGGGTAGAGTTAAGGTTAGGGTTAAGTTTAAAGTTAGGTAAGGGTTACGTTTAGGTCAGGGTTAGGGTTATTATTAGAGATAGGGTTAGGTTTAGAGAAAGGGTTAGGGTTCGTGTGAGGGTTAGTGTTAGGTTTACAGTTAAGCTGATGTTTTACAGTGTTACGGTTAGGGTCAGGGTTAGAGTTAGGTTTAGGGTTAGGTTTAGGTGTAGGGCTTGAGTGAGGCGATAGTTTAGGGTTAGATTTAGGGTGAAGGTTAAGATTAGTGTTAGTGTAAATATTAGAGTTAGGCGTTTGTGTTAAGGTTATGATCAGGTTAAGTTTAGGTTTAGAGTTAGAGTTAGGGTTAGGGTTTGGTGTTTGTGTTAATGTTAGGGTCAGGATTAGGGTAGCTTTAGGGTTAGGGTTTGCTTTAGGGTTAGGGTTAGGGTGAAGTTGAAGTTAAGGGTCAGGGTTGAGCTTAGTCTTAGCATTAGGGTTTAGGGTTAGGGTTCAGGTTAGGATAGGTTTTAGGGTTAAGATTAGTTTTAGGGTTAGGGTAAGTGTTAGGGTTCAGTCATGGTTAGGTTTAGGGCTAGTTTAAGGTTAGAGGTAAGGTTAGCTTAAGGGTAGTGTTTAGGTTTCGACGTTAGTGTGAGGGTTAGTGCTAGGTTTCCATTTGAGCTGAGTGTGTAGGGTAAGTTTTAGGGTTAGAATTAGAGTTAGGGTCAGGGTTAGGGTTAGGTTTATGGTTAGGATTAGGGTTAGGGTCAGAGTTGGGGGATATTTAGTATTACGTTTCGTGTTAGGGTTTCGGTTAGGGTGAAGTTTATGTTCAGTGTGAGGGTTAGGGTTCGGGTTAGTTTTAGGGGTGGGTTCAGGTTAGGGTCAGGGATAGGGTTTGGGTTAGGTTTAGGGTTAGGGTTAGGGTTAGAGTTAGGTTTAGGGTTAGCTTTAGTTTTGGTTAGGGTTAGGATTTGAATGGATTTAGGTTAGGTTTAGGGTTCTGGATAGGGTGAAATTTTGGTTAAAGGTGAGGGTTCGGTTGAGGTTTAGGGTTAGAGTTATTGTTAGGGGTTAGGGTTAGGTTTGAGCTTATGGTAGGTTTAAAGTCTGGGTTAAGGTTAGGTTAGGGTTATGGTCAGGGTTAGGATTAGGATTCCGTTTAGGGTGAGGGTTAGGATCAGAGTTATTGTAAGGGTTAGTTTTAGGTTGACATGTGCGCCAAGGTTAAGGTTATGGTTTGGTTTAGGGGTAGGGATAGGTTTAGTGTTAGGGTGAGCTTTAGTTTAGGGATAGGGTGAAGTTTAAGATAGAGTGAGGTTTAGGGTTAGGGTTATGGCTAAGGTTTGGTTTAGTTTTCAGGTTAATGTTAAGGTTGTGTTTCGTGTTAGGGTTAAGTTTACGGGTTCTGTTTACTTTTAGGGTGAGGGTTAGATTTTAGGTTAGGGTTCAGTTTAGTGTTAGGGTTCCGGTCAGGGTGACGGTTTGTGTTAGGCTTTGTGGTTGGGGTGAGGGTTAGGTTTAGGGTTAGGGTTGGGTAGGGTTCGGATTATGGTTATGGTAAGGTGTTAGGGGTTAGAGATTTAGTTTAGGGTGAGGGTTTGGGTGAGTGTCTCGGTTAGTCACTGTGGTTCTGGTCATGCTTAGTTTTGGTTTATGGTTAGGGTTAGGTTTATGATCAGGTTTAGGGTTAGTGTTAGAGTTAGGGTTAAGCTTCAGGTAAGGCTTTGGTGTTTGGGGTTAGGGTTTAGGTAAGGCTTTGGTGTTTGGGGTTAGGGTTTGGGTTGGGGTTAGGGTTTGGGTTCGGGTTAGAGTTATCGTTACGGCTTAGGGTTTCTCGTTAGTGTTAGGGTTAGGGTTAGGCAGAGCATTAGGGTTAGGGTTGGAGGATACGGTTAGGGGTTAGGGTGAGGGTTATGGTTAGTTTTATGGTTAAGGTGAGGGTTTAGGGTAAGTGTTATGTTTTAGGTTAGAGTTAGGGTTAGGGTTAGGTGTAGCGTAAGTTTTCGGTTTAGGTTCAGGTTTTGAATTAGAGTTAGTGTTCTATTTAAGATCAAGGTTAGACTTAGGGTTAGGGTTAGGATTAGGTCTAGACTTAGGGTCAGGGCTAATGTAAGGCTTAGTTTTAGGGTTAGAGGTGGAGTAGCATTATGACTAGAGTTTGGTTTAAGGTTAGGGTTTGGGTTAGGTTTAGGTTTAGGGTTAAAGTTAGGGTTAGGGTTGGATGAAGTTTAGGATGGGGTGAGGGTTATTCTTATGGTTAGGGCTAGAGTTTGATTTTGTGTTCAGGTTAGTGTTAAGGTTAGGCTTAGGGTTCGGGTTCGGGTTCGGAATTTCGTTTAGGGTTAGTGTTAGGTTTAGCTTCAGGGTTAGAGTGACATTTCGGTTCAGGGGGAGGGTTAAGATAAGGGTTAGGATTACGGTGAGGATTATACTTAGTGTTAGAGGTTAGGTTTACGGTTAGGATAGGGTTAAGTTTAGGGTCCATGTTAGGGTTAGTGTTAGATTAGGGTTACTGTTCGTGTTTGGGTTAGGCTTAGGGATAAGTTTAGGGATAGCTTTAGGTTTAGGGTTGGGGATAGGTTTAGGGGTTAGGGTGAGAGTTAGCATTAGGTTTACAGTTAAGGTGAGGGTTTAGGGTAAGTGCTATGGTTAGGGTTAGTGTTAGAGTTAGGGTTAGGGTGAATTTTCAGTTAATAGTGAGGGTTAGGGTAAGGGTTAGGGTTAAGGTTTAGGTTAGATTTAGGATTAAGATTAGTGTTAGGGTTAGGTTTAGGGGCCGGGTTAGGATAGGGGTAAGGTTAGGGTTAAGGCTAGGTTTACGGTCAGGGGTAGGGCTAGGTTAGGGTTAGGGTTAGGTTTAGAGTTAGAGTTAGTGCTAGGGGTTAGGGTTAGGTTTAGGGTTAGGTTTAGAGTTATTGTTAGGGTTAGGGTAGAGTTAAGGTTAGGGTTAAGTTTAAAGTTAGGTAAGGGTTACGTTTAGGTCAGGGTTAGGGTTATTATTAGAGATAGGGTTAGGTTTAGAGAAAGGGTTAGGGTTCGTGTGAGGGTTAGTGTTAGGTTTACAGTTAAGCTGATGTTTTACAGTGTTACGGTTAGGGTCAGGGTTAGAGTTAGGTTTAGGGTTAGGTTTAGGTGTAGGGCTTGAGTGAGGCGATAGTTTAGGGTTAGATTTAGGGTGAAGGTTAAGATTAGTGTTAGTGTAAATATTAGAGTTAGGCGTTTGTGTTAAGGTTATGATCAGGTTAAGTTTAGGTTTAGAGTTAGAGTTAGGGTTAGGTTTTGGTGTTTGTTTTAATGTTAGGGACAGGATTAGGGTAGCTTTAGGGTTAGGGTTTGCTTTAGGGTTAGGGTTAGGGTGAAGTTGAAGTTAAGGGTCAGGGTTGAGCTTAGTCTTAGCATTAGGGTTTAGGGTTAGGGTTAAGGTTAGGATAGGTTTTAGGGTTAAGATTAGTTTTAGGGTTAGGGTAAGTGTTAGGGTTAAGTCATGGTTAGGTTTAGGGCTAGTTTAAGGTTAGAGGTAAGGTTAGCTTAAGGGTAGTGTTTAGGTTTCGACGTTAGTGTGAGGGTTAGTGCTAGGTTTCCATTTGAGCTGAGTGTGTAGGGTAAGTTTTAGGGTTAGAATTAGGGTTAGAATTAGAGTTAGGGTCAGGGTTCGGGTTAAGTTTAGGGTTAGGGTTAGGTTTATGGTTAGGATTAGGGTTAGGGTCAGAGTTGGGGGATATTTAGTATTACGTTTCGTGTTAGGGTTTCGGTTAGGGTGAAGTTTATGTTCAGTGTGAGGGTTAGGGTTCGGGTTAGTTTTAGGGGTGGGTTCAGGTTAGGGTCAGGGATAGGGTTTGGGTTAGGTTTAGGGTTAGGGTTAGGGTTAGAGTTAGGTTTAGGGTTAGCTTTAGTTTTGGTTAGGGTTAGGATTTGAATGGATTTAGGTTAGGTTTAGGGTTCTGGATAGGGTGAAATTTTGGTTAAAGGTGAGGGTTCGGTTGAGGTTTAGGGTTAGAGTTATTGTTAGGGGTTAGGGTTAGGTTTGAGCTTATGGTAGGTTTAAAGTCTGGGTTAAGGTTAGGTTAGGGTTATGGTCAGGGTTAGGATTAGGATTCCGTTTAGGGTGAGGGTTAGGATCAGAGTTATTGTAAGGGTTAGTTTTAGGTTGACATGTGCGCCAAGGTTAAGGTTATGGTTTGGTTTAGGGGTAGGGATAGGTTTAGTGTTAGGGTGAGCTTTAGTTTAGGGATAGGGTGAAGTTTAAGATAGAGTGAGGTTTAGGGTTAGGGTTATGGCTAAGGTTTGGTTTAGTTTTCAGGTTAATGTTAAGGTTGTGTTTCCTGTTAGGGTTAAGTTTACGGGTTCTGTTTACTTTTAGGGTGAGGGTTAGATTTTAGGTTAGGGTTCAGTTTAGTGTTAGGGTTCCGGTCAGGGTGACGGTTTGTGTTAGGCTTTGTGGTTGGGGTGAGGGTTAGGTTTAGGGTTAGGGTTGGGTAGGGTTCGGATTATGGTTATGGTAAGGTGTTAGGGGTTAGAGATTTAGTTTAGGGTGAGGGTTTGGGTGAGTGTCTCGGTTAGTCACTGTGGTTCTGGTCATGCTTAGTTTTGGTTTATGGTTAGGGTTAGGTTTATGATCAGGTTTAGGGTTAGTGTTAGAGTTAGGGTTAAGCTTCAGGTAAGGCTTTGGTGTTTGGGGTTAGGGTTTAGGTAAGGCTTTGGTGTTTGGGGTTAGGGTTTGGGTTGGGGTTAGGGTTTGGGTTCGGGTTAGAGTTATCGTTACGGCTTAGGGTTTCTCGTTAGTGTTAGGGTTAGGGTTAGGCAGAGCATTAGGGTTAGGGTTGGAGGATACGGTTAGGGGTTAGGGTGAGGGTTATGGTTAGTTTTATGGTTAAGGTGAGGGTTTAGGGTAAGTGTTATGTTTAAGGTTAGAGTTAGGGTTAGGGTTAGGTGTAGCGTAAGTTTTCGGTTTAGGTTCAGATTTTGAATTAGAGTTAGTGTTCTATTTAAGATCAAGGTTAGACTTAGGGTTAGGGTTAGGATTAGGTCTAGACTTAGGTTCAGGGCTAATGTAAGGCTTAGTTTTAGGGTTAGAGGTGGAGTAGCATTATGACTAGAGTTTGGTTTAAGGTTAGGGTTTGGGTTAGGTTTAGGTTTAGGGTTAAAGTTAGGGTTAGGGTTGGATGAAGTTTAGGATGGGGTGAGGGTTATTCTTATGGTTAGGGCTAGAGTTTGATTTTGTGTTCAGGTTAGTGTTAAGGTTAGGCTTAGGGTTCGGGTTCGGGTTCGGAATTTCGTTTAGGGTTAGTGTTAGGTTTAGCTTCAGGGTTAGAGTGACATTTCGGTTCAGGGGGAGGGTTAAGATAAGGGTTAGGATTACGGTGAGGATTATACTTAGTGTTAGAGGTTAGGTTTACGGTTAGGATAGGGTTAAGTTTAGGGTCCATGTTAGGGTTAGTGTTAGATTAGGGTTACTGTTCGTGTTTGGGTTAGGCTTAGGGATAAGTTTAGGGATAGCTTTAGGTTTAGGGTTGGGGATAGGTTTAGGGGTTAGGGTGAGAGTTAGCATTAGGTTTACAGTTAAGGTGAGGGTTTAGGGTAAGTGCTATGGTTAGGGTTAGTGTTAGAGTTAGGGTTAGGGTGAATTTTCAGTTAATAGTGAGGGTTAGGGTAAGGGTTAGGGTTAAGGTTTAGGTTAGATTTAGGATTAAGATTAGTGTTAGGGTTAGGTTTAGGGGCCGGGTTAGGATAGGGGTAAGGTTAGGGTTAAGGCTAGGTTTACGGTCAGGGGTAGGGCTAGGTTAGGGTTAGGGTTAGGTTTAGAGTTAGAGTTAGTGCTAGGGGTTAGGGTTAGGTTTAGGGTTAGGTTTAGAGTTATTGTTAGGGTTAGGGTAGAGTTAAGGTTAGGGTTAAGTTTAAAGTTAGGTAAGGGTTACGTTTAGGTCAGGGTTAGGGTTATTATTAGAGATAGGGTTAGGTTTAGAGAAAGGGTTAGGGTTCGTGTGAGGGTTAGTGTTAGGTTTACAGTTAAGCTGATGTTTTACAGTGTTACGGTTAGGGTCAGGGTTAGAGTTAGGTTTAGGGTTAGGTTTAGGTGTAGGGCTTGAGTGAGGCGATAGTTTAGGGTTAGATTTAGGGTGAAGGTTAAGATTAGTGTTAGTGTAAATATTAGAGTTAGGCGTTTGTGTTAAGGTTATGATCAGGTTAAGTTTAGGTTTAGAGTTAGAGTTAGGGTTAGGGTTTGGTGTTTGTGTTAATGTTAGGGTCAGGATTAGGGTAGCTTTAGGGTTAGGGTTTGCTTTAGGGTTAGGGTTAGGGTGAAGTTGAAGTTAAGGGTCAGGGTTGAGCTTAGTCTTAGCATTAGGGTTTAGGGTTAGGGTTCAGGTTAGGATAGGTTTTAGGGTTAAGATTAGTTTTAGGGTTAGGGTAAGTGTTAGGGTTCAGTCATGGTTAGGTTTAGGGCTAGTTTAAGGTTAGAGGTAAGGTTAGCTTAAGGGTAGTGTTTAGGTTTCGACGTTAGTGTGAGGGTTAGTGCTAGGTTTCCATTTGAGCTGAGTGTGTAGGGTAAGTTTTAGGGTTAGAATTAGAGTTAGGGTCAGGGTTAGGGTTAGGTTTATGGTTAGGATTAGGGTTAGGGTCAGAGTTGGGGGATATTTAGTATTACGTTTCGTGTTAGGGTTTCGGTTAGGGTGAAGTTTATGTTCAGTGTGAGGGTTAGGGTTCGGGTTAGTTTTAGGGGTGGGTTCAGGTTAGGGTCAGGGATAGGGTTTGGGTTAGGTTTAGGGTTAGGGTTAGGGTTAGAGTTAGGTTTAGGGTTAGCTTTAGTTTTGGTTAGGGTTAGGATTTGAATGGATTTAGGTTAGGTTTAGGGTTCTGGATAGGGTGAAATTTTGGTTAAAGGTGAGGGTTCGGTTGAGGTTTAGGGTTAGAGTTATTGTTAGGGGTTAGGGTTAGGTTTGAGCTTATGGTAGGTTTAAAGTCTGGGTTAAGGTTAGGTTAGGGTTATGGTCAGGGTTAGGATTAGGATTCCGTTTAGGGTGAGGGTTAGGATCAGAGTTATTGTAAGGGTTAGTTTTAGGTTGACATGTGCGCCAAGGTTAAGGTTATGGTTTGGTTTAGGGGTAGGGATAGGTTTAGTGTTAGGGTGAGCTTTAGTTTAGGGATAGGGTGAAGTTTAAGATAGAGTGAGGTTTAGGGTTAGGGTTATGGCTAAGGTTTGGTTTAGTTTTCAGGTTAATGTTAAGGTTGTGTTTCGTGTTAGGGTTAAGTTTACGGGTTCTGTTTACTTTTAGGGTGAGGGTTAGATTTTAGGTTAGGGTTCAGTTTAGTGTTAGGGTTCCGGTCAGGGTGACGGTTTGTGTTAGGCTTTGTGGTTGGGGTGAGGGTTAGGTTTAGGGTTAGGGTTGGGTAGGGTTCGGATTATGGTTATGGTAAGGTGTTAGGGGTTAGAGATTTAGTTTAGGGTGAGGGTTTGGGTGAGTGTCTCGGTTAGTCACTGTGGTTCTGGTCATGCTTAGTTTTGGTTTATGGTTAGGGTTAGGTTTATGATCAGGTTTAGGGTTAGTGTTAGAGTTAGGGTTAAGCTTCAGGTAAGGCTTTGGTGTTTGGGGTTAGGGTTTAGGTAAGGCTTTGGTGTTTGGGGTTAGGGTTTGGGTTGGGGTTAGGGTTTGGGTTCGGGTTAGAGTTATCGTTACGGCTTAGGGTTTCTCGTTAGTGTTAGGGTTAGGGTTAGGCAGAGCATTAGGGTTAGGGTTGGAGGATACGGTTAGGGGTTAGGGTGAGGGTTATGGTTAGTTTTATGGTTAAGGTGAGGGTTTAGGGTAAGTGTTATGTTTTAGGTTAGAGTTAGGGTTAGGGTTAGGTGTAGCGTAAGTTTTCGGTTTAGGTTCAGGTTTTGAATTAGAGTTAGTGTTCTATTTAAGATCAAGGTTAGACTTAGGGTTAGGGTTAGGATTAGGTCTAGACTTAGGTTCAGGGCTAATGTAAGGCTTAGTTTTAGGGTTAGAGGTGGAGTAGCATTATGACTAGAGTTTGGTTTAAGGTTAGGGTTTGGGTTAGGTTTAGGTTTAGGGTTAAAGTTAGGGTTAGGGTTGGATGAAGTTTAGGATGGGGTGAGGGTTATTCTTATGGTTAGGGCTAGAGTTTGATTTTGTGTTCAGGTTAGTGTTAAGGTTAGGCTTAGGGTTCGGGTTCGGGTTCGGAATTTCGTTTAGGGTTAGTGTTAGGTTTAGCTTCAGGGTTAGAGTGACATTTCGGTTCAGGGGGAGGGTTAAGATAAGGGTTAGGATTACGGTGAGGATTATACTTAGTGTTAGAGGTTAGGTTTACGGTTAGGATAAGGTTAAGTTTAGGGTCCATGTTAGGGTTAGTGTTAGATTAGGGTTACTGTTCGTGTTTGGGTTAGGCTTAGGGATAAGTTTAGGGATAGCTTTAGGTTTAGGGTTGGGGATAGGTTTAGGGGTTAGGGTGAGAGTTAGCATTAGGTTTACAGTTAAGGTGAGGGTTTAGGGTAAGTGCTATGGTTAGGGTTAGTGTTAGAGTTAGGGTTAGGGTGAATTTTCAGTTAATAGTGAGGGTTAGGGTAAGGGTTAGGGTTAAGGTTTAGGTTAGATTTAGGATTAAGATTAGTGTTAGGGTTAGGTTTAGGGGCCGGGTTAGGATAGGGGTAAGGTTAGGGTTAAGGCTAGGTTTACGGTCAGGGGTAGGGCTAGGTTAGGGTTAGGGTTAGGTTTAGAGTTAGAGTTAGTGCTAGGGGTTAGGGTTAGGTTTAGGGTTAGGTTTAGAGTTATTGTTAGGGTTAGGGTAGAGTTAAGGTTAGGGTTAAGTTTAAAGTTAGGTAAGGGTTACGTTTAGGTCAGGGTTAGGGTTATTATTAGAGATAGGGTTAGGTTTAGAGAAAGGGTTAGGGTTCGTGTGAGGGTTAGTGTTAGGTTTACAGTTAAGCTGATGTTTTACAGTGTTACGGTTAGGGTCAGGGTTAGAGTTAGGTTTAGGGTTAGGTTTAGGTGTAGGGCTTGAGTGAGGCGATAGTTTAGGGTTAGATTTAGGGTGAAGGTTAAGATTAGTGTTAGTGTAAATATTAGAGTTAGGCGTTTGTGTTAAGGTTATGATCAGGTTAAGTTTAGGTTTAGAGTTAGAGTTAGGGTTAGGTTTTGGTGTTTGTTTTAATGTTAGGGACAGGATTAGGGTAGCTTTAGGGTTAGGGTTTGCTTTAGGGTTAGGGTTAGGGTGAAGTTGAAGTTAAGGGTCAGGGTTGAGCTTAGTCTTAGCATTAGGGTTTAGGGTTAGGGTTAAGGTTAGGATAGGTTTTAGGGTTAAGATTAGTTTTAGGGTTAGGGTAAGTGTTAGGGTTAAGTCATGGTTAGGTTTAGGGCTAGTTTAAGGTTAGAGGTAAGGTTAGCTTAAGGGTAGTGTTTAGGTTTCGACGTTAGTGTGAGGGTTAGTGCTAGGTTTCCATTTGAGCTGAGTGTGTAGGGTAAGTTTTAGGGTTAGAATTAGGGTTAGAATTAGAGTTAGGGTCAGGGTTCGGGTTAAGTTTAGGGTTAGGGTTAGGTTTATGGTTAGGATTAGGGTTAGGGTCAGAGTTGGGGGATATTTAGTATTACGTTTCGTGTTAGGGTTTCGGTTAGGGTGAAGTTTATGTTCAGTGTGAGGGTTAGGGTTCGGGTTAGTTTTAGGGGTGGGTTCAGGTTAGGGTCAGGGATAGGGTTTGGGTTAGGTTTAGGGTTAGGGTTAGGGTTAGAGTTAGGTTTAGGGTTAGCTTTAGTTTTGGTTAGGGTTAGGATTTGAATGGATTTAGGTTAGGTTTAGGGTTCTGGATAGGGTGAAATTTTGGTTAAAGGTGAGGGTTCGGTTGAGGTTTAGGGTTAGAGTTATTGTTAGGGGTTAGGGTTAGGTTTGAGCTTATGGTAGGTTTAAAGTCTGGGTTAAGGTTAGGTTAGGGTTATGGTCAGGGTTAGGATTAGGATTCCGTTTAGGGTGAGGGTTAGGATCAGAGTTATTGTAAGGGTTAGTTTTAGGTTGACATGTGCGCCAAGGTTAAGGTTATGGTTTGGTTTAGGGGTAGGGATAGGTTTAGTGTTAGGGTGAGCTTTAGTTTAGGGATAGGGTGAAGTTTAAGATAGAGTGAGGTTTAGGGTTAGGGTTATGGCTAAGGTTTGGTTTAGTTTTCAGGTTAATGTTAAGGTTGTGTTTCGTGTTAGGGTTAAGTTTACGGGTTCTGTTTACTTTTAGGGTGAGGGTTAGATTTTAGGTTAGGGTTCAGTTTAGTGTTAGGGTTCCGGTCAGGGTGACGGTTTGTGTTAGGCTTTGTGGTTGGGGTGAGGGTTAGGTTTAGGGTTAGGGTTGGGTAGGGTTCGGATTATGGTTATGGTAAGGTGTTAGGGGTTAGAGATTTAGTTTAGGGTGAGGGTTTGGGTGAGTGTCTCGGTTAGTCACTGTGGTTCTGGTCATGCTTAGTTTTGGTTTATGGTTAGGGTTAGGTTTATGATCAGGTTTAGGGTTAGTGTTAGAGTTAGGGTTAAGCTTCAGGTAAGGCTTTGGTGTTTGGGGTTAGGGTTTAGGTAAGGCTTTGGTGTTTGGGGTTAGGGTTTGGGTTGGGGTTAGGGTTTGGGTTCGGGTTAGAGTTATCGTTACGGCTTAGGGTTTCTCGTTAGTGTTAGGGTTAGGGTTAGGCAGAGCATTAGGGTTAGGGTTGGAGGATACGGTTAGGGGTTAGGGTGAGGGTTATGGTTAGTTTTATGGTTAAGGTGAGGGTTTAGGGTAAGTGTTATGTTTAAGGTTAGAGTTAGGGTTAGGGTTAGGTGTAGCGTAAGTTTTCGGTTTAGGTTCAGGTTTTGAATTAGAGTTAGTGTTCTATTTAAGATCAAGGTTAGACTTAGGGTTAGGGTTAGGATTAGGTCTAGACTTAGGGTCAGGGCTAATGTAAGGCTTAGTTTTAGGGTTAGAGGTGGAGTAGCATTATGACTAGAGTTTGGTTTAAGGTTAGGGTTTGGGTTAGGTTTAGGTTTAGGGTTAAAGTTAGGGTTAGGGTTGGATGAAGTTTAGGATGGGGTGAGGGTTATTCTTATGGTTAGGGCTAGAGTTTGATTTTGTGTTCAGGTTAGTGTTAAGGTTAGGCTTAGGGTTCGGGTTCGGGTTCGGAATTTCGTTTAGGGTTAGTGTTAGGTTTAGCTTCAGGGTTAGAGTGACATTTCGGTTCAGGGGGAGGGTTAAGATAAGGGTTAGGATTACGGTGAGGATTATACTTAGTGTTAGAGGTTAGGTTTACGGTTAGGATAGGGTTAAGTTTAGGGTCCATGTTAGGGTTAGTGTTAGATTAGGGTTACTGTTCGTGTTTGGGTTAGGCTTAGGGATAAGTTTAGGGATAGCTTTAGGTTTAGGGTTGGGGATAGGTTTAGGGGTTAGGGTGAGAGTTAGCATTAGGTTTACAGTTAAGGTGAGGGTTTAGGGTAAGTGCTATGGTTAGGGTTAGTGTTAGAGTTAGGGTTAGGGTGAATTTTCAGTTAATAGTGAGGGTTAGGGTAAGGGTTAGGGTTAAGGTTTAGGTTAGATTTAGGATTAAGATTAGTGTTAGGGTTAGGTTTAGGGGCCGGGTTAGGATAGGGGTAAGGTTAGGGTTAAGGCTAGGTTTACGGTCAGGGGTAGGGCTAGGTTAGGCTTAGGGTTAGGTTTAGAGTTAGAGTTAGTGCTAGGGGTTAGGGTTAGGTTTAGGGTTAGGTTTAGAGTTATTGTTAGGGTTAGGGTAGAGTTAAGGTTAGGGTTAAGTTTAAAGTTAGGTAAGGGTTACGTTTAGGTCAGGGTTAGGGTTATTATTAGAGATAGGGTTAGGTTTAGAGAAAGGGTTAGGGTTCGTGTGAGGGTTAGTGTTAGGTTTACAGTTAAGCTGATGTTTTACAGTGTTACGGTTAGGGTCAGGGTTAGAGTTAGGTTTAGGGTTAGGTTTAGGTGTAGGGCTTGAGTGAGGCGATAGTTTAGGGTTAGATTTAGGGTGAAGGTTAAGATTAGTGTTAGTGTAAATATTAGAGTTAGGCGTTTGTGTTAAGGTTATGATCAGGTTAAGTTTAGGTTTAGAGTTAGAGTTAGGGTTAGGTTTTGGTGTTTGTTTTAATGTTAGGGACAGGATTAGGGTAGCTTTAGGGTTTGGGTTTGCTTTAGGGTTAGGGTTAGGGTGAAGTTGAAGTTAAGGGTCAGGGTTGAGCTTAGTCTTAGCATTAGGGTTTAGGGTTAGGGTTAAGGTTAGGATAGGTTTTAGGGTTAAGATTAGTTTTAGGGTTAGGGTAAGTGTTAGGGTTAAGTCATGGTTAGGTTTAGGGCTAGTTTAAGGTTAGAGGTAAGGTTAGCTTAAGGGTAGTGTTTAGGTTTCGACGTTAGTGTGAGGGTTAGTGCTAGGTTTCCATTTGAGCTGAGTGTGTAGGGTAAGTTTTAGGGTTAGAATTAGGGTTAGAATTAGAGTTAGGGTCAGGGTTCGGGTTAAGTTTAGGGTTAGGGTTAGGTTTATGGTTAGGATTAGGGTTAGGGTCAGAGTTGGGGGATATTTAGTATTACGTTTCGTGTTAGGGTTTCGGTTAGGGTGAAGTTTATGTTCAGTGTGAGGGTTAGGGTTCGGGTTAGTTTTAGGGGTGGGTTCAGGTTAGGGTCAGGGATAGGGTTTGGGTTAGGTTTAGGGTTAGGGTTAGGGTTAGAGTTAGGTTTAGGGTTAGCTTTAGTTTTGGTTAGGGTTAGGATTTGAATGGATTTAGGTTAGGTTTAGGGTTCTGGATAGGGTGAAATTTTGGTTAAAGGTGAGGGTTCGGTTGAGGTTTAGGGTTAGAGTTATTGTTAGGGGTTAGGGTTAGGTTTGAGCTTATGGTAGGTTTAAAGTCTGGGTTAAGGTTAGGTTAGGGTTATGGTCAGGGTTAGGATTAGGATTCCGTTTAGGGTGAGGGTTAGGATCAGAGTTATTGTAAGGGTTAGTTTTAGGTTGACATGTGCGCCAAGGTTAAGGTTATGGTTTGGTTTAGGGGTAGGGATAGGTTTAGTGTTAGGGTGAGCTTTAGTTTAGGGATAGGGTGAAGTTTAAGATAGAGTGAGGTTTAGGGTTAGGGTTATGGCTAAGGTTTGGTTTAGTTTTCAGGTTAATGTTAAGGTTGTGTTTCGTGTTAGGGTTAAGTTTACGGGTTCTGTTTACTTTTAGGGTGAGGGTTAGATTTTAGGTTAGGGTTCAGTTTAGTGTTAGGGTTCCGGTCAGGGTGACGGTTTGTGTTAGGCTTTGTGGTTGGGGTGAGGGTTAGGTTTAGGGTTAGGGTTGGGTAGGGTTCGGATTATGGTTATGGTAAGGTGTTAGGGGTTAGAGATTTAGTTTAGGGTGAGGGTTTGGGTGAGTGTCTCGGTTAGTCACTGTGGTTCTGGTCATGCTTAGTTTTGGTTTATGGTTAGGGTTAGGTTTATGATCAGGTTTAGGGTTAGTGTTAGAGTTAGGGTTAAGCTTCAGGTAAGGCTTTGGTGTTTGGGGTTAGGGTTTAGGTAAGGCTTTGGTGTTTGGGGTTAGGGTTTGGGTTGGGGTTAGGGTTTGGGTTCGGGTTAGAGTTATCGTTACGGCTTAGGGTTTCTCGTTAGTGTTAGGGTTAGGGTTAGGCAGAGCATTAGGGTTAGGGTTGGAGGATACGGTTAGGGGTTAGGGTGAGGGTTATGGTTAGTTTTATGGTTAAGGTGAGGGTTTAGGGTAAGTGTTATGTTTAAGGTTAGAGTTAGGGTTAGGGTTAGGTGTAGCGTAAGTTTTCGGTTTAGGTTCAGGTTTTGAATTAGAGTTAGTGTTCTATTTAAGATCAAGGTTAGACTTAGGGTTAGGGTTAGGATTAGGTCTAGACTTAGGGTCAGGGCTAATGTAAGGCTTAGTTTTAGGGTTAGAGGTGGAGTAGCATTATGACTAGAGTTTGGTTTAAGGTTAGGGTTTGGGTTAGGTTTAGGTTTAGGGTTAAAGTTAGGGTTAGGGTTGGATGAAGTTTAGGATGGGGTGAGGGTTATTCTTATGGTTAGGGCTAGAGTTTGATTTTGTGTTCAGGTTAGTGTTAAGGTTAGGCTTAGGGTTCGGGTTCGGGTTCGGAATTTCATTTAGGGTTAGTGTTAGGTTTAGCTTCAGGGTTAGAGTGACATTTCGGTTCAGGGGGAGGGTTAAGATAAGGGTTAGGATTACGGTGAGGATTATACTTAGTGTTAGAGGTTAGGTTTACGGTTAGGATAGGGTTAAGTTTAGGGTCCATGTTAGGGTTAGTGTTAGATTAGGGTTACTGTTCGTGTTTGGGTTAGGCTTAGGGATAAGTTTAGGGATAGCTTTAGGTTTAGGGTTGGGGATAGGTTTAGGGGTTAGGGTGAGAGTTAGCATTAGGTTTACAGTTAAGGTGAGGGTTTAGGGTAAGTGCTATGGTTAGGGTTAGTGTTAGAGTTAGGGTTAGGGTGAATTTTCAGTTAATAGTGAGGGTTAGGGTAAGGGTTAGGGTTAAGGTTTAGGTTAGATTTAGGATTAAGATTAGTGTTAGGGTTAGGTTTAGGGGCCGGGTTAGGATAGGGGTAAGGTTAGGGTTAAGGCTAGGTTTACGGTCAGGGGTAGGGCTAGGTTAGGGTTAGGGTTAGGTTTAGAGTTAGAGTTAGTGCTAGGGGTTAGGGTTAGGTTTAGGGTTAGGTTTAGAGTTATTGTTAGGGTTAGGGTAGAGTTAAGGTTAGGGTTAAGTTTAAAGTTAGGTAAGGGTTACGTTTAGGTCAGGGTTAGGGTTATTATTAGAGATAGGGTTAGGTTTAGAGAAAGGGTTAGGGTTCGTGTGAGGGTTAGTGTTAGGTTTACAGTTAAGCTGATGTTTTACAGTGTTACGGTTAGGGTCAGGGTTAGAGTTAGGTTTAGGGTTAGGTTTAGGTGTAGGGCTTGAGTGAGGCGATAGTTTAGGGTTAGATTTAGGGTGAAGGTTAAGATTAGTGTTAGTGTAAATATTAGAGTTAGGCGTTTGTGTTAAGGTTATGATCAGGTTAAGTTTAGGTTTAGAGTTAGAGTTAGGGTTAGGTTTTGGTGTTTGTTTTAATGTTAGGGACAGGATTAGGGTAGCTTTAGGGTTAGGGTTTGCTTTAGGGTTAGGGTTAGGGTGAAGTTGAAGTTAAGGGTCAGGGTTGAGCTTAGTCTTAGCATTAGGGTTTAGGGTTAGGGTTAAGGTTAGGATAGGTTTTAGGGTTAAGATTAGTTTTAGGGTTAGGGTAAGTGTTAGGGTTAAGTCATGGTTAGGTTTAGGGCTAGTTTAAGGTTAGAGGTAAGGTTAGCTTAAGGGTAGTGTTTAGGTTTCGACGTTAGTGTGAGGGTTAGTGCTAGGTTTCCATTTGAGCTGAGTGTGTAGGGTAAGTTTTAGGGTTAGAATTAGGGTTAGAATTAGAGTTAGGGTCAGGGTTCGGGTTAAGTTTAGGGTTAGGGTTAGGTTTATGGTTAGGATTAGGGTTAGGGTCAGAGTTGGGGGATATTTAGTATTACGTTTCGTGTTAGGGTTTCGGTTAGGGTGAAGTTTATGTTCAGTGTGAGGGTTAGGGTTCGGGTTAGTTTTAGGGGTGGGTTCAGGTTAGGGTCAGGGATAGGGTTTGGGTTAGGTTTAGGGTTAGGGTTAGGGTTAGAGTTAGGTTTAGGGTTAGCTTTAGTTTTGGTTAGGGTTAGGATTTGAATGGATTTAGGTTAGGTTTAGGGTTCTGGATAGGGTGAAATTTTGGTTAAAGGTGAGGGTTCGGTTGAGGTTTAGGGTTAGAGTTATTGTTAGGGGTTAGGGTTAGGTTTGAGCTTATGGTAGGTTTAAAGTCTGGGTTAAGGTTAGGTTAGGGTTATGGTCAGGGTTAGGATTAGGATTCCGTTTAGGGTGAGGGTTAGGATCAGAGTTATTGTAAGGGTTAGTTTTAGGTTGACATGTGCGCCAAGGTTAAGGTTATGGTTTGGTTTAGGGGTAGGGATAGGTTTAGTGTTAGGGTGAGCTTTAGTTTAGGGATAGGGTGAAGTTTAAGATAGAGTGAGGTTTAGGGTTAGGGTTATGGCTAAGGTTTGGTTTAGTTTTCAGGTTAATGTTAAGGTTGTGTTTCCTGTTAGGGTTAAGTTTACGGGTTCTGTTTACTTTTAGGGTGAGGGTTAGATTTTAGGTTAGGGTTCAGTTTAGTGTTAGGGTTCCGGTCAGGGTGACGGTTTGTGTTAGGCTTTGTGGTTGGGGTGAGGGTTAGGTTTAGGGTTAGGGTTGGGTAGGGTTCGGATTATGGTTATGGTAAGGTGTTAGGGGTTAGAGATTTAGTTTAGGGTGAGGGTTTGGGTGAGTGTCTCGGTTAGTCACTGTGGTTCTGGTCATGCTTAGTTTTGGTTTATGGTTAGGGTTAGGTTTATGATCAGGTTTAGGGTTAGTGTTAGAGTTAGGGTTAAGCTTCAGGTAAGGCTTTGGTGTTTGGGGTTAGGGTTTAGGTAAGGCTTTGGTGTTTGGGGTTAGGGTTTGGGTTGGGGTTAGGGTTTGGGTTCGGGTTAGAGTTATCGTTACGGCTTAGGGTTTCTCGTTAGTGTTAGGGTTAGGGTTAGGCAGAGCATTAGGGTTAGGGTTGGAGGATACGGTTAGGGGTTAGGGTGAGGGTTATGGTTAGTTTTATGGTTAAGGTGAGGGTTTAGGGTAAGTGTTATGTTTAAGGTTAGAGTTAGGGTTAGGGTTAGGTGTAGCGTAAGTTTTCGGTTTAGGTTCAGGTTTTGAATTAGAGTTAGTGTTCTATTTAAGATCAAGGTTAGACTTAGGGTTAGGGTTAGGATTAGGTCTAGACTTAGGGTCAGGGCTAATGTAAGGCTTAGTTTTAGGGTTAGAGGTGGAGTAGCATTATGACTAGAGTTTGGTTTAAGGTTAGGGTTTGGGTTAGGTTTAGGTTTAGGGTTAAAGTTAGGGTTAGGGTTGGATGAAGTTTAGGATGGGGTGAGGGTTATTCTTATGGTTAGGGCTAGAGTTTGATTTTGTGTTCAGGTTAGTGTTAAGGTTAGGCTTAGGGTTCGGGTTCGGGTTCGGAATTTCGTTTAGGGTTAGTGTTAGGTTTAGCTTCAGGGTTAGAGTGACATTTCGGTTCAGGGGGAGGGTTAAGATAAGGGTTAGGATTACGGTGAGGATTATACTTAGTGTTAGAGGTTAGGTTTACGGTTAGGATAGGGTTAAGTTTAGGGTCCATGTTAGGGTTAGTGTTAGATTAGGGTTACTGTTCGTGTTTGGGTTAGGCTTAGGGATAAGTTTAGGGATAGCTTTAGGTTTAGGGTTGGGGATAGGTTTAGGGGTTAGGGTGAGAGTTAGCATTAGGTTTACAGTTAAGGTGAGGGTTTAGGGTAAGTGCTATGGTTAGGGTTAGTGTTAGAGTTAGGGTTAGGGTGAATTTTCAGTTAATAGTGAGGGTTAGGGTAAGGGTTAGGGTTAAGGTTTAGGTTAGATTTAGGATTAAGATTAGTGTTAGGGTTAGGTTTAGGGGCCGGGTTAGGATAGGGGTAAGGTTAGGGTTAAGGCTAGGTTTACGGTCAGGGGTAGGGCTAGGTTAGGGTTAGGGTTAGGTTTAGAGTTAGAGTTAGTGCTAGGGGTTAGGGTTAGGTTTAGGGTTAGGTTTAGAGTTATTGTTAGGGTTAGGGTAGAGTTAAGGTTAGGGTTAAGTTTAAAGTTAGGTAAGGGTTACGTTTAGGTCAGGGTTAGGGTTATTATTAGAGATAGGGTTAGGTTTAGAGAAAGGGTTAGGGTTCGTGTGAGGGTTAGTGTTAGGTTTACAGTTAAGCTGATGTTTTACAGTGTTACGGTTAGGGTCAGGGTTAGAGTTAGGTTTAGGGTTAGGTTTAGGTGTAGGGCTTGAGTGAGGCGATAGTTTAGGGTTAGATTTAGGGTGAAGGTTAAGATTAGTGTTAGTGTAAATATTAGAGTTAGGCGTTTGTGTTAAGGTTATGATCAGGTTAAGTTTAGGTTTAGAGTTAGAGTTAGGGTTAGGTTTTGGTGTTTGTTTTAATGTTAGGGACAGGATTAGGGTAGCTTTAGGGTTAGGGTTTGCTTTAGGGTTAGGGTTAGGGTGAAGTTGAAGTTAAGGGTCAGGGTTGAGCTTAGTCTTAGCATTAGGGTTTAGGGTTAGGGTTAAGGTTAGGATAGGTTTTAGGGTTAAGATTAGTTTTAGGGTTAGGGTAAGTGTTAGGGTTAAGTCATGGTTAGGTTTAGGGCTAGTTTAAGGTTAGAGGTAAGGTTAGCTTAAGGGTAGTGTTTAGGTTTCGACGTTAGTGTGAGGGTTAGTGCTAGGTTTCCATTTGAGCTGAGTGTGTAGGGTAAGTTTTAGGGTTAGAATTAGGGTTAGAATTAGAGTTAGGGTCAGGGTTCGGGTTAAGTTTAGGGTTAGGGTTAGGTTTATGGTTAGGATTAGGGTTAGGGTCAGAGTTGGGGGATATTTAGTATTACGTTTCGTGTTAGGGTTTCGGTTAGGGTGAAGTTTATGTTCAGTGTGAGGGTTAGGGTTCGGGTTAGTTTTA
Organism: Elephas maximus indicus; assembly: GCF_024166365.1. Classification (NCBI taxonomy): domain Eukaryota; kingdom Metazoa; phylum Chordata; class Mammalia; order Proboscidea; family Elephantidae; genus Elephas; species Elephas maximus. The sequence continues at coordinate 1,071,126 of NW_026060237.1, read as the reverse complement.
GGGGTGGGTTCAGGTTAGGGTCAGGGATAGGGTTTGGGTTAGGTTTAGGGTTAGGGTTAGGGTTAGAGTTAGGTTTAGGGTTAGCTTTAGTTTTGGTTAGGGTTAGGATTTGAATGGATTTAGGTTAGGTTTAGGGTTCTGGATAGGGTGAAATTTTGGTTAAAGGTGAGGGTTCGGTTGAGGTTTAGGGTTAGAGTTATTGTTAGGGGTTAGGGTTAGGTTTGAGCTTATGGTAGGTTTAAAGTCTGGGTTAAGGTTAGGTTAGGGTTATGGTCAGGGTTAGGATTAGGATTCCGTTTAGGGTGAGGGTTAGGATCAGAGTTATTGTAAGGGTTAGTTTTAGGTTGACATGTGCGCCAAGGTTAAGGTTATGGTTTGGTTTAGGGGTAGGGATAGGTTTAGTGTTAGGGTGAGCTTTAGTTTAGGGATAGGGTGAAGTTTAAGATAGAGTGAGGTTTAGGGTTAGGGTTATGGCTAAGGTTTGGTTTAGTTTTCAGGTTAATGTTAAGGTTGTGTTTCCTGTTAGGGTTAAGTTTACGGGTTCTGTTTACTTTTAGGGTGAGGGTTAGATTTTAGGTTAGGGTTCAGTTTAGTGTTAGGGTTCCGGTCAGGGTGACGGTTTGTGTTAGGCTTTGTGGTTGGGGTGAGGGTTAGGTTTAGGGTTAGGGTTGGGTAGGGTTCGGATTATGGTTATGGTAAGGTGTTAGGGGTTAGAGATTTAGTTTAGGGTGAGGGTTTGGGTGAGTGTCTCGGTTAGTCACTGTGGTTCTGGTCATGCTTAGTTTTGGTTTATGGTTAGGGTTAGGTTTATGATCAGGTTTAGGGTTAGTGTTAGAGTTAGGGTTAAGCTTCAGGTAAGGCTTTGGTGTTTGGGGTTAGGGTTTAGGTAAGGCTTTGGTGTTTGGGGTTAGGGTTTGGGTTGGGGTTAGGGTTTGGGTTCGGGTTAGAGTTATCGTTACGGCTTAGGGTTTCTCGTTAGTGTTAGGGTTAGGGTTAGGCAGAGCATTAGGGTTAGGGTTGGAGGATACGGTTAGGGGTTAGGGTGAGGGTTATGGTTAGTTTTATGGTTAAGGTGAGGGTTTAGGGTAAGTGTTATGTTTAAGGTTAGAGTTAGGGTTAGGGTTAGGTGTAGCGTAAGTTTTCGGTTGAGGTTCAGGTTTTGAATTAGAGTTAGTGTTCTATTTAAGATCAAGGTTAGACTTAGGGTTAGGGTTAGGATTAGGTCTAGACTTAGGGTCAGGGCTAATGTAAGGCTTAGTTTTAGGGTTAGAGGTGGAGTAGCATTATGACTAGAGTTTGGTTTAAGGTTAGGGTTTGGGTTAGGTTTAGGTTTAGGGTTAAAGTTAGGGTTAGGGTTGGATGAAGTTTAGGATGGGGTGAGGGTTATTCTTATGGTTAGGGCTAGAGTTTGATTTTGTGTTCAGGTTAGTGTTAAGGTTAGGCTTAGGGTTCGGGTTCGGGTTCGGAATTTCGTTTAGGGTTAGTGTTAGGTTTAGCTTCAGGGTTAGAGTGACATTTCGGTTCAGGGGGAGGGTTAAGATAAGGGTTAGGATTACGGTGAGGATTATACTTAGTGTTAGAGGTTAGGTTTACGGTTAGGATAGGGTTAAGTTTAGGGTCCATGTTAGGGTTAGTGTTAGATTAGGGTTACTGTTCGTGTTTGGGTTAGGCTTAGGGATAAGTTTAGGGATAGCTTTAGGTTTAGGGTTGGGGATAGGTTTAGGGGTTAGGGTGAGAGTTAGCATTAGGTTTACAGTTAAGGTGAGGGTTTAGGGTAAGTGCTATGGTTAGGGTTAGTGTTAGAGTTAGGGTTAGGGTGAATTTTCAGTTAATAGTGAGGGTTAGGGTAAGGGTTAGGGTTAAGGTTTAGGTTAGATTTAGGATTAAGATTAGTGTTAGGGTTAGGTTTAGGGGCCGGGTTAGGATAGGGGTAAGGTTAGGGTTAAGGCTAGGTTTACGGTCAGGGGTAGGGCTAGGTTAGGCTTAGGGTTAGGTTTAGAGTTAGAGTTAGTGCTAGGGGTTAGGGTTAGGTTTAGGGTTAGGTTTAGAGTTATTGTTAGGGTTAGGGTAGAGTTAAGGTTAGGGTTAAGTTTAAAGTTAGGTAAGGGTTACGTTTAGGTCAGGGTTAGGGTTATTATTAGAGATAGGGTTAGGTTTAGAGAAAGGGTTAGGGTTCGTGTGAGGGTTAGTGTTAGGTTTACAGTTAAGCTGATGTTTTACAGTGTTACGGTTAGGGTCAGGGTTAGAGTTAGGTTTAGGGTTAGGTTTAGGTGTAGGGCTTGAGTGAGGCGATAGTTTAGGGTTAGATTTAGGGTGAAGGTTAAGATTAGTGTTAGTGTAAATATTAGAGTTAGGCGTTTGTGTTAAGGTTATGATCAGGTTAAGTTTAGGTTTAGAGTTAGAGTTAGGGTTAGGTTTTGGTGTTTGTTTTAATGTTAGGGACAGGATTAGGGTAGCTTTAGGGTTTGGGTTTGCTTTAGGGTTAGGGTTAGGGTGAAGTTGAAGTTAAGGGTCAGGGTTGAGCTTAGTCTTAGCATTAGGGTTTAGGGTTAGGGTTAAGGTTAGGATAGGTTTTAGGGTTAAGATTAGTTTTAGGGTTAGGGTAAGTGTTAGGGTTAAGTCATGGTTAGGTTTAGGGCTAGTTTAAGGTTAGAGGTAAGGTTAGCTTAAGGGTAGTGTTTAGGTTTCGACGCTAGTGTGAGGGTTAGTGCTAGGTTTCCATTTGAGCTGAGTGTGTAGGGTAAGTTTTAGGGTTAGAATTAGGGTTAGAATTAGAGTTAGGGTCAGGGTTCGGGTTAAGTTTAGGGTTAGGGTTAGGTTTATGGTTAGGATTAGGGTTAGGGTCAGAGTTGGGGGATATTTAGTATTACGTTTCGTGTTAGGGTTTCGGTTAGGGTGAAGTTTATGTTCAGTGTGAGGGTTAGGGTTCGGGTTAGTTTTAGGGGTGGGTTCAGGTTAGGGTCAGGGATAGGGTTTGGGTTAGGTTTAGGGTTAGGGTTAGGGTTAGAGTTAGGTTTAGGGTTAGCTTTAGTTTTGGTTAGGGTTAGGATTTGAATGGATTTAGGTTAGGTTTAGGGTTCTGGATAGGGTGAAATTTTGGTTAAAGGTGAGGGTTCGGTTGAGGTTTAGGGTTAGAGTTATTGTTAGGGGTTAGGGTTAGGTTTGAGCTTATGGTAGGTTTAAAGTCTGGGTTAAGGTTAGGTTAGGGTTATGGTCAGGGTTAGGATTAGGATTCCGTTTAGGGTGAGGGTTAGGATCAGAGTTATTGTAAGGGTTAGTTTTAGGTTGACATGTGCGCCAAGGTTAAGGTTATGGTTTGGTTTAGGGGTAGGGATAGGTTTAGTGTTAGGGTGAGCTTTAGTTTAGGGATAGGGTGAAGTTTAAGATAGAGTGAGGTTTAGGGTTAGGGTTATGGCTAAGGTTTGGTTTAGTTTTCAGGTTAATGTTAAGGTTGTGTTTCCTGTTAGGGTTAAGTTTACGGGTTCTGTTTACTTTTAGGGTGAGGGTTAGATTTTAGGTTAGGGTTCAGTTTAGTGTTAGGGTTCCGGTCAGGGTGACGGTTTGTGTTAGGCTTTGTGGTTGGGGTGAGGGTTAGGTTTAGGGTTAGGGTTGGGTAGGGTTCGGATTATGGTTATGGTAAGGTGTTAGGGGTTAGAGATTTAGTTTAGGGTGAGGGTTTGGGTGAGTGTCTCGGTTAGTCACTGTGGTTCTGGTCATGCTTAGTTTTGGTTTATGGTTAGGGTTAGGTTTATGATCAGGTTTAGGGTTAGTGTTAGAGTTAGGGTTAAGCTTCAGGTAAGGCTTTGGTGTTTGGGGTTAGGGTTTAGGTAAGGCTTTGGTGTTTGGGGTTAGGGTTTGGGTTGGGGTTAGGGTTTGGGTTCGGGTTAGAGTTATCGTTACGGCTTAGGGTTTCTCGTTAGTGTTAGGGTTAGGGTTAGGCAGAGCATTAGGGTTAGGGTTGGAGGATACGGTTAGGGGTTAGGGTGAGGGTTATGGTTAGTTTTATGGTTAAGGTGAGGGTTTAGGGTAAGTGTTATGTTTAAGGTTAGAGTTAGGGTTAGGGTTAGGTGTAGCGTAAGTTTTCGGTTTAGGTTCAGGTTTTGAATTAGAGTTAGTGTTCTATTTAAGATCAAGGTTAGACTTAGGGTTAGGGTTAGGATTAGGTCTAGACTTAGGGTCAGGGCTAATGTAAGGCTTAGTTTTAGGGTTAGAGGTGGAGTAGCATTATGACTAGAGTTTGGTTTAAGGTTAGGGTTTGGGTTAGGTTTAGGTTTAGGGTTAAAGTTAGGGTTAGGGTTGGATGAAGTTTAGGATGGGGTGAGGGTTATTCTTATGGTTAGGGCTAGAGTTTGATTTTGTGTTCAGGTTAGTGTTAAGGTTAGGCTTAGGGTTCGGGTTCGGGTTCGGAATTTCGTTTAGGGTTAGTGTTAGGTTTAGCTTCAGGGTTAGAGTGACATTTCGGTTCAGGGGGAGGGTTAAGATAAGGGTTAGGATTACGGTGAGGATTATACTTAGTGTTAGAGGTTAGGTTTACGGTTAGGATAGGGTTAAGTTTAGGGTCCATGTTAGGGTTAGTGTTAGATTAGGGTTACTGTTCGTGTTTGGGTTAGGCTTAGGGATAAGTTTAGGGATAGCTTTAGGTTTAGGGTTGGGGATAGGTTTAGGGGTTAGGGTGAGAGTTAGCATTAGGTTTACAGTTAAGGTGAGGGTTTAGGGTAAGTGCTATGGTTAGGGTTAGTGTTAGAGTTAGGGTTAGGGTGAATTTTCAGTTAATAGTGAGGGTTAGGGTAAGGGTTAGGGTTAAGGTTTAGGTTAGATTTAGGATTAAGATTAGTGTTAGGGTTAGGTTTAGGGGCCGGGTTAGGATAGGGGTAAGGTTAGGGTTAAGGCTAGGTTTACGGTCAGGGGTAGGGCTAGGTTAGGCTTAGGGTTAGGTTTAGAGTTAGAGTTAGTGCTAGGGGTTAGGGTTAGGTTTAGGGTTAGGTTTAGAGTTATTGTTAGGGTTAGGGTAGAGTTAAGGTTAGGGTTAAGTTTAAAGTTAGGTAAGGGTTACGTTTAGGTCAGGGTTAGGGTTATTATTAGAGATAGGGTTAGGTTTAGAGAAAGGGTTAGGGTTCGTGTGAGGGTTAGTGTTAGGTTTACAGTTAAGCTGATGTTTTACAGTGTTACGGTTAGGGTCAGGGTTAGAGTTAGGTTTAGGGTTAGGTTTAGGTGTAGGGCTTGAGTGAGGCGATAGTTTAGGGTTAGATTTAGGGTGAAGGTTAAGATTAGTGTTAGTGTAAATATTAGAGTTAGGCGTTTGTGTTAAGGTTATGATCAGGTTAAGTTTAGGTTTAGAGTTAGAGTTAGGGTTAGGTTTTGGTGTTTGTTTTAATGTTAGGGACAGGATTAGGGTAGCTTTAGGGTTAGGGTTTGCTTTAGGGTTAGGGTTAGGGTGAAGTTGAAGTTAAGGGTCAGGGTTGAGCTTAGTCTTAGCATTAGGGTTTAGGGTTAGGGTTAAGGTTAGGATAGGTTTTAGGGTTAAGATTAGTTTTAGGGTTAGGGTAAGTGTTAGGGTTAAGTCATGGTTAGGTTTAGGGCTAGTTTAAGGTTAGAGGTAAGGTTAGCTTAAGGGTAGTGTTTAGGTTTCGACGTTAGTGTGAGGGTTAGTGCTAGGTTTCCATTTGAGCTGAGTGTGTAGGGTAAGTTTTAGGGTTAGAATTAGGGTTAGAATTAGAGTTAGGGTCAGGGTTCGGGTTAAGTTTAGGGTTAGGGTTAGGTTTATGGTTAGGATTAGGGTTAGGGTCAGAGTTGGGGGATATTTAGTATTACGTTTCGTGTTAGGGTTTCGGTTAGGGTGAAGTTTATGTTCAGTGTGAGGGTTAGGGTTCGGGTTAGTTTTAGGGGTGGGTTCAGGTTAGGGTCAGGGATAGGGTTTGGGTTAGGTTTAGGGTTAGGGTTAGGGTTAGAGTTAGGTTTAGGGTTAGCTTTAGTTTTGGTTAGGGTTAGGATTTGAATGGATTTAGGTTAGGTTTAGGGTTCTGGATAGGGTGAAATTTTGGTTAAAGGTGAGGGTTCGGTTGAGGTTTAGGGTTAGAGTTATTGTTAGGGGTTAGGGTTAGGTTTGAGCTTATGGTAGGTTTAAAGTCTGGGTTAAGGTTAGGTTAGGGTTATGGTCAGGGTTAGGATTAGGATTCCGTTTAGGGTGAGGGTTAGGATCAGAGTTATTGTAAGGGTTAGTTTTAGGTTGACATGTGCGCCAAGGTTAAGGTTATGGTTTGGTTTAGGGGTAGGGATAGGTTTAGTGTTAGGGTGAGCTTTAGTTTAGGGATAGGGTGAAGTTTAAGATAGAGTGAGGTTTAGGGTTAGGGTTATGGCTAAGGTTTGGTTTAGTTTTCAGGTTAATGTTAAGGTTGTGTTTCCTGTTAGGGTTAAGTTTACGGGTTCTGTTTACTTTTAGGGTGAGGGTTAGATTTTAGGTTAGGGTTCAGTTTAGTGTTAGGGTTCCGGTCAGGGTGACGGTTTGTGTTAGGCTTTGTGGTTGGGGTGAGGGTTAGGTTTAGGGTTAGGGTTGGGTAGGGTTCGGATTATGGTTATGGTAAGGTGTTAGGGGTTAGAGATTTAGTTTAGGGTGAGGGTTTGGGTGAGTGTCTCGGTTAGTCACTGTGGTTCTGGTCATGCTTAGTTTTGGTTTATGGTTAGGGTTAGGTTTATGATCAGGTTTAGGGTTAGTGTTAGAGTTAGGGTTAAGCTTCAGGTAAGGCTTTGGTGTTTGGGGTTAGGGTTTAGGTAAGGCTTTGGTGTTTGGGGTTAGGGTTTGGGTTGGGGTTAGGGTTTGGGTTCGGGTTAGAGTTATCGTTACGGCTTAGGGTTTCTCGTTAGTGTTAGGGTTAGGGTTAGGCAGAGCATTAGGGTTAGGGTTGGAGGATACGGTTAGGGGTTAGGGTGAGGGTTATGGTTAGTTTTATGGTTAAGGTGAGGGTTTAGGGTAAGTGTTATGTTTAAGGTTAGAGTTAGGGTTAGGGTTAGGTGTAGCGTAAGTTTTCGGTTGAGGTTCAGGTTTTGAATTAGAGTTAGTGTTCTATTTAAGATCAAGGTTAGACTTAGGGTTAGGGTTAGGATTAGGTCTAGACTTAGGGTCAGGGCTAATGTAAGGCTTAGTTTTAGGGTTAGAGGTGGAGTAGCATTATGACTAGAGTTTGGTTTAAGGTTAGGGTTTGGGTTAGGTTTAGGTTTAGGGTTAAAGTTAGGGTTAGGGTTGGATGAAGTTTAGGATGGGGTGAGGGTTATTCTTATGGTTAGGGCTAGAGTTTGATTTTGTGTTCAGGTTAGTGTTAAGGTTAGGCTTAGGGTTCGGGTTCGGGTTCGGAATTTCGTTTAGGGTTAGTGTTAGGTTTAGCTTCAGGGTTAGAGTGACATTTCGGTTCAGGGGGAGGGTTAAGATAAGGGTTAGGATTACGGTGAGGATTATACTTAGTGTTAGAGGTTAGGTTTACGGTTAGGATAGGGTTAAGTTTAGGGTCCATGTTAGGGTTAGTGTTAGATTAGGGTTACTGTTCGTGTTTGGGTTAGGCTTAGGGATAAGTTTAGGGATAGCTTTAGGTTTAGGGTTGGGGATAGGTTTAGGGGTTAGGGTGAGAGTTAGCATTAGGTTTACAGTTAAGGTGAGGGTTTAGGGTAAGTGCTATGGTTAGGGTTAGTGTTAGAGTTAGGGTTAGGGTGAATTTTCAGTTAATAGTGAGGGTTAGGGTAAGGGTTAGGGTTAAGGTTTAGGTTAGATTTAGGATTAAGATTAGTGTTAGGGTTAGGTTTAGGGGCCGGGTTAGGATAGGGGTAAGGTTAGGGTTAAGGCTAGGTTTACGGTCAGGGGTAGGGCTAGGTTAGGGTTAGGGTTAGGTTTAGAGTTAGAGTTAGTGCTAGGGGTTAGGGTTAGGTTTAGGGTTAGGTTTAGAGTTATTGTTAGGGTTAGGGTAGAGTTAAGGTTAGGGTTAAGTTTAAAGTTAGGTAAGGGTTACGTTTAGGTCAGGGTTAGGGTTATTATTAGAGATAGGGTTAGGTTTAGAGAAAGGGTTAGGGTTCGTGTGAGGGTTAGTGTTAGGTTTACAGTTAAGCTGATGTTTTACAGTGTTACGGTTAGGGTCAGGGTTAGAGTTAGGTTTAGGGTTAGGTTTAGGTGTAGGGCTTGAGTGAGGCGATAGTTTAGGGTTAGATTTAGGGTGAAGGTTAAGATTAGTGTTAGTGTAAATATTAGAGTTAGGCGTTTGTGTTAAGGTTATGATCAGGTTAAGTTTAGGTTTAGAGTTAGAGTTAGGGTTAGGTTTTGGTGTTTGTTTTAATGTTAGGGACAGGATTAGGGTAGCTTTAGGGTTAGGGTTTGCTTTAGGGTTAGGGTTAGGGTGAAGTTGAAGTTAAGGGTCAGGGTTGAGCTTAGTCTTAGCATTAGGGTTTAGGGTTAGGGTTAAGGTTAGGATAGGTTTTAGGGTTAAGATTAGTTTTAGGGTTAGGGTAAGTGTTAGGGTTAAGTCATGGTTAGGTTTAGGGCTAGTTTAAGGTTAGAGGTAAGGTTAGCTTAAGGGTAGTGTTTAGGTTTCGACGTTAGTGTGAGGGTTAGTGCTAGGTTTCCATTTGAGCTGAGTGTGTAGGGTAAGTTTTAGGGTTAGAATTAGGGTTAGAATTAGAGTTAGGGTCAGGGTTCGGGTTAAGTTTAGGGTTAGGGTTAGGTTTATGGTTAGGATTAGGGTTAGGGTCAGAGTTGGGGGATATTTAGTATTACGTTTCGTGTTAGGGTTTCGGTTAGGGTGAAGTTTATGTTCAGTGTGAGGGTTAGGGTTCGGGTTAGTTTTAGGGGTGGGTTCAGGTTAGGGTCAGGGATAGGGTTTGGGTTAGGTTTAGGGTTAGGGTTAGGGTTAGAGTTAGGTTTAGGGTTAGCTTTAGTTTTGGTTAGGGTTAGGATTTGAATGGATTTAGGTTAGGTTTAGGGTTCTGGATAGGGTGAAATTTTGGTTAAAGGTGAGGGTTCGGTTGAGGTTTAGGGTTAGAGTTATTGTTAGGGGTTAGGGTTAGGTTTGAGCTTATGGTAGGTTTAAAGTCTGGGTTAAGGTTAGGTTAGGGTTATGGTCAGGGTTAGGATTAGGATTCCGTTTAGGGTGAGGGTTAGGATCAGAGTTATTGTAAGGGTTAGTTTTAGGTTGACATGTGCGCCAAGGTTAAGGTTATGGTTTGGTTTAGGGGTAGGGATAGGTTTAGTGTTAGGGTGAGCTTTAGTTTAGGGATAGGGTGAAGTTTAAGACAGAGTGAGGTTTAGGGTTAGGGTTATGGCTAAGGTTTGGTTTAGTTTTCAGGTTAATGTTAAGGTTGTGTTTCCTGTTAGGGTTAAGTTTACGGGTTCTGTTTACTTTTAGGGTGAGGGTTAGATTTTAGGTTAGGGTTCAGTTTAGTGTTAGGGTTCCGGTCAGGGTGACGGTTTGTGTTAGGCTTTGTGGTTGGGGTGAGGGTTAGGTTTAGGGTTAGGGTTGGGTAGGGTTCGGATTATGGTTATGGTAAGGTGTTAGGGGTTAGAGATTTAGTTTAGGGTGAGGGTTTGGGTGAGTGTCTCGGTTAGTCACTGTGGTTCTGGTCATGCTTAGTTTTGGTTTATGGTTAGGGTTAGGTTTATGATCAGGTTTAGGGTTAGTGTTAGAGTTAGGGTTAAGCTTCAGGTAAGGCTTTGGTGTTTGGGGTTAGGGTTTAGGTAAGGCTTTGGTGTTTGGGGTTAGGGTTTGGGTTGGGGTTAGGGTTTGGGTTCGGGTTAGAGTTATCGTTACGGCTTAGGGTTTCTCGTTAGTGTTAGGGTTAGGGTTAGGCAGAGCATTAGGGTTAGGGTTGGAGGATACGGTTAGGGGTTAGGGTGAGGGTTATGGTTAGTTTTATGGTTAAGGTGAGGGTTTAGGGTAAGTGTTATGTTTAAGGTTAGAGTTAGGGTTAGGGTTAGGTGTAGCGTAAGTTTTCGGTTGAGGTTCAGGTTTTGAATTAGAGTTAGTGTTCTATTTAAGATCAAGGTTAGACTTAGGGTTAGGGTTAGGATTAGGTCTAGACTTAGGGTCAGGGCTAATGTAAGGCTTAGTTTTAGGGTTAGAGGTGGAGTAGCATTATGACTAGAGTTTGGTTTAAGGTTAGGGTTTGGGTTAGGTTTAGGTTTAGGGTTAAAGTTAGGGTTAGGGTTGGATGAAGTTTAGGATGGGGTGAGGGTTATTCTTATGGTTAGGGCTAGAGTTTGATTTTGTGTTCAGGTTAGTGTTAAGGTTAGGCTTAGGGTTCGGGTTCGGGTTCGGAATTTCGTTTAGGGTTAGTGTTAGGTTTAGCTTCAGGGTTAGAGTGACATTTCGGTTCAGGGGGAGGGTTAAGATAAGGGTTAGGATTACGGTGAGGATTATACTTAGTGTTAGAGGTTAGGTTTACGGTTAGGATAGGGTTAAGTTTAGGGTCCATGTTAGGGTTAGTGTTAGATTAGGGTTACTGTTCGTGTTTGGGTTAGGCTTAGGGATAAGTTTAGGGATAGCTTTAGGTTTAGGGTTGGGGATAGGTTTAGGGGTTAGGGTGAGAGTTAGCATTAGGTTTACAGTTAAGGTGAGGGTTTAGGGTAAGTGCTATGGTTAGGGTTAGTGTTAGAGTTAGGGTTAGGGTGAATTTTCAGTTAATAGTGAGGGTTAGGGTAAGGGTTAGGGTTAAGGTTTAGGTTAGATTTAGGATTAAGATTAGTGTTAGGGTTAGGTTTAGGGGCCGGGTTAGGATAGGGGTAAGGTTAGGGTTAAGGCTAGGTTTACGGTCAGGGGTAGGGCTAGGTTAGGGTTAGGGTTAGGTTTAGAGTTAGAGTTAGTGCTAGGGGTTAGGGTTAGGTTTAGGGTTAGGTTTAGAGTTATTGTTAGGGTTAGGGTAGAGTTAAGGTTAGGGTTAAGTTTAAAGTTAGGTAAGGGTTACGTTTAGGTCAGGGTTAGGGTTATTATTAGAGATAGGGTTAGGTTTAGAGAAAGGGTTAGGGTTCGTGTGAGGGTTAGTGTTAGGTTTACAGTTAAGCTGATGTTTTACAGTGTTACGGTTAGGGTCAGGGTTAGAGTTAGGTTTAGGGTTAGGTTTAGGTGTAGGGCTTGAGTGAGGCGATAGTTTAGGGTTAGATTTAGGGTGAAGGTTAAGATTAGTGTTAGTGTAAATATTAGAGTTAGGCGTTTGTGTTAAGGTTATGATCAGGTTAAGTTTAGGTTTAGAGTTAGAGTTAGGGTTAGGTTTTGGTGTTTGTTTTAATGTTAGGGACAGGATTAGGGTAGCTTTAGGGTTAGGGTTTGCTTTAGGGTTAGGGTTAGGGTGAAGTTGAAGTTAAGGGTCAGGGTTGAGCTTAGTCTTAGCATTAGGGTTTAGGGTTAGGGTTAAGGTTAGGATAGGTTTTAGGGTTAAGATTAGTTTTAGGGTTAGGGTAAGTGTTAGGGTTAAGTCATGGTTAGGTTTAGGGCTAGTTTAAGGTTAGAGGTAAGGTTAGCTTAAGGGTAGTGTTTAGGTTTCGACGTTAGTGTGAGGGTTAGTGCTAGGTTTCCATTTGAGCTGAGTGTGTAGGGTAAGTTTTAGGGTTAGAATTAGGGTTAGAATTAGAGTTAGGGTCAGGGTTCGGGTTAAGTTTAGGGTTAGGGTTAGGTTTATGGTTAGGATTAGGGTTAGGGTCAGAGTTGGGGGATATTTAGTATTACGTTTCGTGTTAGGGTTTCGGTTAGGGTGAAGTTTATGTTCAGTGTGAGGGTTAGGGTTCGGGTTAGTTTTAGGGGTGGGTTCAGGTTAGGGTCAGGGATAGGGTTTGGGTTAGGTTTAGGGTTAGGGTTAGGGTTAGAGTTAGGTTTAGGGTTAGCTTTAGTTTTGGTTAGGGTTAGGATTTGAATGGATTTAGGTTAGGTTTAGGGTTCTGGATAGGGTGAAATTTTGGTTAAAGGTGAGGGTTCGGTTGAGGTTTAGGGTTAGAGTTATTGTTAGGGGTTAGGGTTAGGTTTGAGCTTATGGTAGGTTTAAAGTCTGGGTTAAGGTTAGGTTAGGGTTATGGTCAGGGTTAGGATTAGGATTCCGTTTAGGGTGAGGGTTAGGATCAGAGTTATTGTAAGGGTTAGTTTTAGGTTGACATGTGCGCCAAGGTTAAGGTTATGGTTTGGTTTAGGGGTAGGGATAGGTTTAGTGTTAGGGTGAGCTTTAGTTTAGGGATAGGGTGAAGTTTAAGATAGAGTGAGGTTTAGGGTTAGGGTTATGGCTAAGGTTTGGTTTAGTTTTCAGGTTAATGTTAAGGTTGTGTTTCCTGTTAGGGTTAAGTTTACGGGTTCTGTTTACTTTTAGGGTGAGGGTTAGATTTTAGGTTAGGGTTCAGTTTAGTGTTAGGGTTCCGGTCAGGGTGACGGTTTGTGTTAGGCTTTGTGGTTGGGGTGAGGGTTAGGTTTAGGGTTAGGGTTGGGTAGGGTTCGGATTATGGTTATGGTAAGGTGTTAGGGGTTAGAGATTTAGTTTAGGGTGAGGGTTTGGGTGAGTGTCTCGGTTAGTCACTGTGGTTCTGGTCATGCTTAGTTTTGGTTTATGGTTAGGGTTAGGTTTATGATCAGGTTTAGGGTTAGTGTTAGAGTTAGGGTTAAGCTTCAGGTAAGGCTTTGGTGTTTGGGGTTAGGGTTTAGGTAAGGCTTTGGTGTTTGGGGTTAGGGTTTGGGTTGGGGTTAGGGTTTGGGTTCGGGTTAGAGTTATCGTTACGGCTTAGGGTTTCTCGTTAGTGTTAGGGTTAGGGTTAGGCAGAGCATTAGGGTTAGGGTTGGAGGATACGGTTAGGGGTTAGGGTGAGGGTTATGGTTAGTTTTATGGTTAAGGTGAGGGTTTAGGGTAAGTGTTATGTTTAAGGTTAGAGTTAGGGTTAGGGTTAGGTGTAGCGTAAGTTTTCGGTTTAGGTTCAGGTTTTGAATTAGAGTTAGTGTTCTATTTAAGATCAAGGTTAGACTTAGGGTTAGGGTTAGGATTAGGTCTAGACTTAGGGTCAGGGCTAATGTAAGGCTTAGTTTTAGGGTTAGAGGTGGAGTAGCATTATGACTAGAGTTTGGTTTAAGGTTAGGGTTTGGGTTAGGTTTAGGTTTAGGGTTAAAGTTAGGGTTAGGGTTGGATGAAGTTTAGGATGGGGTGAGGGTTATTCTTATGGTTAGGGCTAGAGTTTGATTTTGTGTTCAGGTTAGTGTTAAGGTTAGGCTTAGGGTTCGGGTTCGGGTTCGGAATTTCGTTTAGGGTTAGTGTTAGGTTTAGCTTCAGGGTTAGAGTGACATTTCGGTTCAGGGGGAGGGTTAAGATAAGGGTTAGGATTACGGTGAGGATTATACTTAGTGTTAGAGGTTAGGTTTACGGTTAGGATAGGGTTAAGTTTAGGGTCCATGTTAGGGTTAGTGTTAGATTAGGGTTACTGTTCGTGTTTGGGTTAGGCTTAGGGATAAGTTTAGGGATAGCTTTAGGTTTAGGGTTGGGGATAGGTTTAGGGGTTAGGGTGAGAGTTAGCATTAGGTTTACAGTTAAGGTGAGGGTTTAGGGTAAGTGCTATGGTTAGGGTTAGTGTTAGAGTTAGGGTTAGGGTGAATTTTCAGTTAATAGTGAGGGTTAGGGTAAGGGTTAGGGTTAAGGTTTAGGTTAGATTTAGGATTAAGATTAGTGTTAGGGTTAGGTTTAGGGGCCGGGTTAGGATAGGGGTAAGGTTAGGGTTAAGGCTAGGTTTACGGTCAGGGGTAGGGCTAGGTTAGGGTTAGGGTTAGGTTTAGAGTTAGAGTTAGTGCTAGGGGTTAGGGTTAGGTTTAGGGTTAGGTTTAGAGTTATTGTTAGGGTTAGGGTAGAGTTAAGGTTAGGGTTAAGTTTAAAGTTAGGTAAGGGTTACGTTTAGGTCAGGGTTAGGGTTATTATTAGAGATAGGGTTAGGTTTAGAGAAAGGGTTAGGGTTCGTGTGAGGGTTAGTGTTAGGTTTACAGTTAAGCTGATGTTTTACAGTGTTACGGTTAGGGTCAGGGTTAGAGTTAGGTTTAGGGTTAGGTTTAGGTGTAGGGCTTGAGTGAGGCGATAGTTTAGGGTTAGATTTAGGGTGAAGGTTAAGATTAGTGTTAGTGTAAATATTAGAGTTAGGCGTTTGTGTTAAGGTTATGATCAGGTTAAGTTTAGGTTTAGAGTTAGAGTTAGGGTTAGGTTTTGGTGTTTGTTTTAATGTTAGGGACAGGATTAGGGTAGCTTTAGGGTTAGGGTTTGCTTTAGGGTTAGGGTTAGGGTGAAGTTGAAGTTAAGGGTCAGGGTTGAGCTTAGTCTTAGCATTAGGGTTTAGGGTTAGGGTTAAGGTTAGGATAGGTTTTAGGGTTAAGATTAGTTTTAGGGTTAGGGTAAGTGTTAGGGTTAAGTCATGGTTAGGTTTAGGGCTAGTTTAAGGTTAGAGGTAAGGTTAGCTTAAGGGTAGTGTTTAGGTTTCGACGTTAGTGTGAGGGTTAGTGCTAGGTTTCCATTTGAGCTGAGTGTGTAGGGTAAGTTTTAGGGTTAGAATTAGGGTTAGAATTAGAGTTAGGGTCAGGGTTCGGGTTAAGTTTAGGGTTAGGGTTAGGTTTATGGTTAGGATTAGGGTTAGGGTCAGAGTTGGGGGATATTTAGTATTACGTTTCGTGTTAGGGTTTCGGTTAGGGTGAAGTTTATGTTCAGTGTGAGGGTTAGGGTTCGGGTTAGTTTTAGGGGTGGGTTCAGGTTAGGGTCAGGGATAGGGTTTGGGTTAGGTTTAGGGTTAGGGTTAGGGTTAGAGTTAGGTTTAGGGTTAGCTTTAGTTTTGGTTAGGGTTAGGATTTGAATGGATTTAGGTTAGGTTTAGGGTTCTGGATAGGGTGAAATTTTGGTTAAAGGTGAGGGTTCGGTTGAGGTTTAGGGTTAGAGTTATTGTTAGGGGTTAGGGTTAGGTTTGAGCTTATGGTAGGTTTAAAGTCTGGGTTAAGGTTAGGTTAGGGTTATGGTCAGGGTTAGGATTAGGATTCCGTTTAGGGTGAGGGTTAGGATCAGAGTTATTGTAAGGGTTAGTTTTAGGTTGACATGTGCGCCAAGGTTAAGGTTATGGTTTGGTTTAGGGGTAGGGATAGGTTTAGTGTTAGGGTGAGCTTTAGTTTAGGGATAGGGTGAAGTTTAAGATAGAGTGAGGTTTAGGGTTAGGGTTATGGCTAAGGTTTGGTTTAGTTTTCAGGTTAATGTTAAGGTTGTGTTTCCTGTTAGGGTTAAGTTTACGGGTTCTGTTTACTTTTAGGGTGAGGGTTAGATTTTAGGTTAGGGTTCAGTTTAGTGTTAGGGTTCCGGTCAGGGTGACGGTTTGTGTTAGGCTTTGTGGTTGGGGTGAGGGTTAGGTTTAGGGTCAGGGTTGGGTAGGGTTCGGATTATGGTTATGGTAAGGTGTTAGGGGTTAGAGATTTAGTTTAGGGTGAGGGTTTGGGTGAGTGTCTCGGTTAGTCACTGTGGTTCTGGTCATGCTTAGTTTTGGTTTATGGTTAGGGTTAGGTTTATGATCAGGTTTAGGGTTAGTGTTAGAGTTAGGGTTAAGCTTCAGGTAAGGCTTTGGTGTTTGGGGTTAGGGTTTAGGTAAGGCTTTGGTGTTTGGGGTTAGGGTTTGGGTTGGGGTTAGGGTTTGGGTTCGGGTTAGAGTTATCGTTACGGCTTAGGGTTTCTCGTTAGTGTTAGGGTTAGGGTTAGGCAGAGCATTAGGGTTAGGGTTGGAGGATACGGTTAGGGGTTAGGGTGAGGGTTATGGTTAGTTTTATGGTTAAGGTGAGGGTTTAGGGTAAGTGTTATGTTTTAGGTTAGAGTTAGGGTTAGGGTTAGGTGTAGCGTAAGTTTTCGGTTTAGGTTCAGGTTTTGAATTAGAGTTAGTGTTCTATTTAAGATCAAGGTTAGACTTAGGGTTAGGGTTAGGATTAGGTCTAGACTTAGGTTCAGGGCTAATGTAAGGCTTAGTTTTAGGGTTAGAGGTGGAGTAGCATTATGACTAGAGTTTGGTTTAAGGTTAGGGTTTGGGTTAGGTTTAGGTTTAGGGTTAAAGTTAGGGTTAGGGTTGGATGAAGTTTAGGATGGGGTGAGGGTTATTCTTATGGTTAGGGCTAGAGTTTGATTTTGTGTTCAGGTTAGTGTTAAGGTTAGGCTTAGGGTTCGGGTTCGGGTTCGGAATTTCGTTTAGGGTTAGTGTTAGGTTTAGCTTCAGGGTTAGAGTGACATTTCGGTTCAGGGGGAGGGTTAAGATAAGGGTTAGGATTACGGTGAGGATTATACTTAGTGTTAGAGGTTAGGTTTACGGTTAGGATAGGGTTAAGTTTAGGGTCCATGTTAGGGTTAGTGTTAGATTAGGGTTACTGTTCGTGTTTGGGTTAGGCTTAGGGATAAGTTTAGGGATAGCTTTAGGTTTAGGGTTGGGGATAGGTTTAGGGGTTAGGGTGAGAGTTAGCATTAGGTTTACAGTTAAGGTGAGGGTTTAGGGTAAGTGCTATGGTTAGGGTTAGTGTTAGAGTTAGGGTTAGGGTGAATTTTCAGTTAATAGTGAGGGTTAGGGTAAGGGTTAGCGTTAAGGTTTAGGTTAGATTTAGGATTAAGATTAGTGTTAGGGTTAGGTTTAGGGGCCGGGTTAGGATAGGGGTAAGGTTAGGGTTAAGGCTAGGTTTACGGTCAGGGGTAGGGCTAGGTTAGGCTTAGGGTTAGGTTTAGAGTTAGAGTTAGTGCTAGGGGTTAGGGTTAGGTTTAGGGTTAGGTTTAGAGTTATTGTTAGGGTTAGGGTAGAGTTAAGGTTAGGGTTAAGTTTAAAGTTAGGTAAGGGTTACGTTTAGGTCAGGGTTAGGGTTATTATTAGAGATAGGGTTAGGTTTAGAGAAAGGGTTAGGGTTCGTGTGAGGGTTAGTGTTAGGTTTACAGTTAAGCTGATGTTTTACAGTGTTACGGTTAGGGTCAGGGTTAGAGTTAGGTTTAGGGTTAGGTTTAGGTGTAGGGCTTGAGTGAGGCGATAGTTTAGGGTTAGATTTAGGGTGAAGGTTAAGGTTAGTGTTAGTGTAAATATTAGAGTTAGGCGTTTGTGTTAAGGTTATGATCAGGTTAAGTTTAGGTTTAGAGTTAGAGTTAGGGTTAGGGTTTGGTGTTTGTGTTAATGTTAGGGTCAGGATTAGGGTAGCTTTAGGGTTAGGGTTTGCTTTAGGGTTAGGGTTAGGGTGAAGTTGAAGTTAAGGGTCAGGGTTGAGCTTAGTCTTAGCATTAGGGTTTAGGGTTAGGGTTCAGGTTAGGATAGGTTTTAGGGTTAAGATTAGTTTTAGGGTTAGGGTAAGTGTTAGGGTTCAGTCATGGTTAGGTTTAGGGCTAGTTTAAGGTTAGAGGTAAGGTTAGCTTAAGGGTAGTGTTTAGGTTTCGACGTTAGTGTGAGGGTTAGTGCTAGGTTTCCATTTGAGCTGAGTGTGTAGGGTAAGTTTTAGGGTTAGAATTAGGGTTAGAATTAGAGTTAGGGTCAGGGTTCGGGTTAAGTTTAGGGTTAGGGTTAGGTTTATGGTTAGGATTAGGGTTAGGGTCAGAGTTGGGGGATATTTAGTATTACGTTTCGTGTTAGGGTTTCGGTTAGGGTGAAGTTTATGTTCAGTGTGAGGGTTAGGGTTCGGGTTAGTTTTAGGGGTGGGTTCAGGTTAGGGTCAGGGATAGGGTTTGGGTTAGGTTTAGGGTTAGGGTTAGGGTTAGAGTTAGGTTTAGGGTTAGCTTTAGTTTTGGTTAGGGTTAGGATTTGAATGGATTTAGGTTAGGTTTAGGGTTCTGGATAGGGTGAAATTTTGGTTAAAGGTGAGGGTTCGGTTGAGGTTTAGGGTTAGAGTTATTGTTAGGGGTTAGGGTTAGGTTTGAGCTTATGGTAGGTTTAAAGTCTGGGTTAAGGTTAGGTTAGGGTTATGGTCAGGGTTAGGATTAGGATTCCGCTTAGGGTGAGGGTTAGGATCAGAGTTATTGTAAGGGTTAGTTTTAGGTTGACATGTGCGCCAAGGTTAAGGTTATGGTTTGGTTTAGGGGTAGGGATAGGTTTAGTGTTAGGGTGAGCTTTAGTTTAGGGATAGGGTGAAGTTTAAGATAGAGTGAGGTTTAGGGTTAGGGTTATGGCTAAGGTTTGGTTTAGTTTTCAGGTTAATGTTAAGGTTGTGTTTCGTGTTAGGGTTAAGTTTACGGGTTCTGTTTACTTTTAGGGTGAGGGTTAGATTTTAGGTTAGGGTTAAGTTTAGTGTTAGGGTTCCGGTCAGGGTGACGGTTTGTGTTAGGCTTTGTGGTTGGGGTGAGGGTTAGGTTTAGGGTTAGGGTTGGGTAGGGTTCGGATTATGGTTATGGTAAGGTGTTAGGGGTTAGAGATTTAGTTTAGGGTGAGGGTTTGGGTGAGTGTCTCGGTTAGTCACTGTGGTTCTGGTCATGCTTAGTTTTGGTTTATGGTTAGGGTTAGGTTTATGATCAGGTTTAGGGTTAGTGTTAGAGTTAGGGTTAAGCTTTAGGTAAGGCTTTGGTGTTTGGGGTTAGGGTTTAGGTAAGGCTTTGGTGTTTGGGGTTAGGGTTTGGGTTGGGGTTAGGGTTTGGGTTCGGGTTAGAGTTATCGTTACGGCTTAGGGTTTCTCGTTAGTGTTAGGGTTAGGGTTAGGCAGAGCATTAGGGTTAGGGTTGGAGGATACGGTTAGGGGTTAGGGTGAGGGTTATGGTTAGTTTTATGGTTAAGGTGAGGGTTTAGGGTAAGTGTTATGTTTAAGGTTAGAGTTAGGGTTAGGCTTAGGTGTAGCGTAAGTTTTCGGTTTAGGTTCAGGTTTTGAATTAGAGTTAGTGTTCTATTTAAGATCAAGGTTAGACTTAGGGTTAGGGTTAGGATTAGGTCTAGACTTAGGTTCAGGGCTAATGTAAGGCTTAGTTTTAGGGTTAGAGGTGGAGTAGCATTATGACTAGAGTTTGGTTTAAGGTTAGGGTTTGGGTTAGGTTTAGGTTTAGGGTTAAAGTTAGGGTTAGGGTTGGATGAAGTTTAGGATGGGGTGAGGGTTATTCTTATGGTTAGGGCTAGAGTTTGATTTTGTGTTCAGGTTAGTGTTAAGGTTAGGCTTAGGGTTCGGGTTCGGGTTCGGAATTTCGTTTAGGGTTAGTGTTAGGTTTAGCTTCAGGGTTAGAGTGACATTTCGGTTCAGGGGGAGGGTTAAGATAAGGGTTAGGATTACGGTGAGGATTATACTTAGTGTTAGAGGTTAGGTTTACGGTTAGGATAGGGTTAAGTTTAGGGTCCATGTTAGGGTTAGTGTTAGATTAGGGTTACTGTTCGTGTTTGGGTTAGGCTTAGGGATAAGTTTAGGGATAGCTTTAGGTTTAGGGTTGGGGATAGGTTTAGGGGTTAGGGTGAGAGTTAGCATTAGGTTTACAGTTAAGGTGAGGGTTTAGGGTAAGTGCTATGGTTAGGGTTAGTGTTAGAGTTAGGGTTAGGGTGAATTTTCAGTTAATAGTGAGGGTTAGGGTAAGGGTTAGGGTTAAGGTTTAGGTTAGATTTAGGATTAAGATTAGTGTTAGGGTTAGGTTTAGGGGCCGGGTTAGGGTAGGGGTAAGGTTAGGGTTAAGGCTAGGTTTACGGTCAGGGGTAGGGCTAGGTTAGGCTTAGGGTTAGCTTTAGAGTTAGAGTTAGTGCTAGGGGTTAGGGTTAGGTTTAGGGTTAGGTTTAGAGTTATTGTTAGGGTTAGGGTAGAGTTAAGGTTAGGGTTAAGTTTAAAGTTAGGTAAGGGTTACGTTTAGGTCAGGGTTAGGGTTATTATTAGAGATAGGGTTAGGTTTAGAGAAAGGGTTAGGGTTCGTGTGAGGGTTAGTGTTAGGTTTACAGTTAAGCTGATGTTTTACAGTGTTACGGTTAGGGTCAGGGTTAGAGTTAGGTTTCGGGTTAGGTTTAGGTGTAGGGCTTGAGTGAGGCGATAGTTTAGGGTTAGATTTAGGGTGAAGGTTAAGATTAGTGTTAGTGTAAATATTAGAGTTAGGCGTTTGTGTTAAGGTTATGATCAGGTTAAGTTTAGGTTTAGAGTTAGAGTTAGGGTTAGGGTTTGGTGTTTGTGTTAATGTTAGGGTCAGGATTAGGGTAGCTTTAGGGTTAGGGTTTGCTTTAGGGTTAGGGTTAGGGTGAAGTTGAAGTTAAGGGTCAGGGTTGAGCTTAGTCTTAGCATTAGGGTTTAGGGTTAGGGTTCAGGTTAGGATAGGTTTTAGGGTTAAGATTAGTTTTAGGGTTAGGGTAAGTGTTAGGGTTCAGTCATGGTTAGGTTTAGGGCTAGTTTAAGGTTAGAGGTAAGGTTAGCTTAAGGGTAGTGTTTAGGTTTCGACGTTAGTGTGAGGGTTAGTGCTAGGTTTCCATTTGAGCTGAGTGTGTAGGGTAAGTTTTAGGGTTAGAATTAGGGTTAGAATTAGAGTTAGGGTCAGGGTTCGGGTTAAGTTTAGGGTTAGGGTTAGGTTTATGGTTAGGATTAGGGTTAGGGTCAGAGTTGGGGGATATTTAGTATTACGTTTCGTGTTAGGGTTTCGGTTAGGGTGAAGTTTATGTTCAGTGTGAGGGTTAGGGTTCGGGTTAGTTTTAGGGGTGGGTTCAGGTTAGGGTCAGGGATAGGGTTTGGGTTAGGTTTAGGGTTAGGGTTAGGGTTAGAGTTAGGTTTAGGGTTAGCTTTAGTTTTGGTTAGGGTTAGGATTTGAATGGATTTAGGTTAGGTTTAGGGTTCTGGATAGGGTGAAATTTTGGTTAAAGGTGAGGGTTCGGTTGAGGTTTAGGGTTAGAGTTATTGTTAGGGGTTAGGGTTAGGTTTGAGCTTATGGTAGGTTTAAAGTCTGGGTTAAGGTTAGGTTAGGGTTATGGTCAGGGTTAGGATTAGGATTCCGTTTAGGGTGAGGGTTAGGATCAGAGTTATTGTAAGGGTTAGTTTTAGGTTGACATGTGCGCCAAGGTTAAGGTTATGGTTTGGTTTAGGGGTAGGGATAGGTTTAGTGTTAGGGTGAGCTTTAGTTTAGGGATAGGGTGAAGTTTAAGATAGAGTGAGGTTTAGGGTTAGGGTTATGGCTAAGGTTTGGTTTAGTTTTCAGGTTAATGTTAAGGTTGTGTTTCGTGTTAGGGTTAAGTTTACGGGTTCTGTTTACTTTTAGGGTGAGGGTTAGATTTTAGGTTAGGGTTAAGTTTAGTGTTAGGGTTCCGGTCAGGGTGACGGTTTGTGTTAGGCTTTGTGGTTGGGGTGAGGGTTAGGTTTAGGGTTAGGGTTGGGTAGGGTTCGGATTATGGTTATGGTAAGGTGTTAGGGGTTAGAGATTTAGTTTAGGGTGAGGGTTTGGGTGAGTGTCTCGGTTAGTCACTGTGGTTCTGGTCATGCTTAGTTTTGGTTTATGGTTAGGGTTAGGTTTATGATCAGGTTTAGGGTTAGTGTTAGAGTTAGGGTTAAGCTTTAGGTAAGGCTTTGGTGTTTGGGGTTAGGGTTTAGGTAAGGCTTTGGTGTTTGGGGTTAGGGTTTGGGTTGGGGTTAGGGTTTGGGTTCGGGTTAGAGTTATCGTTACGGCTTAGGGTTTCTCGTTAGTGTTAGGGTTAGGGTTAGGCAGAGCATTAGGGTTAGGGTTGGAGGATACGGTTAGGGGTTAGGGTGAGGGTTATGGTTAGTTTTATGGTTAAGGTGAGGGTTTAGGGTAAGTGTTATGTTTAAGGTTAGAGTTAGGGTTAGGCTTAGGTGTAGCGTAAGTTTTCGGTTTAGGTTCAGGTTTTGAATTAGAGTTAGTGTTCTATTTAAGATCAAGGTTAGACTTAGGGTTAGGGTTAGGATTAGGTCTAGACTTAGGTTCAGGGCTAATGTAAGGCTTAGTTTTAGGGTTAGAGGTGGAGTAGCATTATGACTAGAGTTTGGTTTAAGGTTAGGGTTTGGGTTAGGTTTAGGTTTAGGGTTAAAGTTAGGGTTAGGGTTGGATGAAGTTTAGGATGGGGTGAGGGTTATTCTTATGGTTAGGGCTAGAGTTTGATTTTGTGTTCAGGTTAGTGTTAAGGTTAGGTTTAGGGTTCGGGTTCGGGTTCGGAATTTCGTTTAGGGTTAGTGTTAGGTTTAGCTTCAGGGTTAGAGTGACATTTCGGTTCAGGGGGAGGGTTAAGATAAGGGTTAGGATTACGGTGAGGATTATACTTAGTGTTAGAGGTTAGGTTTACGGTTAGGATAGGGTTAAGTTTAGGGTCCATGTTAGGGTTAGTGTTAGATTAGGGTTACTGTTCGTGTTTGGGTTAGGCTTAGGGATAAGTTTAGGGATAGCTTTAGGTTTAGGGTTGGGGATAGGTTTAGGGGTTAGGGTGAGAGTTAGCATTAGGTTTACAGTTAAGGTGAGGGTTTAGGGTAAGTGCTATGGTTAGGGTTAGTGTTAGAGTTAGGGTTAGGGTGAATTTTCAGTTAATAGTGAGGGTTAGGGTAAGGGTTAGGGTTAAGGTTTAGGTTAGATTTAGGATTAAGATTAGTGTTAGGGTTAGGTTTAGGGTCCGGGTTAGGGTAGGGGTAAGGTTAGGGTTAAGGCTAGGTTTACGGTCAGGGGTAGGGCTAGGTTAGGGTTAGGGTTAGGTTTAGAGTTAGAGTTAGTGCTAGGGGTTAGGGTTAGGTTTAGGGTTAGGTTTAGAGTTATTGTTAGGGTTAGGGTAGAGTTAAGGTTAGGGTTAAGTTTAAAGTTAGGTAAGCGTTACGTTTAGGTCAGGGTTAGGGTTATTATTAGAGATAGGGTTAGGTTTAGAGAAAGGGTTAGGGTTTGTGTGAGGGTTAGTGTTAGGTTTACAGTTAAGCTGATGTTTTACAGTGTTACGGTTAGGGTCAGGGTTAGAGTTAGGTTTAGGGTTAGGTTTAGGTGTAGGGCTTGAGTGAGGCGATAGTTTAGGGTTAGATTTAGGGTGAAGGTTAAGATTAGTGTTAGTGTAAATATTAGAGTTAGGCGTTTGTGTTAAGGTTATGATCAGGTTAAGTTTAGGTTTAGAGTTAGAGTTAGGGTTAGGGTTTGGTGTTTGTGTTAATGTTAGGGTCAGGATTAGGGTAGCTTTAGGGTTAGGGTTTGCTTTAGGGTTAGGGTTAGGGTGAAGTTGAAGTTAAGGGTCAGGGTTGAGCTTAGTCTTAGCATTAGGGTTTAGGGTTAGGGTTCAGGTTAGGATAGGTTTTAGGGTTAAGATTAGTTTTAGGGTTAGGGTAAGTGTTAGGGTTCAGTCATGGTTAGGTTTAGGGCTAGTTTAAGGTTAGAGGTAAGGTTAGCTTAAGGGTAGTGTTTAGGTTTCGACGTTAGTGTGAGGGTTAGTGCTAGGTTTCCATTTGAGCTGAGTGTGTAGGGTAAGTTTTAGGGTTAGAATTAGGGTTAGAATTAGAGTTAGGGTCAGGGTTCGGGTTAAGTTTAGGGTTAGGGTTAGGTTTATGGTTAGGATTAGGGTTAGGGTCAGAGTTGGGGGATATTTAGTATTACGTTTCGTGTTAGGGTTTCGGTTAGGGTGAAGTTTATGTTCAGTGTGAGGGTTAGGGTTCGGGTTAGTTTTAGGGGTGGGTTCAGGTTAGGGTCAGGGATAGGGTTTGGGTTAGGTTTAGGGTTAGGGTTAGGGTTAGAGTTAGGTTTAGGGTTAGCTTTAGTTTTGGTTAGGGTTAGGATTTGAATGGATTTAGGTTAGGTTTAGGGTTCTGGATAGGGTGAAATTTTGGTTAAAGGTGAGGGTTCGGTTGAGGTTTAGGGTTAGAGTTATTGTTAGGGGTTAGGGTTAGGTTTGAGCTTATGGTAGGTTTAAAGTCTGGGTTAAGGTTAGGTTAGGGTTATGGTCAGGGTTAGGATTAGGATTCCGTTTAGGGTGAGGGTTAGGATCAGAGTTATTGTAAGGGTTAGTTTTAGGTTGACATGTGCGCCAAGGTTAAGGTTATGGTTTGGTTTAGGGGTAGGGATAGGTTTAGTGTTAGGGTGAGCTTTAGTTTAGGGATAGGGTGAAGTTTAAGATAGAGTGAGGTTTAGGGTTAGGGTTATGGCTAAGGTTTGGTTTAGTTTTCAGGTTAATGTTAAGGTTGTGTTTCGTGTTAGGGTTAAGTTTACGGGTTCTGTTTACTTTTAGGGTGAGGGTTAGATTTTAGGTTAGGGTTAAGTTTAGTGTTAGGGTTCCGGTCAGGGTGACGGTTTGTGTTAGGCTTTGTGGTTGGGGTGAGGGTTAGGTTTAGGGTTAGGGTTGGGTAGGGTTCGGATTATGGTTATGGTAAGGTGTTAGGGGTTAGAGATTTAGTTTAGGGTGAGGGTTTGGGTGAGTGTCTCGGTTAGTCACTGTGGTTCTGGTCATGCTTAGTTTTGGTTTATGGTTAGGGTTAGGTTTATGATCAGGTTTAGGGTTAGTGTTAGAGTTAGGGTTAAGCTTTAGGTAAGGCTTTGGTGTTTGGGGTTAGGGTTTAGGTAAGGCTTTGGTGTTTGGGGTTAGGGTTTGGGTTGGGGTTAGGGTTTGGGTTCGGGTTAGAGTTATCGTTACGGCTTAGGGTTTCTCGTTAGTGTTAGGGTTAGGGTTAGGCAGAGCATTAGGGTTAGGGTTGGAGGATACGGTTAGGGGTTAGGGTGAGGGTTATGGTTAGTTTTATGGTTAAGGTGAGGGTTTAGGGTAAGTGTTATGTTTAAGGTTAGAGTTAGGGTTAGGCTTAGGTGTAGCGTAAGTTTTCGGTTTAGGTTCAGGTTTTGAATTAGAGTTAGTGTTCTATTTAAGATCAAGGTTAGACTTAGGGTTAGGGTTAGGATTAGGTCTAGACTTAGGTTCAGGGCTAATGTAAGGCTTAGTTTTAGGGTTAGAGGTGGAGTAGCATTATGACTAGAGTTTGGTTTAAGGTTAGGGTTTGGGTTAGGTTTAGGTTTAGGGTTAAAGTTAGGGTTAGGGTTGGATGAAGTTTAGGATGGGGTGAGGGTTATTCTTATGGTTAGGGCTAGAGTTTGATTTTGTGTTCAGGTTAGTGTTAAGGTTAGGCTTAGGGTTCGGGTTCGGGTTCGGAATTTCGTTTAGGGTTAGTGTTAGGTTTAGCTTCAGGGTTAGAGTGACATTTCGGTTCAGGGGGAGGGTTAAGATAAGGGTTAGGATTACGGTGAGGATTATACTTAGTGTTAGAGGTTAGGTTTACGGTTAGGATAGGGTTAAGTTTAGGGTCCATGTTAGGGTTAGTGTTAGATTAGGGTTACTGTTCGTGTTTGGGTTAGGCTTAGGGATAAGTTTAGGGATAGCTTTAGGTTTAGGGTTGGGGATAGGTTTAGGGGTTAGGGTGAGATTTAGCATTAGGTTTACAGTTAAGGTGAGGGTTTAGGGTAAGTGCTATGGTTAGGGTTAGTGTTAGAGTTAGGGTTAGGGTGAATTTTCAGTTAATAGTGAGGGTTAGGGTAAGGGTTAGGGTTAAGGTTTAGGTTAGATTTAGGATTAAGATTAGTGTTAGGGTTAGGTTTAGGGGCCGGGTTAGGGTAGGGGTAAGGTTAGGGTTAAGGCTAGGTTTACGGTCAGGGGTAGGGCTAGGTTAGGCTTAGGGTTAGCTTTAGAGTTAGAGTTAGTGCTAGGGGTTAGGGTTAGGTTTAGGGTTAGGTTTAGAGTTATTGTTAGGGTTAGGGTAGAGTTAAGGTTAGGGTTAAGTTTAAAGTTAGGTAAGGGTTACGTTTAGGTCAGGGTTAGGGTTATTATTAGAGATAGGGTTAGGTTTAGAGAAAGGGTTAGGGTTCGTGTGAGGGTTAGTGTTAGGTTTACAGTTAAGCTGATGTTTTACAGTGTTACGGTTAGGGTCAGGGTTAGAGTTAGGTTTCGGGTTAGGTTTAGGTGTAGGGCTTGAGTGAGGCGATAGTTTAGGGTTAGATTTAGGGTGAAGGTTAAGATTAGTGTTAGTGTAAATATTAGAGTTAGGCGTTTGTGTTAAGGTTATGATCAGGTTAAGTTTAGGTTTAGAGTTAGAGTTAGGGTTAGGGTTTGGTGTTTGTGTTAATGTTAGGGTCAGGATTAGGGTAGCTTTAGGGTTAGGGTTTGCTTTAGGGTTAGGGTTAGGGTGAAGTTGAAGTTAAGGGTCAGGGTTGAGCTTAGTCTTAGCATTAGGGTTTAGGGTTAGGGTTCAGGTTAGGATAGGTTTTAGGGTTAAGATTAGTTTTAGGGTTAGGGTAAGTGTTAGGGTTCAGTCATGGTTAGGTTTAGGGCTAGTTTAAGGTTAGAGGTAAGGTTAGCTTAAGGGTAGTGTTTAGGTTTCGACGTTAGTGTGAGGGTTAGTGCTAGGTTTCCATTTGAGCTGAGTGTGTAGGGTAAGTTTTAGGGTTAGAATTAGGGTTAGAATTAGAGTTAGGGTCAGGGTTCGGGTTAAGTTTAGGGTTAGGGTTAGGTTTATGGTTAGGATTAGGGTTAGGGTCAGAGTTGGGGGATATTTAGTATTACGTTTCGTGTTAGGGTTTCGGTTAGGGTGAAGTTTATGTTCAGTGTGAGGGTTAGGGTTCGGGTTAGTTTTAGGGGTGGGTTCAGGTTAGGGTCAGGGATAGGGTTTGGGTTAGGTTTAGGGTTAGGGTTAGGGTTAGAGTTAGGTTTAGGGTTAGCTTTAGTTTTGGTTAGGGTTAGGATTTGAATGGATTTAGGTTAGGTTTAGGGTTCTGGATAGGGTGAAATTTTGGTTAAAGGTGAGGGTTCGGTTGAGGTTTAGGGTTAGAGTTATTGTTAGGGGTTAGGGTTAGGTTTGAGCTTATGGTAGGTTTAAAGTCTGGGTTAAGGTTAGGTTAGGGTTATGGTCAGGGTTAGGATTAGGATTCCGTTTAGGGTGAGGGTTAGGATCAGAGTTATTGTAAGGGTTAGTTTTAGGTTGACATGTGCGCCAAGGTTAAGGTTATGGTTTGGTTTAGGGGTAGGGATAGGTTTAGTGTTAGGGTGAGCTTTAGTTTAGGGATAGGGTGAAGTTTAAGATAGAGTGAGGTTTAGGGTTAGGGTTATGGCTAAGGTTTGGTTTAGTTTTCAGGTTAATGTTAAGGTTGTGTTTCGTGTTAGGGTTAAGTTTACGGGTTCTGTTTACTTTTAGGGTGAGGGTTAGATTTTAGGTTAGGGTTAAGTTTAGTGTTAGGGTTCCGGTCAGGGTGACGGTTTGTGTTAGGCTTTGTGGTTGGGGTGAGGGTTAGGTTTAGGGTTAGGGTTGGGTAGGGTTCGGATTATGGTTATGGTAAGGTGTTAGGGGTTAGAGATTTAGTTTAGGGTGAGGGTTTGGGTGAGTGTCTCGGTTAGTCACTGTGGTTCTGGTCATGCTTAGTTTTGGTTTATGGTTAGGGTTAGGTTTATGATCAGGTTTAGGGTTAGTGTTAGAGTTAGGGTTAAGCTTTAGGTAAGGCTTTGGTGTTTGGGGTTAGGGTTTAGGTAAGGCTTTGGTGTTTGGGGTTAGGGTTTGGGTTGGGGTTAGGGTTTGGGCTCGGGTTAGAGTTATCGTTACGGCTTAGGGTTTCTCGTTAGTGTTAGGGTTAGGGTTAGGCAGAGCATTAGGGTTAGGGTTGGAGGATACGGTTAGGGGTTAGGGTGAGGGTTATGGTTAGTTTTATGGTTAAGGTGAGGGTTTAGGGTAAGTGTTATGTTTAAGGTTAGAGTTAGGGTTAGGGTTAGGTGTAGCGTAAGTTTTCGGTTTAGGTTCAGGTTTTGAATTAGAGTTAGTGTTCTATTTAAGATCAAGGTTAGACTTAGGGTTAGGGTTAGGATTAGGTCTAGACTTAGGGTCAGGGCTAATGTAAGGCTTAGTTTTAGGGTTAGAGGTGGAGTAGCATTATGACTAGAGTTTGGTTTAAGGTTAGGGTTTGGGTTAGGTTTAGGTTTAGGGTTAAAGTTAGGGTTAGGGTTGGATGAAGTTTAGGATGGGGTGAGGGTTATTCTTATGGTTAGGGCTAGAGTTTGATTTTGTGTTCAGGTTAGTGTTAAGGTTAGGTTTAGGGTTCGGGTTCGGGTTCGGAATTTCGTTTAGGGTTAGTGTTAGGTTTAGCTTCAGGGTTAGAGTGACATTTCGGTTCAGGGGGAGGGTTAAGATAAGGGTTAGGATTACGGTGAGGATTATACTTAGTGTTAGAGGTTAGGTTTACGGTTAGGATAGGGTTAAGTTTAGGGTCCATGTTAGGGTTAGTGTTAGATTAGAGTTTCTGTTCGTGTTTGGGATAGGCTTAGGGATAAGTTTAGGGATAGCTTTAGGTTTAGGGTTGGGGATAGGTTTAGGGGTTAGGGTGAGAGTTAGCATTAGGTTTACAGTTAAGGTGAGGGTTTAGGGTAAGTGCTATGGTTAGGGTTAGTGTTAGAGTTAGGGTTAGGGTGAATTTTCAGTTAATAGTGAGGGTTAGGGTAAGGGTTAGGGTTAAGGTTTAGGTTAGATTTAGGATTAAGATTAGTGTTAGGGTTAGGTTTAGGGTCCGGGTTAGGGTAGGGGTAAGGTTAGGGTTAAGGCTAGGTTTACGGTCAGGGGTAGGGCTAGGTTAGGGTTAGGGTTAGCTTTAGAGTTAGAGTTAGTGCTAGGGGTTAGGGTTAGGTTTAGGGTTAGGTTTAGAGTTATTGTTAGGGTTAGGGTAGAGTTAAGGTTAGGGTTAAGTTTAAAGTTAGGTAAGGGTTACGTTTAGGTCAGGGTTAGGGTTATTATTAGAGATAGGGTTAGGTTTAGAGAAAGGGTTAGGGTTCGTGTGAGGGTTAGTGTTAGGTTTACAGTTAAGCTGATGTTTTACAGTGTTACGGTTAGGGTCAGGGTTAGAGTTGGGTTTAGGGTTAGGTTTAGGTGTAGGGCTTGAGTGAGGCGATAGTTTAGGGTTAGATTTAGGGTGAAGGTTAAGATTAGTGTTAGTGTAAATATTAGAGTTAGGCGTTTGTGTTAAGGTTATGATCAGGTTAAGTTTAGGTTTAGAGTTAGAGTTAGGGTTAGGGTTTGGTGTTTGTGTTAATGTTAGGGTCAGGATTAGGGTAGCTTTAGGGTTAGGGTTTGCTTTAGGGTTAGGGTTAGGGTGAAGTTGAAGTTAAGGGTCAGGGTTGAGCTTAGTCTTAGCATTAGGGTTTAGGGTTAGGGTTCAGGTTAGGATAGGTTTTAGGGTTAAGATTAGTTTTAGGGTTAGGGTAAGTGTTAGGGTTAAGTCATGGTTAGGTTTAGGGCTAGTTTAAGGTTAGAGGTAAGGTTAGCTTAAGGGTAGTGTTTAGGTTTCGACGTTAGTGTGAGGGTTAGTGCTAGGTTTCCATTTCAGCTGAGTGTGTAGGGTAAGTTTTAGGGTTAGAATTAGGGTTAGAATTAGAGTTAGGGTCAGGGTTCGGGTTAAGTTTAGGGTTAGGGTTAGGTTTATGGTTAGGATTAGGGTTAGGGTCAGAGTTGGGGGATATTTAGTATTACGTTTCGTGTTAGGGTTTCGGTTAGGGTGAAGTTTATGTTCAGTGTGAGGGTTAGGGTTCGGGTTAGTTTTAGGGGTGGGTTCAGGTTAGGGTCAGGGATAGGGTTTGGGTTAGGTTTAGGGTTAGGGTTAGGGTTAGAGTTAGGTTTAGGGTTAGCTTTAGTTTTGGTTAGGGTTAGGATTTGAATGGATTTAGGTTAGGTTTAGGGTTCTGGATAGGGTGAAATTTTGGTTAAAGGTGAGGGTTCGGTTGAGGTTTAGGGTTAGAGTTATTGTTAGGGGTTAGGGTTAGGTTTGAGCTTATGGTAGGTTTAAAGTCTGGGTTAAGGTTAGGTTAGGGTTATGGTCAGGGTTAGGATTAGGATTCCGTTTAGGGTGAGGGTTAGGATCAGAGTTATTGTAAGGGTTAGTTTTAGGTTGACATGTGCGCCAAGGTTAAGGTTATGGTTTGGTTTAGGGGTAGGGATAGGTTTAGTGTTAGGGTGAGCTTTACTTTAGGGATAGGGTGAAGTTTAAGATAGAGTGAGGTTTAGGGTTAGGGTTATGGCTAAGGTTTGGTTTAGTTTTCAGGTTAATGTTAAGGTTGTGTTTCCTGTTAGGGTTAAGTTTACGGGTTCTGTTTACTTTTAGGGTGAGGGTTAGATTTTAGGTTAGGGTTAAGTTTAGTGTTAGGGTTCGGGTTAGGGTGACGGTTTGTGTTAGGCTTTGTGGTTGGGGTGAGGGTTAGGTTTAGGGTTAGGGTTGGGTAGGGTTCGGATTATGGTTATGGTAAGGTGTTAGGGGTTAGAGATTTAGTTTAGGGTGAGGGTTTGGGTGAGTGTCTCGGTTAGTCACTGTGGTTCTGGTCATGCTTACTTTTGGTTTATGGTTAGGGTTAGGTTTATGATCAGGTTTAGGGTTAGTGTTAGAGTTAGGGTTAAGCTTCAGGTAAGGCTTTGGTGTTTGGGGTTAGGGTTTAGGGAAGGCTTTGGTGTTTGGGGTTAGGGTTTGGGTTGGGGTTAGGGTTTGGGTTCGGGTTAGAGTTATCGTTACGGCTTAGGGTTTCTCGTTAGTGTTAGGGTTAGGGTTAGGCAGAGCATTAGGGTTAGGGTTGGAGGATACGGTTAGGGGTTAGGGTGAGGGTTATGGTTAGTTTTATGGTTAAGGTGAGGGTTTAGGGTAAGTGTTATGTTTAAGGTTAGAGTTAGGGTTAGGGTTAGGTGTAGCGTAAGTTTTCGGTTTAGGTTCAGGTTTTGAATTAGAGTTAGTGTTCTATTTAAGATCAAGGTTAGACTTAGGGTTAGGGTTAGGATTAGGTCTAGACTTAGGTTCAGGGCTAATGTAAGGCTTAGTTTTAGGGTTAGAGGTGGAGTAGCATTATGACTAGAGTTTGGTTTAAGGTTAGGGTTTGGGTTAGGTTTAGGTTTAGGGTTAAAGTTAGGGTTAGGGTTGGATGAAGTTTAGGATGGGGTGAGGGTTATTCTTATGGTTAGGGCTAGAGTTTGATTTTGTGTTCAGGTTAGTGTTAAGGTTAGGCTTAGGGTTCGGGTTCGGGTTCGGAATTTCGTTTAGGGTTAGTGTTAGGTTTAGCTTCAGGGTTAGAGTGACATTTCGGTTCAGGGGGAGGGTTAAGATAAGGGTTAGGATTACGGTGAGGATTATACTTAGTGTTAGAGGTTAGGTTTACGGTTAGGATAGGGTTAAGTTTAGGGTCCATGTTAGGGTTAGTGTTAGATTAGGGTTACTGTTCGTGTTTGGGATAGGCTTAGGGATAAGTTTAGGGATAGCTTTAGGTTTAGGGTTGGGGATAGGTTTAGGGGTTAGGGTGAGAGTTAGCATTAGGTTTACAGTTAAGGTGAGGGTTTAGGGTAAGTGCTATGGTTAGGGTTAGTGTTAGAGTTAGGGTTAGGGTGAATTTTCAGTTAATAGTGAGGGTTAGGGTAAGGGTTAGGGTTAAGGTTTAGGTTAGATTTAGGATTAAGATTAGTGTTAGGGTTAGGTTTAGGGTCCGGGTTAGGGTAGGGGTAAGGTTAGGGTTAAGGCTAGGTTTACGGTCAGGGGTAGGGCTAGGTTAGGGTTAGGGTTAGGTTTAGAGTTAGAGTTAGTGCTAGGGGTTAGGGTTAGGTTTAGGGTTAGGTTTAGAGTTATTGTTAGGGTTAGGGTAGAGTTAAGGTTAGGGTTAAGTTTAAAGTTAGGTAAGGGTTACGTTTAGGTCAGGGTTAGGGTTATTATTAGAGATAGGGTTAGGTTTAGAGAAAGGGTTAGGGTTCGTGTGAGGGTTAGTGTTAGGTTTACAGTTAAGCTGATGTTTTACAGTGTTACGGTTAGGGTCAGGGTTAGAGTTAGGTTTAGGGTTAGGTTTAGGTGTAGGGCTTGAGTGAGGCGATAGTTTAGGGTTAGATTTAGGGTGAAGGTTAAGATTAGTGTTAGTGTAAATATTAGAGTTAGGCGTTTGTGTTAAGGTTATGATCAGGTTAAGTTTAGGTTTAGAGTTAGAGTTAGGGTTAGGGTTTGGTGTTTGTGTTAATGTTAGGGTCAGGATTAGGGTAGCTTTAGGGTTAGGGTTTGCTTTAGGGTTAGGGTTAGGGTGAAGTTGAAGTTAAGGGTCAGGGTTGAGCTTAGTCTTAGCATTAGGGTTTAGGGTTAGGGTTCAGGTTAGGATAGGTTTTAGGGTTAAGATTAGTTTTAGGGGTAGGGTAAGTGTTAGGGTTAAGTCATGGTTAGGTTTAGGGCTAGTTTAAGGTTAGAGGTAAGGTTAGCTTAAGGGTAGTGTTTAGGTTTCGACGTTAGTGTGAGGGTTAGTGCTAGGTTTCCATTTGAGCTGAGTGTGTAGGGTAAGTTTTAGGGTTAGAATTAGGGTTAGAATTAGAGTTAGGGTCAGGGTTCGGGTTAAGTTTAGGGTTAGGGTTAGGTTTATGGTTAGGATTAGGGTTAGGGTCAGAGTTGGGGGATATTTAGTATTACGTTTCGTGTTAGGGTTTCGGTTAGGGTGAAGTTTATGTTCAGTGTGAGGGTTAGGGTTCGGGTTAGTTTTAGGGGTGGGTTCAGGTTAGGGTCAGGGATAGGGTTTGGGTTAGGTTTAGGGTTAGGGTTAGGGTTAGAGTTAGGTTTAGGGTTAGCTTTAGTTTTAGTTAGGGTCAGGATTTGAATGGATTTAGGTTAGGTTTAGGGTTCTGGATAGGGTGAAATTTTGGTTAAAGGTGAGGGTTCGGTTGAGGTTTAGGGTTAGAGTTATTGTTAGGGGTTAGGGTTAGGTTTGAGCTTATGGTAGGTTTAAAGTCTGGGTTAAGGTTAGGTTAGGGTTATGGTCAGGGTTAGGATTAGGATTCCGTTTAGGGTGAGGGTTAGGATCAGAGTTATTGTAAGGGTTAGTTTTAGGTTGACATGTGCGCCAAGGTTAAGGTTATGGTTTGGTTTAGGGGTAGGGATAGGTTTAGTGTTAGGGTGAGCTTTACTTTAGGGATAGGGTGAAGTTTAAGATAGAGTGAGGTTTAGGGTTAGGGTTATGGCTAAGGTTTGGTTTAGTTTTCAGGTTAATGTTAAGGTTGTGTTTCCTGTTAGGGTTAAGTTTACGGGTTCTGTTTACTTTTAGGGTGAGGGTTAGATTTTAGGTTAGGGTTAAGTTTAGTGTTAGGGTTCCGGTCAGGGTGACGGTTTGTGTTAGGCTTTGTGGTTGGGGTGAGGGTTAGGTTTAGGGTTAGGGTTGGGTAGGGTTCGGATTATGGTTATGGTAAGGTGTTAGGGGTTAGAGATTTAGTTTAGGGTGAGGGTTTGGGTGAGTGTCTCGGTTAGTCACTGTGGTTCTGGTCATGCTTAGTTTTGGTTTATGGTTAGGGTTAGGTTTATGATCAGGTTTAGTTTTAGTGTTAGAGTTAGGGTTAAGCTTCAGGTAAGGCTTTGGTGTTTGGGGTTAGGGTTTAGGTAAGGCTTTGGTGTTTGGGGTTAGGGTTTGGGTTGGGGTTAGGGTTTGGGTTGGGGTTAGAGTTATCGTTACGGCTTAGGGTTTCTCGTTAGTGTTAGGGTTAGGGTTAGGCAGAGCATTAGGGTTCGGGTTGGAGGATACGGTTAGGGGTTAGGGTGAGGGTTATGGTTAGTTTTATGGTTAAGGTGAGGGTTTAGGGTAAGTGTTATGTTTAAGGTTAGAGTTAGGGTTAGGGTTAGGTGTAGCGTAAGTTTTCGGTTTAGGTTCAGGTTTTGAATTAGAGTTAGTGTTCTATTTAAGATCAAGGTTAGACTTAGGGTTAGGGTTAGGATTAGGTCTAGACTTAGGGTCAGGGCTAATGTAAGGCTTAGTTTTAGGGTTAGAGGTGGAGTAGCATTATGACTAGAGTTTGGTTTAAGGTTAGGGTTTGGGTTAGGTTTAGGTTTAGGGTTAAAGTTAGGGTTAGGGTTGGATGAAGTTTAGGATGGGGTGAGGGTTATTCTTATGGTTAGGGCTAGAGTTTGATTTTGTGTTCAGGTTAGTGTTAAGGTTAGGCTTAGGGTTCGGGTTCGGGTTCGGAATTTCGTTTAGGGTTAGTGTTAGGTTTAGCTTCAGGGTTAGAGTGACATTTCGGTTCAGGGGGAGGGTTAAGATAAGGGTTAGGATTACGGTGAGGATTATACTTAGTGTTAGAGGTTAGGTTTACGGTTAGGATAGGGTTAAGTTTAGGGTCCATGTTAGGGTTAGTGTTAGATTAGGGTTACTGTTCGTGTTTGGGATAGGCTTAGGGATAAGTTTAGGGATAGCTTTAGGTTTAGGGTTGGGGATAGGTTTAGGGGTTAGGGTGAGAGTTAGCATTAGGTTTACAGTTAAGGTGAGGGTTTAGGGTAAGTGCTATGGTTAGGGTTAGTGTTAGAGTTAGGGTTAGGGTGAATTTTCAGTTAATAGTGAGGGTTAGGGTAAGGGTTAGGGTTAAGGTTTAGGTTAGATTTAGGATTAAGATTAGTGTTAGGGTTAGGTTTAGGGTCCGGGTTAGGGTAGGGGTAAGGTTAGGGTTAAGGCTAGGTTTACGGTCAGGGGTAGGGCTAGGTTAGGGTTAGGGTTAGGTTTAGAGTTAGAGTTAGTGCTAGGGGTTAGGGTTAGGTTTAGGGTTAGGTTTAGAGTTATTGTTAGGGTTAGGGTAGAGTTAAGGTTAGGGTTAAGTTTAAAGTTAGGTAAGGGTTACGTTTAGGTCAGGGTTAGGGTTATTATTAGAGATAGGGTTAGGTTTAGAGAAAGGGTTAGGGTTCGTGTGAGGGTTAGTGTTAGGTTTACAGTTAAGCTGATGTTTTACAGTGTTACGGTTAGGGTCAGGGTTAGAGTTAGGTTTAGGGTTAGGTTTAGGTGTAGGGCTTGAGTGAGGCGATAGTTTAGGGTTAGATTTAGGGTGAAGGTTAAGATTAGT
Source organism: Elephas maximus indicus (assembly GCF_024166365.1). NCBI lineage: Eukaryota > Metazoa > Chordata > Mammalia > Proboscidea > Elephantidae > Elephas > Elephas maximus. The sequence goes on along the minus strand of NW_026060237.1, from coordinate 1,036,444 downwards.
GTTAGTGTAAATATTAGAGTTAGGCGTTTGTGTTAAGGTTATGATCAGGTTAAGTTTAGGTTTAGAGTTAGAGTTAGGGTTAGGGTTTGGTGTTTGTGTTAATGTTAGGGTCAGGATTAGGGTAGCTTTAGGGTTAGGGTTTGCTTTAGGGTTAGGGTTAGGGTGAAGTTGAAGTTAAGGGTCAGGGTTGAGCTTAGTCTTAGCATTAGGGTTTAGGGTTAGGGTTCAGGTTAGGATAGGTTTTAGGGTTAAGATTAGTTTTAGGGTTAGGGTAAGTGTTAGGGTTAAGTCATGGTTAGGTTTAGGGCTAGTTTAAGGTTAGAGGTAAGGTTAGCTTAAGGGTAGTGTTTAGGTTTCGACGTTAGTGTGAGGGTTAGTGCTAGGTTTCCATTTCAGCTGAGTGTGTAGGGTAAGTTTTAGGGTTAGAATTAGGGTTAGAATTAGAGTTAGGGTCAGGGTTCGGGTTAAGTTTAGGGTTAGGGTTAGGTTTATGGTTAGGATTAGGGTTAGGGTCAGAGTTGGGGGATATTTAGTATTACGTTTCGTGTTAGGGTTTCGGTTAGGGTGAAGTTTATGTTCAGTGTGAGGGTTAGGGTTCGGGTTAGTTTTAGGGGTGGGTTCAGGTTAGGGTCAGGGATAGGGTTTGGGTTAGGTTTAGGGTTAGGGTTAGGGTTAGAGTTAGGTTTAGGGTTAGCTTTAGTTTTAGTTAGGGTCAGGATTTGAATGGATTTAGGTTAGGTTTAGGGTTCTGGATAGGGTGAAATTTTGGTTAAAGGTGAGGGTTCGGTTGAGGTTTAGGGTTAGAGTTATTGTTAGGGGTTAGGGTTAGGTTTGAGCTTATGGTAGGTTTAAAGTCTGGGTTAAGGTTAGGTTAGGGTTATGGTCAGGGTTAGGATTAGGATTCCGTTTAGGGTGAGGGTTAGGATCAGAGTTATTGTAAGGGTTAGTTTTAGGTTGACATGTGCGCCAAGGTTAAGGTTATGGTTTGGTTTAGGGGTAGGGATAGGTTTAGTGTTAGGGTGAGCTTTACTTTAGGGATAGGGTGAAGTTTAAGATAGAGTGAGGTTTAGGGTTAGGGTTATGGCTAAGGTTTGGTTTAGTTTTCAGGTTAATGTTAAGGTTGTGTTTCCTGTTAGGGTTAAGTTTACGGGTTCTGTTTACTTTTAGGGTGAGGGTTAGATTTTAGGTTAGGGTTAAGTTTAGTGTTAGGGTTCCGGTCAGGGTGACGGTTTGTGTTAGGCTTTGTGGTTGGGGTGAGGGTTAGGTTTAGGGTTAGGGTTGGGTAGGGTTCGGATTATGGTTATGGTAAGGTGTTAGGGGTTAGAGATTTAGTTTAGGGTGAGGGTTTGGGTGAGTGTCTCGGTTAGTCACTGTGGTTCTGGTCATGCTTAGTTTTGGTTTATGGTTAGGGTTAGGTTTATGATCAGGTTTAGTTTTAGTGTTAGAGTTAGGGTTAAGCTTCAGGTAAGGCTTTGGTGTTTGGGGTTAGGGTTTAGGTAAGGCTTTGGTGTTTGGGGTTAGGGTTTGGGTTGGGGTTAGGGTTTGGGTTCGGGTTAGAGTTATCGTTACGGCTTAGGGTTTCTCGTTAGTGTTAGGGTTAGGGTTAGGCAGAGCATTAGGGTTCGGGTTGGAGGATACGGTTAGGGGTTAGGGTGAGGGTTATGGTTAGTTTTATGGTTAAGGTGAGGGTTTAGGGTAAGTGTTATGTTTAAGGTTAGAGTTAGGGTTAGGGTTAGGTGTAGCGTAAGTTTTCGGTTTAGGTTCAGGTTTTGAATTAGAGTTAGTGTTCTATTTAAGATCAAGGTTAGACTTAGGGTTAGGGTTAGGATTAGGTCTAGACTTAGGGTCAGGGCTAATGTAAGGCTTAGTTTTAGGGTTAGAGGTGGAGTAGCATTATGACTAGAGTTTGGTTTAAGGTTAGGGTTTGGGTTAGGTTTAGGTTTAGGGTTAAAGTTAGGGTTAGGGTTGGATGAAGTTTAGGATGGGGTGAGGGTTATTCTTATGGTTAGGGCTAGAGTTTGATTTTGTGTTCAGGTTAGTGTTAAGGTTAGGCTTAGGGTTCGGGTTCGGGTTCGGAATTTCGTTTAGGGTTAGTGTTAGGTTTAGCTTCAGGGTTAGAGTGACATTTCGGTTCAGGGGGAGGGTTAAGATAAGGGTTAGGATTACGGTGAGGATTATACTTAGTGTTAGAGGTTAGGTTTACGGTTAGGATAGGGTTAAGTTTAGGGTCCATGTTAGGGTTAGTGTTAGATTAGGGTTACTGTTCGTGTTTGGGATAGGCTTAGGGATAAGTTTAGGGATAGCTTTAGGTTTAGGGTTGGGGATAGGTTTAGGGGTTAGGGTGAGAGTTAGCATTAGGTTTACAGTTAAGGTGAGGGTTTAGGGTAAGTGCTATGGTTAGGGTTAGTGTTAGAGTTAGGGTTAGGGTGAATTTTCAGTTAATAGTGAGGGTTAGGGTAAGGGTTAGGGTTAAGGTTTAGGTTAGATTTAGGATTAAGATTAGTGTTAGGGTTAGGTTTAGGGTCCGGGTTAGGGTAGGGGTAAGGTTAGGGTTAAGGCTAGGTTTACGGTCAGGGGTAGGGCTAGGTTAGGGTTAGGGTTAGGTTTAGAGTTAGAGTTAGTGCTAGGGGTTAGGGTTAGGTTTAGGGTTAGGTTTAGAGTTATTGTTAGGGTTAGGGTAGAGTTAAGGTTAGGGTTAAGTTTAAAGTTAGGTAAGGGTTACGTTTAGGTCAGGGTTAGGGTTATTATTAGAGATAGGGTTAGGTTTAGAGAAAGGGTTAGGGTTCGTGTGAGGGTTAGTGTTAGGTTTACAGTAAAGCTGATGTTTTACAGTGTTACGGTTAGGGTCAGGGTTAGAGTTAGGTTTAGGGTTAGGTTTAGGTGTAGGGCTTGAGTGAGGCGATAGTTTAGGGTTAGATTTAGGGTGAAGGTTAAGATTAGTGTTAGTGTAAATATTAGAGTTAGGCGTTTGTGTTAAGGTTATGATCAGGTTAAGTTTAGGTTTAGAGTTAGAGTTAAGGTTAGGGTTTGGTGTTTGTGTTAATGTTAGGGTCAGGATTAGGGTAGCTTTAGGGTTAGGGTTTGCTTTAGGGTTAGGGTTAGGGTGAAGTTGAAGTTAAGGGTCAGGGTTGAGCTTAGTCTTAGCATTAGGGTTTAGGGTTAGGGTTCAGGTTAGGATAGGTTTTAGGGTTAAGATTAGTTTTAGGGTTAGGGTAAGTGTTAGGGTTAAGTCATGGTTAGGTTTAGGGCTAGTTTAAGGTTAGAGGTAAGGTTAGCTTAAGGGTAGTGTTTAGGTTTCGACGTTAGTGTGAGGGTTAGTGCTAGGTTTCCATTTCAGCTGAGTGTGTAGGGTAAGTTTTAGGGTTAGAATTAGGGTTAGAATTAGAGTTAGGGTCAGGGTTCGGGTTAAGTTTAGGGTTAGGGTTAGGTTTATGGTTAGGATTAGGGTTAGGGTCAGAGTTGGGGGATATTTAGTATTACGTTTCTTGTTAGGGTTTCGGTTAGGGTGAAGTTTATGTTCAGTGTGAGGGTTAGGGTTCGGGTTAGTTTTAGGGGTGGGTTCAGGTTAGGGTCAGGGATAGGGTTTGGGTTAGGTTTAGGGTTAGGGTTAGGGTTAGAGTTAGGTTTAGGGTTAGCTTTAGTTTTGGTTAGGGTTAGGATTTGAATGGATTTAGGTTAGGTTTAGGGTTCTGGATAGGGTGAAATTTTGGTTAAAGGTGAGGGTTCGGTTGAGGTTTAGGGTTAGAGTTATTGTTAGGGGTTAGGGTTAGGTTTGAGCTTATGGTAGGTTTAAAGTCTGGGTTAAGGTTAGGTTAGGGTTATGGTCAGGGTTAGGATTAGGATTCCGTTTAGGGTGAGGGTTAGGATCAGAGTTATTGTAAGGGTTAGTTTTAGGTTGACATGTGCGCCAAGGTTAAGGTTATGGTTTGGTTTAGGGGTAGGGATAGGTTTAGTGTTAGGGTGAGCTTTACTTTAGGGATAGGGTGAAGTTTAAGATAGAGTGAGGTTTAGGGTTAGGGTTATGGCTAAGGTTTGGTTTAGTTTTCAGGTTAATGTTAAGGTTGTGTTTCGTGTTAGGGTTAAGTTTACGGGTTCTGTTTACTTTTAGGGTGAGGGTTAGATTTTAGGTTAGGGTTCAGTTTAGTGTTAGGGTTCCGGTCAGGGTGACGGTTTGTGTTAGGCTTTGTGGTTGGGGTGAGGGTTAGGTTTAGGGTTAGGGTTGGGTAGGGTTCGGATTATGGTTATGGTAAGGTGTTAGGGGTTAGAGATTTAGTTTAGGGTGAGGGTTTGGGTGAGTGTCTCGGTTAGTCACTGTGGTTCTGGTCATGCTTACTTTTGGTTTATGGTTAGGGTTAGGTTTATGATCAGGTTTAGGGTTAGTGTTAGAGTTAGGGTTAAGCTTCAGGTAAGGCTTTGGTGTTTGGGGTTAGGGTTTAGGTAAGGCTTTGGTGTTTGGGGTTAGGGTTTGGGTTGGGGTTAGGGTTTGGGTTCGGGTTAGAGTTATCGTTACGGCTTAGGGTTTCTCGTTAGTGTTAGGGTTAGGGTTAGGCAGAGCATTAGGGTTAGGGTTGGAGGATACGGTTAGGGGTTAGGGTGAGGGTTATGGTTAGTTTTATGGTTAAGGTGAGGGTTTAGGGTAAGTGTTATGTTTAAGGTTAGAGTTAGGGTTAGGGTTAGGTGTAGCGTAAGTTTTCGGTTGAGGTTCAGGTTTTGAAGTAGAGTTAGTGTTCTATTTAAGATCAAGGTTAGACTTAGGGTTAGGGTTAGGATTAGGTCTAGACTTAGGGTCAGGGCTAATGTAAGGCTTAGTTTTAGGGTTAGAGGTGGAGTAGCATTATGACTAGAGTTTGGTTTAAGGTTAGGGTTTGGGTTAGGTTTAGGTTTAGGGTTAAAGTTAGGGTTAGGGTTGGATGAAGTTTAGGATGGGGTGAGGGTTATTCTTATGGTTAGGGCTAGAGTTTGATTTTGTGTTCAGGTTAGTGTTAAGGTTAGGCTTAGGGTTCGGGTTCGGGTTCGGAATTTCGTTTAGGGTTAGTGTTAGGTTTAGCTTCAGGGTTAGAGTGACATTTCGGTTCAGGGGGAGGGTTAAGATAAGGGTTAGGATTACGGTGAGGATTATACTTAGTGTTAGAGGTTAGGTTTACGGTTAGGATAGGGTTAAGTTTAGGGTCCATGTTAGGGTTAGTGTTAGATTAGGGTTACTGTTCGTGTTTGGGATAGGCTTAGGGATAAGTTTAGGGATAGCTTTAGGTTTAGGGTTGGGGATAGGTTTAGGGGTTAGGGTGAGAGTTAGCATTAGGTTTACAGTTAAGGTGAGGGTTTAGGGTAAGTGCTATGGTTAGGGTTAGTGTTAGAGTTAGGGTTAGGGTGAATTTTCAGTTAATAGTGAGGGTTAGGGTAAGGGTTAGGGTTAAGGTTTAGGTTAGATTTAGGATTAAGATTAGTGTTAGGGTTAGGTTTAGGGTCCGGGTTAGGGTAGGGGTAAGGTTAGGGTTAAGGCTAGGTTTACGGTCAGGGGTAGGGCTAGGTTAGGGTTAGGGTTAGGTTTAGAGTTAGAGTTAGTGCTAGGGGTTAGGGTTAGGTTTAGGGTTAGGTTTAGAGTTATTGTTAGGGTTAGGGTAGAGTTAAGGTTAGGGTTAAGTTTAAAGTTAGGTAAGGGTTACGTTTAGGTCAGGGTTAGGGTTATTATTAGAGATAGGGTTAGGTTTAGAGAAAGGGTTAGGGTTCGTGTGAGGGTTAGTGTTAGGTTTACAGTTAAGCTGATGTTTTACAGTGTTACGGTTAGGGTCAGGGTTAGAGTTAGGTTTAGGGTTAGGTTTAGGTGTAGGGCTTGAGTGAGGCGATAGTTTAGCGTTAGATTTAGGGTGAAGGTTAAGATTAGTGTTAGTGTAAATATTAGAGTTAGGCGTTTGTGTTAAGGTTATGATCAGGTTAAGTTTAGGTTTAGAGTTAGAGTTAGGGTTAGGTTATGGTGTTTGTGTTAATGTTAGGGTCAGGATTAGGGTAGCTTTAGGGTTAGGGTTTGGTTTAGGGTTAGGGTTAGGGTGAAGTTGAAGTTAAGGGTCAGGGTTGAGCTTAGTCTTAGCATTAGGGTTTAGGGTTAGGGTTAAGGTTAGGATAGGTTTTAGGGTTAAGATTAGTTTTAGGGTTAGGGTAAGTGTTGGGTTAAGTCATGGTTAGGTTTAGGGCTAGTTTAAGGTTAGAGGTAAGGTTAGCTTAAGGGTAGTGTTTAGGTTTCGACGTTAGTGTGAGGGTTAGTGTTAGGTTTCCATTTCAGCTGAGTGTGTAGGGTAAGTTTTAGGGTTAGAATTAGGGTTAGAGATAGAGTTAGGGTCAGGGTTCGGGTTAAGTTTAGGGTTAGGGTTAGGTTTATGGTTAGGATTAGGGTTAGGGTCAGAGTTGGGGGATATTTAGTATTATGTTTCGTGTTAGGGTTTCGGTTAGGGTGAAGTTTATGTTAAGTGTGAGGGTTAGGGTTCGGGTTAGTTTTAGGGGTGGGTTCAGGTTAGGGTCAGGGATAGGGTTTGGGTTAGGTTTAGGGTTAGGGTTAGGGTTAGGGTTAGGTTTAGAGGTAGGTTTAGGGTTAGCTTTAGTTTTGGTTAGGGTTAGGATTTGAATGGATTTAGGTTAGGTTTAGGGTTCTGGATAGGGTGAAATTTTGGTTAAAGGTGAGGGTTCGGTTGAGGTTTAGGGTTAGAGTTATTGTTAGGGGTTAGGGTTAGGTTTGAGCTTATGGTAGGTTTAAAGTCTGGGTTAAGGTTAGGTTAGGGTTATGGTCAGGGTTAGGATTAGGATTCCGTTTAGGGTGAGGGTTAGGATCAGAGTTATTGTAAGGGTTAGTTTTAGGTTGACATGTGCGCCAAGGTTAAGGTTATGGTTTGGTTTAGGGGTAGGGATAGGTTTAGTGTTAGGGTGAGCTTTAGTTTAGGGATAGGGTGAAGTTTAAGATAGAGTGAGGTTTAGGGTTAGGGTTATGGCTAAGGTTTGGTTTAGTTTTCAGGTTAATGTTAAGGTTGTGTTTCGTGTTAGGGTTAAGTTTACGGGTTCTGTTTACTTTTAGGGTGAGGGTTAGATTTTAGGTTAGGGTTAAGTTTAGTGTTAGGGTTCCGGTCAGGGTGACGGTTTGTGTTAGGCTTTGTGGTTGGGGTGAGGGTTAGGTTTAGGGTTAGGGTTGGGTAGGGTTCGGATTATGGTTATGGTAAGGTGTTAGGGGTTAGAGATTTAGTTTAGGGTGAGGGTTTGGGTGAGTGTCTCGGTTAGTCACTGTGGTTCTGGTCATGCTTAGTTTTGGTTTATGGTTAGGGTTAGGTTTATGATCAGGTTTAGGGTTAGTGTTAGAGTTAGGGTTAAGCTTTAGGTAAGGCTTTGGTGTTTGGGGTTAGGGTTTAGGTAAGGCTTTGGTGTTTGGGGTTAGGGTTTGGGTTGGGGTTAGGGTTTGGGTTCGGGTTAGAGTTATCGTTACGGCTTAGGGTTTCTCGTTAGTGTTAGGGTTAGGGTTAGGCAGAGCATTAGGGTTAGGGTTGGAGGATACGGTTAGGGGTTAGGGTGAGGGTTATGGTTAGTTTTATGGTTAAGGTGAGGGTTTAGGGTAAGTGTTATGTTTAAGGTTAGAGTTAGGGTTAGGGTTAGGTGTAGCGTAAGTTTTCGGTTGAGGTTCAGGTTTTGAATTAGAGTTAGTGTTCTATTTAAGATCAAGGTTAGACTTATGGTTAGGGTTAGGATGAGGTCTAGACTTAGGTTCAGGGCTAATGTAAGGCTTAGTTTTAGGGTTAGAGGTGGAGTAGCATTATGACTAGAGTTTGGTTTAAGGTTAGGGTTTGGGTTAGGTTTAGGTTTAGGGTTAAAGTTAGGGTTAGGGTTGGATGAAGTTTAGGATGGGGTGAGGGTTATTCTTATGGTTAGGGCTAGAGTTTGATTTTGTGTTCAGGTGAGTGTTAAGGTTAGGCTTAGGGTTCGGGTTCGGGTTCGGAATTTCGTTTAGGGTTAGTGTTAGGTTTAGATTCAGGGTTAGAGTGACATTTCGGTTCAGGGGGAGGGTTAAGATAAGGGTTAGGATTACGGTGAGGATTATACTTAGTGTTAGAGGTTAGGTTTACGGTTAGGATAGGGTTAAGTTTAGGGTCCATGTTAGGGTTAGTGTTAGATTAGGGTTACTGTTCGTGTTTGGGTTAGGCTTAGGGATAAGTTTAGGGATAGCTTTAGGTTTAGGGTTGGGGATAGGTTTAGGGGTTAGGGTGAGAGTTAGCATTAGGTTTACAGTTAAGGTGAGGGTTTAGGGTAAGTGCTATGGTTAGGGTTAGTGTTAGAGTTAGGGTTAGGGTGAATTTTCAGTTAATAGTGAGGGTTAGGGTAAGGGTTAGGGTTAAGGTTTAGGTTAGATTTAGGATTAAGATTAGTGTTAGGGTTAGGTTTAGGGTCCGGGTTAGGGTAGGGGTAAGGTTAGGGTTAAGGCTAGGTTTACGGTCAGGGGTAGGGCTAGGTTAGGGTTAGGGTTAGGTTTAGAGTTAGAGTTAGTGCTAGGGGTTAGGGTTAGGTTTAGGGTTAGGTTTAGAGTTATTGTTAGGGTTAGGGTAGAGTTAAGGTTAGGGTTAAGTTTAAAGTTAGGTAAGGGTTACGTTTAGGTCAGGGTTAGGGTTATTATTAGAGATAGGGTTAGGTTTAGAGAAAGGGTTAGGGTTCGTGTGAGGGTTAGTGTTAGGTTTACAGTAAAGCTGATGTTTTACAGTGTTACGGTTAGGGTCAGGGTTAGAGTTAGGTTTAGGGTTAGGTTTAGGTGTAGGGCTTGAGTGAGGCGATAGTTTAGGGTTAGATTTAGGGTGAAGGTTAAGATTAGTGTTAGTGTAAATATTAGAGTTAGGCGTTTGTGTTAAGGTTATGATCAGGTTAAGTTTAGGTTTAGAGTTAGAGTTAGGGTTAGGGTTTGGTGTTTGTGTTAATGTTAGGGTCAGGATTAGGGTAGCTTTAGGGTTAGGGTTTGGTTTAGGGTTAGGGTTAGGGTGAAGTTGAAGTTAAGGGTCAGGGTTGAGCTTAGTCTTAGCATTAGGGTTTAGGGTTAGGGTTCAGGTTAGGATAGGTTTTAGGGTTAAGATTAGTTTTAGGGTTAGGGTAAGTGTTAGGGTTCAGTCATGGTTAGGTTTAGGGCTAGTTTAAGGTTAGAGGTAAGGTTAGCTTAAGGGTAGTGTTTAGGTTTCGACGTTAGTGTGAGGGTTAGTGCTAGGTTTCCATTTCAGCTGAGTGTGTAGGGTAAGTTTTAGGGTTAGAATTAGGGTTAGAATTAGAGTTAGGGTCAGGGTTCGGGTTAAGTTTAGGGTTAGGGTTAGGTTTATGGTTAGGATTAGGGTTAGGGTCAGAGTTGGGGGATATTTAGTATTACGTTTCTTGTTAGGGTTTCGGTTAGGGTGAAGTTTATGTTCAGTGTGAGGGTTAGGGTTCGGGTTAGTTTTAGGGGTGGGTTCAGGTTAGGGTCAGGGATAGGGTTTGGGTTAGGTTTAGGGTTAGGGTTAGGGTTAGAGTTAGGTTTAGGGTTAGCTTTAGTTTTGGTTAGGGTTAGGATTTGAATGGATTTAGGTTAGGTTTAGGGTTCTGGATAGGGTGAAATTTTGGTTAAAGGTGAGGGTTCGGTTGAGGTTTAGGGTTAGAGTTATTGTTAGGGGTTAGGGTTAGGTTTGAGCTTATGGTAGGTTTAAAGTCTGGGTTAAGGTTAGGTTAGGGTTATGGTCAGGGTTAGGATTAGGATTCCGTTTAGGGTGAGGGTTAGGATCAGAGTTATTGTAAGGGTTAGTTTTAGGTTGACATGTGCGCCAAGGTTAAGGTTATGGTTTGGTTTAGGGGTAGGGATAGGTTTAGTGTTAGGGTGAGCTTTACTTTAGGGATAGGGTGAAGTTTAAGATAGAGTGAGGTTTAGGGTTAGGGTTATGGCTAAGGTTTGGTTTAGTTTTCAGGTTAATGTTAAGGTTGTGTTTCGTGTTAGGGTTAAGTTTACGGGTTCTGTTTACTTTTAGGGTGAGGGTTAGATTTTAGGTTAGGGTTCAGTTTAGTGTTAGGTTTCCGGTCAGGGTGACGGTTTGTGTTAGGCTTTGTGGTTGGGGTGAGGGTTAGGTTTAGGGTTAGGGTTGGGTAGGGTTCGGATTATGGTTATGGTAAGGTGTTAGGGGTTAGAGATTTAGTTTAGGGTGAGGGTTTGGGTGAGTGTCTCGGTTAGTCACTGTGGTTCTGGTCATGCTTACTTTTGGTTTATGGTTAGGGTTAGGTTTATGATCAGGTTTAGGGTTAGTGTTAGAGTTAGGGTTAAGCTTTAGGTAAGGCTTTGGTGTTTGGGGTTAGGGTTTAGGTAAGGCTTTGGTGTTTGGGGTTAGGGTTTGGGTTGGGGTTAGGGTTTGGGTTCGGGTTAGAGTTATCGTTACGGCTTAGGGTTTCTCGTTAGTGTTAGGGTTAGGGTTAGGCAGAGCATTAGGGTTAGGGTTGGAGGATACGGTTAGGGGTTAGGGTGAGGGTTATGGTTAGTTTTATGGTTAAGGTGAGGGTTTAGGGTAAGTGTTATGTTTAAGGTTAGAGTTAGGGTTAGGGTTAGGTGTAGCGTAAGTTTTCGGTTGAGGTTCAGGTTTTGAATTAGAGTTAGTGTTCTATTTAAGATCAAGGTTAGACTTAGGGTTAGGGTTAGGATTAGGTCTAGACTTAGGGTCAGGGCTAATGTAAGGCTTAGTTTTAGGGTTAGAGGTGGAGTAGCATTATGACTAGAGTTTGGTTTAAGGTTAGGGTTTGGGTTAGGTTTAGGTTTAGGGTTAAAGTTAGGGTTAGGGTTGGATGAAGTTTAGGATGGGGTGAGGGTTATTCTTATGGTTAGGGCTAGAGTTTGATTTTGTGTTCAGGTTAGTGTTAAGGTTAGGCTTAGGGTTCGGGTTCGGGTTCGGAATTTCGTTTAGGGTTAGTGTTAGGTTTAGCTTCAGGGTTAGAGTGACATTTCGGTTCAGGGGGAGGGTTAAGATAAGGGTTAGGATTACGGTGAGGATTATACTTAGTGTTAGAGGTTAGGTTTACGGTTAGGATAGGGTTAAGTTTAGGGTCCATGTTAGGGTTAGTGTTAGATTAGGGTTACTGTTCGTGTTTGGGATAGGCTTAGGGATAAGTTTAGGGATAGCTTTAGGTTTAGGGTTGGGGATAGGTTTAGGGGTTAGGGTGAGAGTTAGCATTAGGTTTACAGTTAAGGTGAGGGTTTAGGGTAAGTGCTATGGTTAGGGTTAGTGTTAGAGTTAGGGTTAGGGTGAATTTTCAGTTAATAGTGAGGGTTAGGGTAAGGGTTAGGGTTAAGGTTTAGGTTAGATTTAGGATTAAGATTAGTGTTAGGGTTAGGTTTAGGGTCCGGGTTAGGGTAGGGGTAAGGTTAGGGTTAAGGCTAGGTTTACGGTCAGGGGTAGGGCTAGGTTAGGGTTAGGGTTAGGTTTAGAGTTAGAGTTAGTGCTAGGGGTTAGGGTTAGGTTTAGGGTTAGGTTTAGAGTTATTGTTAGGGTTAGGGTAGAGTTAAGGTTAGGGTTAAGTTTAAAGTTAGGTAAGGGTTACGTTTAGGTCAGGGTTAGGGTTATTATTAGAGATAGGGTTAGGTTTAGAGAAAGGGTTAGGGTTCGTGTGAGGGTTAGTGTTAGGTTTACAGTTAAGCTGATGTTTTACAGTGTTACGGTTAGGGTCAGGGTTAGAGTTAGGTTTAGGGTTAGGTTTAGGTGTAGGGCTTGAGTGAGGCGATAGTTTAGCGTTAGATTTAGGGTGAAGGTTAAGATTAGTGTTAGTGTAAATATTAGAGTTAGGCGTTTGTGTTAAGGTTATGATCAGGTTAAGTTTAGGTTTAGAGTTAGAGTTAGGGTTAGGTTATGGTGTTTGTGTTAATGTTAGGGTCAGGATTAGGGTAGCTTTAGGGTTAGGGTTTGGTTTAGGGTTAGGGTTAGGGTGAAGTTGAAGTTAAGGGTCAGGGTTGAGCTTAGTCTTAGCATTAGGGTTTAGGGTTAGGGTTAAGGTTAGGATAGGTTTTAGGGTTAAGATTAGTTTTAGGGTTAGGGTAAGTGTTGGGTTAAGTCATGGTTAGGTTTAGGGCTAGTTTAAGGTTAGAGGTAAGGTTAGCTTAAGGGTAGTGTTTAGGTTTCGACGTTAGTGTGAGGGTTAGTGTTAGGTTTCCATTTCAGCTGAGTGTGTAGGGTAAGTTTTAGGGTTAGAATTAGGGTTAGAGATAGAGTTAGGGTCAGGGTTCGGGTTAAGTTTAGGGTTAGGGTTAGGTTTATGGTTAGGATTAGGGTTAGGGTCAGAGTTGGGGGATATTTAGTATTATGTTTCGTGTTAGGGTTTCGGTTAGGGTGAAGTTTATGTTAAGTGTGAGGGTTAGGGTTCGGGTTAGTTTTAGGGGTGGGTTCAGGTTAGGGTCAGGGATAGGGTTTGGGTTAGGTTTAGGGTTAGGGTTAGGGTTAGGGTTAGGTTTAGAGGTAGGTTTAGGGTTAGCTTTAGTTTTGGTTAGGGTTAGGATTTGAATGGATTTAGGTTAGGTTTAGGGTTCTGGATAGGGTGAAATTTTGGTTAAAGGTGAGGGTTCGGTTGAGGTTTAGGGTTAGAGTTATTGTTAGGGGTTAGGGTTAGGTTTGAGCTTATGGTAGGTTTAAAGTCTGGGTTAAGGTTAGGTTAGGGTTATGGTCAGGGTTAGGATTAGGATTCCGTTTAGGGTGAGGGTTAGGATCAGAGTTATTGTAAGGGTTAGTTTTAGGTTGACATGTGCGCCAAGGTTAAGGTTATGGTTTGGTTTAGGGGTAGGGATAGGTTTAGTGTTAGGGTGAGCTTTAGTTTAGGGATAGGGTGAAGTTTAAGATAGAGTGAGGTTTAGGGTTAGGGTTATGGCTAAGGTTTGGTTTAGTTTTCAGGTTAATGTTAAGGTTGTGTTTCGTGTTAGGGTTAAGTTTACGGGTTCTGTTTACTTTTAGGGTGAGGGTTAGATTTTAGGTTAGGGTTAAGTTTAGTGTTAGGGTTCCGGTCAGGGTGACGGTTTGTGTTAGGCTTTGTGGTTGGGGTGAGGGTTAGGTTTAGGGTTAGGGTTGGGTAGGGTTCGGATTATGGTTATGGTAAGGTGTTAGGGGTTAGAGATTTAGTTTAGGGTGAGGGTTTGGGTGAGTGTCTCGGTTAGTCACTGTGGTTCTGGTCATGCTTAGTTTTGGTTTATGGTTAGGGTTAGGTTTATGATCAGGTTTAGGGTTAGTGTTAGAGTTAGGGTTAAGCTTTAGGTAAGGCTTTGGTGTTTGGGGTTAGGGTTTAGGTAAGGCTTTGGTGTTTGGGGTTAGGGTTTGGGTTGGGGTTAGGGTTTGGGTTCGGGTTAGAGTTATCGTTACGGCTTAGGGTTTCTCGTTAGTGTTAGGGTTAGGGTTAGGCAGAGCATTAGGGTTAGGGTTGGAGGATACGGTTAGGGGTTAGGGTGAGGGTTATGGTTAGTTTTATGGTTAAGGTGAGGGTTTAGGGTAAGTGTTATGTTTAAGGTTAGAGTTAGGGTTAGGGTTAGGTGTAGCGTAAGTTTTCGGTTGAGGTTCAGGTTTTGAATTAGAGTTAGTGTTCTATTTAAGATCAAGGTTAGACTTATGGTTAGGGTTAGGATGAGGTCTAGACTTAGGTTCAGGGCTAATGTAAGGCTTAGTTTTAGGGTTAGAGGTGGAGTAGCATTATGACTAGAGTTTGGTTTAAGGTTAGGGTTTGGGTTAGGTTTAGGTTTAGGGTTAAAGTTAGGGTTAGGGTTGGATGAAGTTTAGGATGGGGTGAGGGTTATTCTTATGGTTAGGGCTAGAGTTTGATTTTGTGTTCAGGTGAGTGTTAAGGTTAGGCTTAGGGTTCGGGTTCGGGTTCGGAATTTCGTTTAGGGTTAGTGTTAGGTTTAGATTCAGGGTTAGAGTGACATTTCGGTTCAGGGGGAGGGTTAAGATAAGGGTTAGGATTACGGTGAGGATTATACTTAGTGTTAGAGGTTAGGTTTACGGTTAGGATAGGGTTAAGTTTAGGGTCCATGTTAGGGTTAGTGTTAGATTAGGGTTACTGTTCGTGTTTGGGTTAGGCTTAGGGATAAGTTTAGGGATAGCTTTAGGTTTAGGGTTGGGGATAGGTTTAGGGGTTAGGGTGAGAGTTAGCATTAGGTTTACAGTTAAGGTGAGGGTTTAGGGTAAGTGCTATGGTTAGGGTTAGTGTTAGAGTTAGGGTTAGGGTGAATTTTCAGTTAATAGTGAGGGTTAGGGTAAGGGTTAGGGTTAAGGTTTAGGTTAGATTTAGGATTAAGATTAGTGTTAGGGTTAGGTTTAGGGTCCGGGTTAGGGTAGGGGTAAGGTTAGGGTTAAGGCTAGGTTTACGGTCAGGGGTAGGGCTAGGTTAGGGTTAGGGTTAGGTTTAGAGTTAGAGTTAGTGCTAGGGGTTAGGGTTAGGTTTAGGGTTAGGTTTAGAGTTATTGTTAGGGTTAGGGTAGAGTTAAGGTTAGGGTTAAGTTTAAAGTTAGGTAAGGGTTACGTTTAGGTCAGGGTTAGGGTTATTATTAGAGATAGGGTTAGGTTTAGAGAAAGGGTTAGGGTTCGTGTGAGGGTTAGTGTTAGGTTTACAGTAAAGCTGATGTTTTACAGTGTTACGGTTAGGGTCAGGGTTAGAGTTAGGTTTAGGGTTAGGTTTAGGTGTAGGGCTTGAGTGAGGCGATAGTTTAGGGTTAGATTTAGGGTGAAGGTTAAGATTAGTGTTAGTGTAAATATTAGAGTTAGGCGTTTGTGTTAAGGTTATGATCAGGTTAAGTTTAGGTTTAGAGTTAGAGTTAGGGTTAGGGTTTGGTGTTTGTGTTAATGTTAGGGTCAGGATTAGGGTAGCTTTAGGGTTAGGGTTTGGTTTAGGGTTAGGGTTAGGGTGAAGTTGAAGTTAAGGGTCAGGGTTGAGCTTAGTCTTAGCATTAGGGTTTAGGGTTAGGGTTCAGGTTAGGATAGGTTTTAGGGTTAAGATTAGTTTTAGGGTTAGGGTAAGTGTTAGGGTTCAGTCATGGTTAGGTTTAGGGCTAGTTTAAGGTTAGAGGTAAGGTTAGCTTAAGGGTAGTGTTTAGGTTTCGACGTTAGTGTGAGGGTTAGTGCTAGGTTTCCATTTCAGCTGAGTGTGTAGGGTAAGTTTTAGGGTTAGAATTAGGGTTAGAATTAGAGTTAGGGTCAGGGTTCGGGTTAAGTTTAGGGTTAGGGTTAGGTTTATGGTTAGGATTAGGGTTAGGGTCAGAGTTGGGGGATATTTAGTATTACGTTTCTTGTTAGGGTTTCGGTTAGGGTGAAGTTTATGTTCAGTGTGAGGGTTAGGGTTCGGGTTAGTTTTAGGGGTGGGTTCAGGTTAGGGTCAGGGATAGGGTTTGGGTTAGGTTTAGGGTTAGGGTTAGGGTTAGAGTTAGGTTTAGGGTTAGCTTTAGTTTTGGTTAGGGTTAGGATTTGAATGGATTTAGGTTAGGTTTAGGGTTCTGGATAGGGTGAAATTTTGGTTAAAGGTGAGGGTTCGGTTGAGGTTTAGGGTTAGAGTTATTGTTAGGGGTTAGGGTTAGGTTTGAGCTTATGGTAGGTTTAAAGTCTGGGTTAAGGTTAGGTTAGGGTTATGGTCAGGGTTAGGATTAGGATTCCGTTTAGGGTGAGGGTTAGGATCAGAGTTATTGTAAGGGTTAGTTTTAGGTTGACATGTGCGCCAAGGTTAAGGTTATGGTTTGGTTTAGGGGTAGGGATAGGTTTAGTGTTAGGGTGAGCTTTACTTTAGGGATAGGGTGAAGTTTAAGATAGAGTGAGGTTTAGGGTTAGGGTTATGGCTAAGGTTTGGTTTAGTTTTCAGGTTAATGTTAAGGTTGTGTTTCGTGTTAGGGTTAAGTTTACGGGTTCTGTTTACTTTTAGGGTGAGGGTTAGATTTTAGGTTAGGGTTCAGTTTAGTGTTAGGTTTCCGGTCAGGGTGACGGTTTGTGTTAGGCTTTGTGGTTGGGGTGAGGGTTAGGTTTAGGGTTAGGGTTGGGTAGGGTTCGGATTATGGTTATGGTAAGGTGTTAGGGGTTAGAGATTTAGTTTAGGGTGAGGGTTTGGGTGAGTGTCTCGGTTAGTCACTGTGGTTCTGGTCATGCTTACTTTTGGTTTATGGTTAGGGTTAGGTTTATGATCAGGTTTAGGGTTAGTGTTAGAGTTAGGGTTAAGCTTTAGGTAAGGCTTTGGTGTTTGGGGTTAGGGTTTAGGTAAGGCTTTGGTGTTTGGGGTTAGGGTTTGGGTTGGGGTTAGGGTTTGGGTTCGGGTTAGAGTTATCGTTACGGCTTAGGGTTTCTCGTTAGTGTTAGGGTTAGGGTTAGGCAGAGCATTAGGGTTAGGGTTGGAGGATACGGTTAGGGGTTAGGGTGAGGGTTATGGTTAGTTTTATGGTTAAGGTGAGGGTTTAGGGTAAGTGTTATGTTTAAGGTTAGAGTTAGGGTTAGGGTTAGGTGTAGCGTAAGTTTTCGGTTGAGGTTCAGGTTTTGAATTAGAGTTAGTGTTCTATTTAAGATCAAGGTTAGACTTAGGGTTAGGGTTAGGATTAGGTCTAGACTTAGGGTCAGGGCTAATGTAAGGCTTAGTTTTAGGGTTAGAGGTGGAGTAGCATTATGACTAGAGTTTGGTTTAAGGTTAGGGTTTGGGTTAGGTTTAGGTTTAGGGTTAAAGTTAGGGTTAGGGTTGGATGAAGTTTAGGATGGGGTGAGGGTTATTCTTATGGTTAGGGCTAGAGTTTGATTTTGTGTTCAGGTTAGTGTTAAGGTTAGGCTTAGGGTTCGGGTTCGGGTTCGGAATTTCGTTTAGGGTTAGTGTTAGGTTTAGCTTCAGGGTTAGAGTGACATTTCGGTTCAGGGGGAGGGTTAAGATAAGGGTTAGGATTACGGTGAGGATTATACTTAGTGTTAGAGGTTAGGTTTACGGTTAGGATAGGGTTAAGTTTAGGGTCCATGTTAGGGTTAGTGTTAGATTAGGGTTACTGTTCGTGTTTGGGATAGGCTTAGGGATAAGTTTAGGGATAGCTTTAGGTTTAGGGTTGGGGATAGGTTTAGGGGTTAGGGTGAGAGTTAGCATTAGGTTTACAGTTAAGGTGAGGGTTTAGGGTAAGTGCTATGGTTAGGGTTAGTGTTAGAGTTAGGGTTAGGGTGAATTTTCAGTTAATAGTGAGGGTTAGGGTAAGGGTTAGGGTTAAGGTTTAGGTTAGATTTAGGATTAAGATTAGTGTTAGGGTTAGGTTTAGGGTCCGGGTTAGGGTAGGGGTAAGGTTAGGGTTAAGGCTAGGTTTACGGTCAGGGGTAGGGCTAGGTTAGGGTTAGGGTTAGGTTTAGAGTTAGAGTTAGTGCTAGGGGTTAGGGTTAGGTTTAGGGTTAGGTTTAGAGTTATTGTTAGGGTTAGGGTAGAGTTAAGGTTAGGGTTAAGTTTAAAGTTAGGTAAGGGTTACGTTTAGGTCAGGGTTAGGGTTATTATTAGAGATAGGGTTAGGTTTAGAGAAAGGGTTAGGGTTCGTGTGAGGGTTAGTGTTAGGTTTACAGTTAAGCTGATGTTTTACAGTGTTACGGTTAGGGTCAGGGTTAGAGTTAGGTTTAGGGTTAGGTTTAGGTGTAGGGCTTGAGTGAGGCGATAGTTTAGGGTTAGATTTAGGGTGAAGGTTAAGATTAGTGTTAGTGTAAATATTAGAGTTAGGCGTTTGTGTTAAGGTTATGATCAGGTTAAGTTTAGGTTTAGAGTTAGAGTTAGGGTTAGGGTTTGGTGTTTGTGTTAATGTTAGGGTCAGGATTAGGGTAGCTTTAGGGTTAGGGTTTGCTTTAGGGTTAGGGTTAGGGTGAAGTTGAAGTTAAGGGTCAGGGTTGAGCTTAGTCTTAGCATTAGGGTTTAGGGTTAGGGTTCAGGTTAGGATAGGTTTTAGGGTTAAGATTAGTTTTAGGGTTAGGGTAAGTGTTAGGGTTAAGTCATGGTTATGTTTAGGGCTAGTTTAAGGTTAGAGGTAAGGTTAGCTTAAGGGTAGTGTTTAGGTTTCGACGTTAGTGTGAGGGTTAGTGCTAGGTTTCCATTTCAGCTGAGTGTGTAGGGTAAGTTTTAGGGTTAGAATTAGGGTTAGAATTAGAGTTAGGGTCAGGGTTCGGGTTAAGTTTAGGGTTAGGGTTAGGTTTATGGTTAGGATTAGGGTTAGGGTCAGAGTTGGGGGATATTTAGTATTACGTTTCGTGTTAGGGTTTCGGTTAGGGTGAAGTTTATGTTCAGTGTGAGGGTTAGGGTTCGGGTTAGTTTTAGGGGTGGGTTCAGGTTAGGGTCAGGGATAGGGTTTGGGTTAGGTTTAGGGTTAGGGTTAGGGTTAGAGTTAGGTTTAGGGTTAGCTTTAGTTTTGGTTAGGGTTAGGATTTGAATGGATTTAGGTTAGGTTTAGGGTTCTGGATAGGGTGAAATTTTGGTTAAAGGTGAGGGTTCGGTTGAGGTTTAGGGTTAGAGTTATTGTTAGGGGTTAGGGTTAGGTTTGAGCTTATGGTAGGTTTAAAGTCTGGGTTAAGGTTAGGTTAGGGTTATGGTCAGGGTTAGGATTAGGATTCCGTTTAGGGTGAGGGTTAGGATCAGAGTTATTGTAAGGGTTAGTTTTAGGTTGACATGTGCGCCAAGGTTAAGGTTATGGTTTGGTTTAGGGGTAGGGATAGGTTTAGTGTTAGGGTGAGCTTTACTTTAGGGATAGGGTGAAGTTTAAGATAGAGTGAGGTTTAGGGTTAGGGTTATGGCTAAGGTTTGGTTTAGTTTTCAGGTTAATGTTAAGGTTGTGTTTCGTGTTAGGGTTAAGTTTACGGGTTCTGTTTACTTTTAGGGTGAGGGTTAGATTTTAGGTTAGGGTTCAGTTTAGTGTTAGGTTTCCGGTCAGGGTGACGGTTTGTGTTAGGCTTTGTGGTTGGGGTGAGGGTTAGGTTTAGGGTTAGGGTTGGGTAGGGTTCGGATTATGGTTATGGTAAGGTGTTAGGGGTTAGAGATTTAGTTTAGGGTGAGGGTTTGGGTGAGTGTCTCGGTTAGTCACTGTGGTTCTGGTCATGCTTACTTTTGGTTTATGGTTAGGGTTAGGTTTATGATCAGGTTTAGGGTTAGTGTTAGAGTTAGGGTTAAGCTTTAGGTAAGGCTTTGGTGTTTGGGGTTAGGGTTTAGGTAAGGCTTTGGTGTTTGGGGTTAGGGTTTGGGTTGGGGTTAGGGTTTGGGTTCGGGTTAGAGTTATCGTTACGGCTTAGGGTTTCTCGTTAGTGTTAGGGTTAGGGTTAGGCAGAGCATTAGGGTTAGGGTTGGAGGATACGGTTAGGGGTTAGGGTGAGGGTTATGGTTAGTTTTATGGTTAAGGTGAGGGTTTAGGGTAAGTGTTATGTTTAAGGTTAGAGTTAGGGTTAGGGTTAGGTGTAGCGTAAGTTTTCGGTTGAGGTTCAGGTTTTGAATTAGAGTTAGTGTTCTATTTAAGATCAAGGTTAGACTTAGGGTTAGGGTTAGGATTAGGTCTAGACTTAGGGTCAGGGCTAATGTAAGGCTTAGTTTTAGGGTTAGAGGTGGAGTAGCATTATGACTAGAGTTTGGTTTAAGGTTAGGGTTTGGGTTAGGTTTAGGTTTAGGGTTAAAGTTAGGGTTAGGGTTGGATGAAGTTTAGGATGGGGTGAGGGTTATTCTTATGGTTAGGGCTAGAGTTTGATTTTGTGTTCAGGTTAGTGTTAAGGTTAGGCTTAGGGTTCGGGTTCGGGTTCGGAATTTCGTTTAGGGTTAGTGTTAGGTTTAGCTTCAGGGTTAGAGTGACATTTCGGTTCAGGGGGAGGGTTAAGATAAGGGTTAGGATTACGGTGAGGATTATACTTAGTGTTAGAGGTTAGGTTTACGGTTAGGATAGGGTTAAGTTTAGGGTCCATGTTAGGGTTAGTGTTAGATTAGGGTTACTGTTCGTGTTTGGGATAGGCTTAGGGATAAGTTTAGGGATAGCTTTAGGTTTAGGGTTGGGGATAGGTTTAGGGGTTAGGGTGAGAGTTAGCATTAGGTTTACAGTTAAGGTGAGGGTTTAGGGTAAGTGCTATGGTTAGGGTTAGTGTTAGAGTTAGGGTTAGGGTGAATTTTCAGTTAATAGTGAGGGTTAGGGTTAAGGTTTAGGTTAGATTTAGGATTAAGATTAGTGTTAGGGTTAGGTTTAGGGTCCGGGTTAGGGTAGGGGTAAGGTTAGGGTTAAGGCTAGGTTTACGGTCAGGGGTAGGGCTAGGTTAGGGTTAGGGTTAGGTTTAGAGTTAGAGTTAGTGCTAGGGGTTAGGGTTAGGTTTAGGGTTAGGTTTAGAGTTATTGTTAGGGTTAGGGTAGAGTTAAGGTTAGGGTTAAGTTTAAAGTTAGGTAAGGGTTACGTTTAGGTCAGGGTTAGGGTTATTATTAGAGATAGGGTTAGGTTTAGAGAAAGGGTTAGGGTTCGTGTGAGGGTTAGTGTTAGGTTTACAGTTAAGCTGATGTTTTACAGTGTTACGGTTAGGGTCAGGGTTAGAGTTAGGTTTAGGGTTAGGTTTAGGTGTAGGGCTTGAGTGAGGCGATAGTTTAGCGTTAGATTTAGGGTGAAGGTTAAGATTAGTGTTAGTGTAAATATTAGAGTTAGGCGTTTGTGTTAAGGTTATGATCAGGTTAAGTTTAGGTTTAGAGTTAGAGTTAGGGTTAGGTTATGGTGTTTGTGTTAATGTTAGGGTCAGGATTAGGGTAGCTTTAGGGTTAGGGTTTGGTTTAGGGTTAGGGTTAGGGTGAAGTTGAAGTTAAGGGTCAGGGTTGAGCTTAGTCTTAGCATTAGGGTTTAGGGTTAGGGTTAAGGTTAGGATAGGTTTTAGGGTTAAGATTAGTTTTAGGGTTAGGGTAAGTGTTGGGTTAAGTCATGGTTAGGTTTAGGGCTAGTTTAAGGTTAGAGGTAAGGTTAGCTTAAGGGTAGTGTTTAGGTTTCGACGTTAGTGTGAGGGTTAGTGTTAGGTTTCCATTTCAGCTGAGTGTGTAGGGTAAGTTTTAGGGTTAGAATTAGGGTTAGAGATAGAGTTAGGGTCAGGGTTCGGGTTAAGTTTAGGGTTAGGGTTAGGTTTATGGTTAGGATTAGGGTTAGGGTCAGAGTTGGGGGATATTTAGTATTATGTTTCGTGTTAGGGTTTCGGTTAGGGTGAAGTTTATGTTAAGTGTGAGGGTTAGGGTTCGGGTTAGTTTTAGGGGTGGGTTCAGGTTAGGGTCAGGGATAGGGTTTGGGTTAGGTTTAGGGTTAGGGTTAGGGTTAGGGTTAGGTTTAGAGGTAGGTTTAGGGTTAGCTTTAGTTTTGGTTAGGGTTAGGATTTGAATGGATTTAGGTTAGGTTTAGGGTTCTGGATAGGGTGAAATTTTGGTTAAAGGTGAGGGTTCGGTTGAGGTTTAGGGTTAGAGTTATTGTTAGGGGTTAGGGTTAGGTTTGAGCTTATGGTAGGTTTAAAGTCTGGGTTAAGGTTAGGTTAGGGTTATGGTCAGGGTTAGGATTAGGATTCCGTTTAGGGTGAGGGTTAGGATCAGAGTTATTGTAAGGGTTAGTTTTAGGTTGACATGTGCGCCAAGGTTAAGGTTATGGTTTGGTTTAGGGGTAGGGATAGGTTTAGTGTTAGGGTGAGCTTTAGTTTAGGGATAGGGTGAAGTTTAAGATAGAGTGAGGTTTAGGGTTAGGGTTATGGCTAAGGTTTGGTTTAGTTTTCAGGTTAATGTTAAGGTTGTGTTTCGTGTTAGGGTTAAGTTTACGGGTTCTGTTTACTTTTAGGGTGAGGGTTAGATTTTAGGTTAGGGTTAAGTTTAGTGTTAGGGTTCCGGTCAGGGTGACGGTTTGTGTTAGGCTTTGTGGTTGGGGTGAGGGTTAGGTTTAGGGTTAGGGTTGGGTAGGGTTCGGATTATGGTTATGGTAAGGTGTTAGGGGTTAGAGATTTAGTTTAGGGTGAGGGTTTGGGTGAGTGTCTCGGTTAGTCACTGTGGTTCTGGTCATGCTTAGTTTTGGTTTATGGTTAGGGTTAGGTTTATGATCAGGTTTAGGGTTAGTGTTAGAGTTAGGGTTAAGCTTTAGGTAAGGCTTTGGTGTTTGGGGTTAGGGTTTAGGTAAGGCTTTGGTGTTTGGGGTTAGGGTTTGGGTTGGGGTTAGGGTTTGGGTTCGGGTTAGAGTTATCGTTACGGCTTAGGGTTTCTCGTTAGTGTTAGGGTTAGGGTTAGGCAGAGCATTAGGGTTAGGGTTGGAGGATACGGTTAGGGGTTAGGGTGAGGGTTATGGTTAGTTTTATGGTTAAGGTGAGGGTTTAGGGTAAGTGTTATGTTTAAGGTTAGAGTTAGGATTAGGGTTAGGTGTAGCGTAAGTTTTCGGTTGAGGTTCAGGTTTTGAATTAGAGTTAGTGTTCTATTTAAGATCAAGGTTAGACTTATGGTTAGGGTTAGGATGAGGTCTAGACTTAGGTTCAGGGCTAATGTAAGGCTTAGTTTTAGGGTTAGAGGTGGAGTAGCATTATGACTAGAGTTTGGTTTAAGGTTAGGGTTTGGGTTAGGTTTAGGTTTAGGGTTAAAGTTAGGGTTAGGGTTGGATGAAGTTTAGGATGGGGTGAGGGTTATTCTTATGGTTAGGGCTAGAGTTTGATTTTGTGTTCAGGTGAGTGTTAAGGTTAGGCTTAGGGTTCGGGTTCGGGTTCGGAATTTCGTTTAGGGTTAGTGTTAGGTTTAGCTTCAGGGTTAGAGTGACATTTCGGTTCAGGGGGAGGGTTAAGATAAGGGTTAGGATTACGGTGAGGATTATACTTAGTGTTAGAGGTTAGGTTTACGGTTAGGATAGGGTTAAGTTTAGGGTCCATGTTAGGGTTAGTGTTAGATTAGGGTTACTGTTCGTGTTTGGGATAGGCTTAGGGATAAGTTTAGGGATAGCTTTAGGTTTAGGGTTGGGGATAGGTTTAGGGGTTAGGGTGAGAGTTAGCATTAGGTTTACAGTTAAGGTGAGGGTTTAGGGTAAGTGCTATGGTTAGGGTTAGTGTTAGAGTTAGGGTTAGGGTGAATTTTCAGTTAATAGTGAGGGTTAGGGTAAGGGTTAGGGTTAAGGTTTAGGTTAGATTTAGGATTAAGATTAGTGTTAGGGTTAGGTTTAGGGTCCGGGTTAGGGTAGGGGTAAGGTTAGGGTTAAGGCTAGGTTTACGGTCAGGGGTAGGGCTAGGTTAGGGTTAGGGTTAGGTTTAGAGTTAGAGTTAGTGCTAGGGGTTAGGGTTAGGTTTAGGGTTAGGTTTAGAGTTATTGTTAGGGTTAGGGTAGAGTTAAGGTTAGGGTTAAGTTTAAAGTTAGGTAAGGGTTACGTTTAGGTCAGGGTTAGGGTTATTATTAGAGATAGGGTTAGGTTTAGAGAAAGGGTTAGGGTTCGTGTGAGGGTTAGTGTTAGGTTTACAGTTAAGCTGATGTTTTACAGTGTTACGGTTAGGGTCAGGGTTAGAGTTAGGTTTAGGGTTAGGTTTAGGTGTAGGGCTTGAGTGAGGCGATAGTTTAGCGTTAGATTTAGGGTGAAGGTTAAGATTAGTGTTAGTGTAAATATTAGAGTTAGGCGTTTGTGTTAAGGTTATGATCAGGTTAAGTTTAGGTTTAGAGTTAGAGTTAGGGTTAGGTTATGGTGTTTGTGTTAATGTTAGGGTCAGGATTAGGGTAGCTTTAGGGTTAGGGTTTGGTTTAGGGTTAGGGTTAGGGTGAAGTTGAAGTTAAGGGTCAGGGTTGAGCTTAGTCTTAGCATTAGGGTTTAGGGTTAGGGTTAAGGTTAGGATAGGTTTTAGGGTTAAGATTAGTTTTAGGGTTAGGGTAAGTGTTGGGTTAAGTCATGGTTAGGTTTAGGGCTAGTTTAAGGTTAGAGGTAAGGTTAGCTTAAGGGTAGTGTTTAGGTTTCGACGTTAGTGTGAGGGTTAGTGTTAGGTTTCCATTTCAGCTGAGTGTGTAGGGTAAGTTTTAGGGTTAGAATTAGGGTTAGAGATAGAGTTAGGGTCAGGGTTCGGGTTAAGTTTAGGGTTAGGGTTAGGTTTATGGTTAGGATTAGGGTTAGGGTCAGAGTTGGGGGATATTTAGTATTATGTTTCGTGTTAGGGTTTCGGTTAGGGTGAAGTTTATGTTAAGTGTGAGGGTTAGGGTTCGGGTTAGTTTTAGGGGTGGGTTCAGGTTAGGGTCAGGGATAGGGTTTGGGTTAGGTTTAGGGTTAGGGTTAGGGTTAGGGTTAGGTTTAGAGGTAGGTTTAGGGTTAGCTTTAGTTTTGGTTAGGGTTAGGATTTGAATGGATTTAGGTTAGGTTTAGGGTTCTGGATAGGGTGAAATTTTGGTTAAAGGTGAGGGTTCGGTTGAGGTTTAGGGTTAGAGTTATTGTTAGGGGTTAGGGTTAGGTTTGAGCTTATGGTAGGTTTAAAGTCTGGGTTAAGGTTAGGTTAGGGTTATGGTCAGGGTTAGGATTAGGATTCCGTTTAGGGTGAGGGTTAGGATCAGAGTTATTGTAAGGGTTAGTTTTAGGTTGACATGTGCGCCAAGGTTAAGGTTATGGTTTGGTTTAGGGGTAGGGATAGGTTTAGTGTTAGGGTGAGCTTTAGTTTAGGGATAGGGTGAAGTTTAAGATAGAGTGAGGTTTAGGGTTAGGGTTATGGCTAAGGTTTGGTTTAGTTTTCAGGTTAATGTTAAGGTTGTGTTTCGTGTTAGGGTTAAGTTTACGGGTTCTGTTTACTTTTAGGGTGAGGGTTAGATTTTAGGTTAGGGTTAAGTTTAGTGTTAGGGTTCCGGTCAGGGTGACGGTTTGTGTTAGGCTTTGTGGTTGGGGTGAGGGTTAGGTTTAGGGTTAGGGTTGGGTAGGGTTCGGATTATGGTTATGGTAAGGTGTTAGGGGTTAGAGATTTAGTTTAGGGTGAGGGTTTGGGTGAGTGTCTCGGTTAGTCACTGTGGTTCTGGTCATGCTTAGTTTTGGTTTATGGTTAGGGTTAGGTTTATGATCAGGTTTAGGGTTAGTGTTAGAGTTAGGGTTAAGCTTTAGGTAAGGCTTTGGTGTTTGGGGTTAGGGTTTAGGTAAGGCTTTGGTGTTTGGGGTTAGGGTTTGGGTTGGGGTTAGGGTTTGGGTTCGGGTTAGAGTTATCGTTACGGCTTAGGGTTTCTCGTTAGTGTTAGGGTTAGGGTTAGGCAGAGCATTAGGGTTAGGGTTGGAGGATACGGTTAGGGGTTAGGGTGAGGGTTATGGTTAGTTTTATGGTTAAGGTGAGGGTTTAGGGTAAGTGTTATGTTTAAGGTTAGAGTTAGGGTTAGGGTTAGGTGTAGCGTAAGTTTTCGGTTGAGGTTCAGGTTTTGAATTAGAGTTAGTGTTCTATTTAAGATCAAGGTTAGACTTATGGTTAGGGTTAGGATGAGGTCTAGACTTAGGTTCAGGGCTAATGTAAGGCTTAGTTTTAGGGTTAGAGGTGGAGTAGCATTATGACTAGAGTTTGGTTTAAGGTTAGGGTTTGGGTTAGGTTTAGGTTTAGGGTTAAAGTTAGGGTTAGGGTTGGATGAAGTTTAGGATGGGGTGAGGGTTATTCTTATGGTTAGGGCTAGAGTTTGATTTTGTGTTCAGGTGAGTGTTAAGGTTAGGCTTAGGGTTCGGGTTCGGGTTCGGAATTTCGTTTAGGGTTAGTGTTAGGTTTAGATTCAGGGTTAGAGTGACATTTCGGTTCAGGGGGAGGGTTAAGATAAGGGTTAGGATTACGGTGAGGATTATACTTAGTGTTAGAGGTTAGGTTTACGGTTAGGATAGGGTTAAGTTTAGGGTCCATGTTAGGGTTAGTGTTAGATTAGGGTTACTGTTCGTGTTTGGGTTAGGCTTAGGGATAAGTTTAGGGATAGCTTTAGGTTTAGGGTTGGGGATAGGTTTAGGGGTTAGGGTGAGAGTTAGCATTAGGTTTACAGTTAAGGTGAGGGTTTAGGGTAAGTGCTATGGTTAGGGTTAGTGTTAGAGTTAGGGTTAGGGTGAATTTTCAGTTAATAGTGAGGGTTAGGGTAAGGGTTAGGGTTAAGGTTTAGGTTAGATTTAGGATTAAGATTAGTGTTAGGGTTAGGTTTAGGGGCCGGGTTAGGATAGGGGTAAGGTTAGGGTTAAGGCTAGGTTTACGGTCAGGGGTAGGGCTAGGTTAGGGTTAGGGTTAGGTTTAGAGTTAGAGTTAGTGCTAGGGGTTAGGGTTAGGTTTAGGGTTAGGTTTAGAGTTATTGTTAGGGTTAGGGTAGAGTTAAGGTTAGGGTTAAGTTTAAAGTTAGGTAAGGGTTACGTTTAGGTCAGGGTTAGGGTTATTATTAGAGATAGGGTTAGGTTTAGAGAAAGGGTTAGGGTTCGTGTGAGGGTTAGTGTTAGGTTTACAGTAAAGCTGATGTTTTACAGTGTTACGGTTAGGGTCAGGGTTAGAGTTAGGTTTAGGGTTAGGTTTAGGTGTAGGGCTTGAGTGAGGCGATAGTTTAGGGTTAGATTTAGGGTGAAGGTTAAGATTAGTGTTAGTGTAAATATTAGAGTTAGGCGTTTGTGTTAAGGTTATGATCAGGTTAAGTTTAGGTTTAGAGTTAGAGTTAGGGTTAGGGTTTGGTGTTTGTGTTAATGTTAGGGTCAGGATTAGGGTAGCTTTAGGGTTAGGGTTTGCTTTAGGGTTAGGGTTAGGGTGAAGTTGAAGTTAAGGGTCAGGGTTGAGCTTAGTCTTAGCATTAGGGTTTAGGGTTAGGGTTCAGGTTAGGATAGGTTTTAGGGTTAAGATTAGTTTTAGGGTTAGGGTAAGTGTTAGGGTTAAGTCATGGTTAGGTTTAGGGCTAGTTTAAGGTTAGAGGTAAGGTTAGCTTAAGGGTAGTGTTTAGGTTTCGACGTTAGTGTGAGGGTTAGTGCTAGGTTTCCATTTCAGCTGAGTGTGTAGGGTAAGTTTTAGGGTTAGAATTAGGGTTAGAATTAGAGTTAGGGTCAGGGTTCGGGTTAAGTTTAGGGTTAGGGTTAGGTTTATGGTTAGGATTAGGGTTAGGGTCAGAGTTGGGGGATATTTAGTATTACGTTTCGTGTTAGGGTTTCGGTTAGGGTGAAGTTTATGTTCAGTGTGAGGGTTAGGGTTCGGGTTAGTTTTAGGGGTGGGTTCAGGTTAGGGTCAGGGATAGGGTTTGGGTTAGGTTTAGGGTTAGGGTTAGGGTTAGAGTTAGGTTTAGGGTTAGCTTTAGTTTTGGTTAGGGTTAGGATTTGAATGGATTTAGGTTAGGTTTAGGGTCCTGGATAGGGTGAAATTTTGGTTAAAGGTGAGGGTTCGGTTGAGGTTTAGGGTTAGAGTTATTGTTAGGGGTTAGGGTTAGGTTTGAGCTTATGGTAGGTTTAAAGTCTGGGTTAAGGTTAGGTTAGGGTTATGGTCAGGGTTAGGATTAGGATTCCGTTTAGGGTGAGGGTTAGGATCAGAGTTATTGTAAGGGTTAGTTTTAGGTTGACATGTGCGCCAAGGTTAAGGTTATGGTTTGGTTTAGGGGTAGGGATAGGTTTAGTGTTAGGGTGAGCTTTACTTTAGGGATAGGGTGAAGTTTAAGATAGAGTGAGGTTTAGGGTTAGGGTTATGGCTAAGGTTTGGTTTAGTTTTCAGGTTAATGTTAAGGTTGTGTTTCCTGTTAGGGTTAAGTTTACGGGTTCTGTTTACTTTTAGGGTGAGGGTTAGATTTTAGGTTAGGGTTAAGTTTAGTGTTAGGGTTCCGGTCAGGGTGACGGTTTGTGTTAGGCTTTGTGGTTGGGGTGAGGGTTAGGTTTAGGGTTAGGGTTGGGTAGGGTTCGGATTATGGTTATGGTAAGGTGTTAGGGGTTAGAGATTTAGTTTAGGGTGAGGGTTTGGGAGAGTGTCTCGGTTAGTCACTGTGGTTCTGGTCATGCTTAGTTTTGGTTTATGGTTAGGGTTAGGTTTATGATCAGGTTTAGTTTTAGTGTTAGAGTTAGGGTTAAGCTTCAGGTAAGGCTTTGGTGTTTGGGGTTAGGGTTTAGGTAAGGCTTTGGTGTTTGGGGTTAGGGTTTGGGTTGGGGTTAGGGTTTGGGTTGGGGTTAGAGTTATCGTTACGGCTTAGGGTTTCTCGTTAGTGTTAGGGTTAGGGTTAGGCAGAGCATTAGGGTTCGGGTTGGAGGATACGGTTAGGGGTTAGGGTGAGGGTTATGGTTAGTTTTATGGTTAAGGTGAGGGTTTAGGGTAAGTGTTATGTTTAAGGTTAGAGTTAGGGTTAGGGTTAGGTGTAGCGTAAGTTTTCGGTTTAGGTTCAGGTTTTGAATTAGAGTTAGTGTTCTATTTAAGATCAAGGTTAGACTTAGGGTTAGGGTTAGGATTAGGTCTAGACTTAGGGTCAGGGCTAATGTAAGGCTTAGTTTTAGGGTTAGAGGTGGAGTAGCATTATGACTAGAGTTTGGTTTAAGGTTAGGGTTTGGGTTAGGTTTAGGTTTAGGGTTAAAGTTAGGGTTAGGGTTGGATGAAGTTTAGGATGGGGTGAGGGTTATTCTTATGGTTAGGGCTAGAGTTTGATTTTGTGTTCAGGTTAGTGTTAAGGTTAGGCTTAGGGTTCGGGTTCGGGTTCGGAATTTCGTTTAGGGTTAGTGTTAGGTTTAGCTTCAGGGTTATAGTGACATTTCGGTTCAGGGGGAGGGTTAAGATAAGGGTTAGGATTACGGTGAGGATTATACTTAGTGTTAGAGGTTAGGTTTACGGTTAGGATAGGGTTAAGTTTAGGGTCCATGTTAGGGTTAGTGTTAGATTAGGGTTACTGTTCGTGTTTGGGATAGGCTTAGGGATAAGTTTAG
The DNA here is from genome assembly GCF_024166365.1 of Elephas maximus indicus. Lineage (NCBI taxonomy): Eukaryota > Metazoa > Chordata > Mammalia > Proboscidea > Elephantidae > Elephas > Elephas maximus. Next base: position 1,007,646 of record NW_026060237.1, on the reverse strand, counting down.
GGATAGCTTTAGGTTTAGGGTTGGGGATAGGTTTAGGGGTTAGGGTGAGAGTTAGCATTAGGTTTACAGTTAAGGTGAGGGTTTAGGGTAAGTGCTATGGTTAGGGTTAGTGTTAGAGTTAGGGTTAGGGTGAATTTTCAGTTAATAGTGAGGGTTAGGGTAAGGGTTAAGGTTTAGGTTAGATTTAGGATTAAGATTAGTGTTAGGGTTAGGTTTAGGGTCCGGGTTAGGGTAGGGGTAAGGTTAGGGTTAAGGCTAGGTTTACGGTCAGGGGTAGGGCTAGGTTAGGGTTAGGGTTAGGTTTAGAGTTAGAGTTAGTGCTAGGGGTTAGGGTTAGGTTTAGGGTTAGGTTTAGAGTTATTGTTAGGGTTAGGGTAGAGTTAAGGTTAGGGTTAAGTTTAAAGTTAGGTAAGGGTTACGTTTAGGTCAGGGGTAGGGTTATTATTAGAGATAGGGTTAGGTTTAGAGAAAGGGTTAGGGTTCGTGTGAGGGTTAGTGTTAGGTTTACAGTAAAGCTGATGTTTTACAGTGTTACGGTTAGGGTCAGGGTTAGAGTTAGGTTTAGGGTTAGGTTTAGGTGTAGGGCTTGAGTGAGGCGATAGTTTAGGGTTAGATTTAGGGTGAAGGTTAAGATTAGTGTTAGTGTAAATATTAGAGTTAGGCGTTTGTGTTAAGGTTATGATCAGGTTAAGTTTAGGTTTAGAGTTAGAGTTAGGGTTAGGGTTTGGTGTTTGTGTTAATGTTAGGGTCAGGATTAGGGTAGCTTTAGGGTTAGGGTTTGCTTTAGGGTTAGGGTTAGGGTGAAGTTGAAGTTAAGGGTCAGGGTTGAGCTTAGTCTTAGCATTAGGGTTTAGGGTTAGGGTTCAGGTTAGGATAGGTTTTAGGGTTAAGATTAGTTTTAGGGTTAGGGTAAGTGTTAGGGTTAAGTCATGGTTAGGTTTAGGGCTAGTTTAAGGTTAGAGGTAAGGTTAGCTTAAGGGTAGTGTTTAGGTTTCGACGTTAGTGTGAGGGTTAGTGCTAGGTTTCCATTTCAGCTGAGTGTGTAGGGTAAGTTTTAGGGTTAGAATTAGGGTTAGAATTAGAGTTAGGGTCAGGGTTCGGGTTAAGTTTAGGGTTAGGGTTAGGTTTATGGTTAGGATTAGGGTTAGGGTCAGAGTTGGGGGATATTTAGTATTACGTTTCGTGTTAGGGTTTCGGTTAGGGTGAAGTTTATGTTCAGTGTGAGGGTTAGGGTTCGGGTTAGTTTTAGGGGTGGGTTCAGGTTAGGGTCAGGGATAGGGTTTGGGTTAGGTTTAGGGTTAGGGTTAGGGTTAGAGTTAGGTTTAGGGTTAGCTTTAGTTTTGGTTAGGGTTAGGATTTGAATGGATTTAGGTTAGGTTTAGGGTCCTGGATAGGGTGAAATTTTGGTTAAAGGTGAGGGTTCGGTTGAGGTTTAGGGTTAGAGTTATTGTTAGGTGTTAGGGTTAGGTTTGAGCTTATGGTAGGTTTAAAGTCTGGGTTAAGGTTAGGTTAGGGTTATGGTCAGGGTTAGGATTAGGATTCCGTTTAGGGTGAGGGTTAGGATCAGAGTTATTGTAAGGGTTAGTTTTAGGTTGACATGTGCGCCAAGGTTAAGGTTATGGTTTGGTTTAGGGGTAGGGATAGGTTTAGTGTTAGGGTGAGCTTTACTTTAGGGATAGGGTGAAGTTTAAGATAGAGTGAGGTTTAGGGTTAGGGTTATGGCTAAGGTTTGGTTTAGTTTTCAGGTTAATGTTAAGGTTGTGTTTCGTGTTAGGGTTAAGTTTACGGGTTCTGTTTACTTTTAGGGTGAGGGTTAGATTTTAGGTTAGGGTTCAGTTTAGTGTTAGGGTTCCGGTCAGGGTGACGGTTTGTGTTAGGCTTTGTGGTTGGGGTGAGGGTTAGGTTTAGGGTTAGGGTTGGGTAGGGTTCGGATTATGGTTATGGTAAGGTGTTAGGGGTTAGAGATTTAGTTTAGGGTGAGGGTTTGGGTGAGTGTCTCGGTTAGTCACTGTGGTTCTGGTCATGCTTACTTTTGGTTTATGGTTAGGGTTAGGTTTATGATCAGGTTTAGGGTTAGTGTTAGAGTTAGGGTTAAGCTTCAGGTAAGGCTTTGGTGTTTGGGGTTAGGGTTTAGGTAAGGCTTTGGTGTTTGGGGTTCGGGTTTGGGTTGGGGTTAGGGTTTGGGTTCGGGTTAGAGTTATCGTTACGGCTTAGGGTTTCTCGTTAGTGTTAGGGTTAGGGTTAGGCAGAGCATTAGGGTTAGGGTTGGAGGATACGGTTAGGGGTTAGGGTGAGGGTTATGGTTAGTTTTATGGTTAAGGTGAGGGTTTAGGGTAAGTGTTATGTTTAAGGTTAGAGTTAGGGTTAGGGTTAGGTGTAGCGTAAGTTTTCGGTTTAGGTTCAGGTTTTGAATTAGAGTTAGTGTTCTATTTAAGATCAAGGTTAGACTTAGGGTTAGGGTTAGGATTAGGTCTAGACTTAGGGTCAGGGCTAATGTAAGGCTTAGTTTTAGGGTTAGAGGTGGAGTAGCATTATGACTAGAGTTTGGTTTAAGGTTAGGGTTTGGGTTAGGTTTAGGTTTAGGGTTAAAGTTAGGGTTAGGGTTGGATGAAGTTTAGGATGGGGTGAGGGTTATTCTTATGGTTAGGGCTAGAGTTTGATTTTGTGTTCAGGTTAGTGTTAAGGTTAGGCTTAGGGTTCGGGTTCGGGTTCGGAATTTCGTTTAGGGTTAGTGTTAGGTTTAGCTTCAGGGTTAGAGTGACATTTCGGTTCAGGGGGAGGGTTAAGATAAGGGTTAGGATTACGGTGAGGATTATACTTAGTGTTAGAGGTTAGGTTTACGGTTAGGATAGGGTTAAGTTTAGGGTCCATGTTAGGGTTAGTGTTAGATTAGGGTTACTGTTCGTGTTTGGGATAGGCTTAGGGATAAGTTTAGGGATAGCTTTAGGTTTAGGGTTGGGGATAGGTTTAGGGGTTAGGGTGAGAGTTAGCATTAGGTTTTCAGTTAAGGTGAGGGTTTAGGGTAAGTGCTATGGTTAGGGTTAGTGTTAGAGTTAGGGTTAGGGTGAATTTTCAGTTAATAGTGAGGGTTAGGGTAAGGGTTAGGGTTAAGGTTTAGGTTAGATTTAGGATTAAGATTAGTGTTAGGGTTAGGTTTAGGGTCCGGGTTAGGGTAGGGGTAAGGTTAGGGTTAAGGCTAGGTTTACGGTCAGGGGTAGGGCTAGGTTAGGGTTAGGGTTAGGTTTAGAGTTAGAGTTAGTGCTAGGGGTTAGGGTTAGGTTTAGGGTTAGGTTTAGAGTTATTGTTAGGGTTAGGGTAGAGTTAAGGTTAGGGTTAAGTTTAAAGTTAGGTAAGGGTTACGTTTAGGTCAGGGTTAGGGTTATTATTAGAGATAGGGTTAGGTTTAGAGAAAGGGTTAGGGTTCGTGTGAGGGTTAGTGTTAGGTTTACAGTAAAGCTGATGTTTTACAGTGTTACGGTTAGGGTCAGGGTTAGAGTTAGGTTTAGGGTTAGGTTTAGGTGTAGGGCTTGAGTGAGGCGATAGTTTAGGGTTAGATTTAGGGTGAAGGTTAAGATTAGTGTTAGTGTAAATATTAGAGTTAGGCGTTTGTGTTAAGGTTATGATCAGGTTAAGTTTAGGTTTAGAGTTAGAGTTAGGGTTAGGGTTTGGTGTTTGTGTTAATGTTAGGGTCAGGATTAGGGTAGCTTTAGGGTTAGGGTTTGCTTTAGGGTTAGGGTTAGGGTGAAGTTGAAGTTAAGGGTCAGGGTTGAGCTTAGTCTTAGCATTAGGGTTTAGGGTTAGGGTTCAGGTTAGGATAGGTTTTAGGGTTAAGATTAGTTTTAGGGTTAGGGTAAGTGTTAGGGTTAAGTCATGGTTAGGTTTAGGGCTAGTTTAAGGTTAGAGGTAAGGTTAGCTTAAGGGTAGTGTTTAGGTTTCGACGTTAGTGTGAGGGTTAGTGCTAGGTTTCCATTTCAGCTGAGTGTGTAGGGTAAGTTTTAGGGTTAGAATTAGGGTTAGAATTAGAGTTAGGGTCAGGGTTCGGGTTAAGTTTAGGGTTAGGGTTAGGTTTATGGTTAGGATTAGGGTTAGGGTCAGAGTTGGGGGATATTTAGTATTACGTTTCTTGTTAGGGTTTCGGTTAGGGTGAAGTTTATGTTCAGTGTGAGGGTTAGGGTTCGGGTTAGTTTTAGGGGTGGGTTCAGGTTAGGGTCAGGGATAGGGTTTGGGTTAGGTTTAGGGTTAGGGTTAGGGTTAGAGTTAGGTTTAGGGTTAGCTTTAGTTTTGGTTAGGGTTAGGATTTGAATGGATTTAGGTTAGGTTTAGGGTTCTGGATAGGGTGAAATTTTGGTTAAAGGTGAGGGTTCGGTTGAGGTTTAGGGTTAGAGTTATTGTTAGGGGTTAGGGTTAGGTTTGAGCTTATGGTAGGTTTAAAGTCTGGGTTAAGGTTAGGTTAGGGTTATGGTCAGGGTTAGGATTAGGATTCCGTTTAGGGTGAGGGTTAGGATCAGAGTTATTGTAAGGGTTAGTTTTAGGTTGACATGTGCGCCAAGGTTAAGGTTATGGTTTGGTTTAGGGGTAGGGATAGGTTTAGTGTTAGGGTGAGCTTTACTTTAGGGATAGGGTGAAGTTTAAGATAGAGTGAGGTTTAGGGTTAGGGTTATGGCTAAGGTTTGGTTTAGTTTTCAGGTTAATGTTAAGGTTGTGTTTCGTGTTAGGGTTAAGTTTACGGGTTCTGTTTACTTTTAGGGTGAGGGTTAGATTTTAGGTTAGGGTTCAGTTTAGTGTTAGGGTTCCGGTCAGGGTGACGGTTTGTGTTAGGCTTTGTGGTTGGGGTGAGGGTTAGGTTTAGGGTTAGGGTTGGGTAGGGTTCGGATTATGGTTATGGTAAGGTGTTAGGGGTTAGAGATTTAGTTTAGGGTGAGGGTTTGGGTGAGTGTCTCGGTTAGTCACTGTGGTTCTGGTCATGCTTACTTTTGGTTTATGGTTAGGGTTAGGTTTATGATCAGGTTTAGGGTTAGTGTTAGAGTTAGGGTTAAGCTTCAGGTAAGGCTTTGGTGTTTGGGGTTAGGGTTTAGGTAAGGCTTTGGTGTTTGGGGTTAGGGTTTGGGTTGGGGTTAGGGTTTGGGTTCGGGTTAGAGTTATCGTTACGGCTTAGGGTTTCTCGTTAGTGTTAGGGTTAGGGTTAGGCAGAGCATTAGGGTTAGGGTTGGAGGATACGGTTAGGGGTTAGGGTGAGGGTTATGGTTAGTTTTATGGTTAAGGTGAGGGTTTAGGGTAAGTGTTATGTTTAAGGTTAGAGTTAGGGTTAGGGTTAGGTGTAGCGTAAGTTTTCGGTTGAGGTTCAGGTTTTGAAGTAGAGTTAGTGTTCTATTTAAGATCAAGGTTAGACTTAGGGTTAGGGTTAGGATTAGGTCTAGACTTAGGGTCAGGGCTAATGTAAGGCTTAGTTTTAGGGTTAGAGGTGGAGTAGCATTATGACTAGAGTTTGGTTTAAGGTTAGGGTTTGGGTTAGGTTTAGGTTTAGGGTTAAAGTTAGGGTTAGGGTTGGATGAAGTTTAGGATGGGGTGAGGGTTATTCTTATGGTTAGGGCTAGAGTTTGATTTTGTGTTCAGGTTAGTGTTAAGGTTAGGCTTAGGGTTCGGGTTCGGGTTCGGAATTTCGTTTAGGGTTAGTGTTAGGTTTAGCTTCAGGGTTAGAGTGACATTTCGGTTCAGGGGGAGGGTTAAGATAAGGGTTAGGATTACGGTGAGGATTATACTTAGTGTTAGAGGTTAGGTTTACGGTTAGGATAGGGTTAAGTTTAGGGTCCATGTTAGGGTTAGTGTTAGATTAGGGTTACTGTTCGTGTTTGGGATAGGCTTAGGGATAAGTTTAGGGATAGCTTTAGGTTTAGGGTTGGGGATAGGTTTAGGGGTTAGGGTGAGAGTTAGCATTAGGTTTACAGTTAAGGTGAGGGTTTAGGGTAAGTGCTATGGTTAGGGTTAGTGTTAGAGTTAGGGTTAGGGTGAATTTTCAGTTAATAGTGAGGGTTAGGGTAAGGGTTAGGGTTAAGGTTTAGGTTAGATTTAGGATTAAGATTAGTGTTAGGGTTAGGTTTAGGGTCCGGGTTAGGGTAGGGGTAAGGTTAGGGTTAAGGCTAGGTTTACGGTCAGGGGTAGGGCTAGGTTAGGGTTAGGGTTAGGTTTAGAGTTAGAGTTAGTGCTAGGGGTTAGGGTTAGGTTTAGGGTTAGGTTTAGAGTTATTGTTAGGGTTAGGGTAGAGTTAAGGTTAGGGTTAAGTTTAAAGTTAGGTAAGGGTTACGTTTAGGTCAGGGTTAGGGTTATTATTAGAGATAGGGTTAGGTTTAGAGAAAGGGTTAGGGTTCGTGTGAGGGTTAGTGTTAGGTTTACAGTTAAGCTGATGTTTTACAGTGTTACGGTTAGGGTCAGGCTTAGAGTTAGGTTTAGGGTTAGGTTTAGGTGTAGGGCTTGAGTGAGGCGATAGTTTAGCGTTAGATTTAGGGTGAAGGTTAAGATTAGTGTTAGTGTAAATATTAGAGTTAGGCGTTTGTGTTAAGGTTATGATCAGGTTAAGTTTAGGTTTAGAGTTAGAGTTAGGGTTAGGTTATGGTGTTTGTGTTAATGTTAGGGTCAGGATTAGGGTAGCTTTAGGGTTAGGGTTTGGTTTAGGGTTAGGGTTAGGGTGAAGTTGAAGTTAAGGGTCAGGGTTGAGCTTAGTCTTAGCATTAGGGTTTAGGGTTAGGGTTAAGGTTAGGATAGGTTTTAGGGTTAAGATTAGTTTTAGGGTTAGGGTAAGTGTTGGGTTAAGTCATGGTTAGGTTTAGGGCTAGTTTAAGGTTAGAGGTAAGGTTAGCTTAAGGGTAGTGTTTAGGTTTCGACGTTAGTGTGAGGGTTAGTGTTAGGTTTCCATTTCAGCTGAGTGTGTAGGGTAAGTTTTAGGGTTAGAATTAGGGTTAGAGATAGAGTTAGGGTCAGGGTTCGGGTTAAGTTTAGGGTTAGGGTTAGGTTTATGGTTAGGATTAGGGTTAGGGTCAGAGTTGGGGGATATTTAGTATTATGTTTCGTGTTAGGGTTTCGGTTAGGGTGAAGTTTATGTTAAGTGTGAGGGTTAGGGTTCGGGTTAGTTTTAGGGGTGGGTTCAGGTTAGGGTCAGGGATAGGGTTTGGGTTAGGTTTAGGGTTAGGGTTAGGGTTAGGGTTAGGTTTAGAGGTAGGTTTAGGGTTAGCTTTAGTTTTGGTTAGGGTTAGGATTTGAATGGATTTAGGTTAGGTTTAGGGTTCTGGATAGGGTGAAATTTTGGTTAAAGGTGAGGGTTCGGTTGAGGTTTAGGGTAAGAGTTATTGTTAGGGGTTAGGGTTAGGTTTGAGCTTATGGTAGGTTTAAAGTCTGGGTTAAGGTTAGGTTAGGGTTATGGTCAGGGTTAGGATTAGGATTCCATTTAGGGTGAGGGTTAGGATCAGAGTTATTGTAAGGGTTAGTTTTAGGTTGACATGTGCGCCAAGGTTAAGGTTATGGTTTGGTTTAGGGGTAGGGATAGGTTTAGTGTTAGGGTGAGCTTTAGTTTAGGGATAGGGTGAAGTTTAAGATAGAGTGAGGTTTAGGGTTAGGGTTATGGCTAAGGTTTGGTTTAGTTTTCAGGTTAATGTTAAGGTTGTGTTTCGTGTTAGGGTTAAGTTTACGGGTTCTGTTTACTTTTAGGGTGAGGGTTAGATTTTAGGTTAGGGTTAAGTTTAGTGTTAGGGTTCCGGTCAGGGTGACGGTTTGTGTTAGGCTTTGTGGTTGGGGTGAGGGTTAGGTTTAGGGTTAGGGTTGGGTAGGGTTCGGATTATGGTTATGGTAAGGTGTTAGGGGTTAGAGATTTAGTTTAGGGTGAGGGTTTGGGTGAGTGTCTCGGTTAGTCACTGTGGTTCTGGTCATGCTTAGTTTTGGTTTATGGTTAGGGTTAGGTTTATGATCAGGTTTAGGGTTAGTGTTAGAGTTAGGGTTAAGCTTTAGGTAAGGCTTTGGTGTTTGGGGTTAGGGTTTAGGTAAGGCTTTGGTGTTTGGGGTTAGGGTTTGGGTTGGGGTTAGGGTTTGGGTTCGGGTTAGAGTTATCGTTACGGCTTAGGGTTTCTCGTTAGTGTTAGGGTTAGGGTTAGGCAGAGCATTAGGGTTAGGGTTGGAGGATACGGTTAGGGGTTAGGGTGAGGGTTATGGTTAGTTTTATGGTTAAGGTGAGGGTTTAGGGTAAGTGTTATGTTTAAGGTTAGAGTTAGGGTTAGGGTTAGGTGTAGCGTAAGTTTTCGGTTGAGGTTCAGGTTTTGAATTAGAGTTAGTGTTCTATTTAAGATCAAGGTTAGACTTAGGGTTAGGGTTAGGATTAGGTCTAGACTTAGGGTCAGGGCTAATGTAAGGCTTAGTTTTAGGGTTAGAGGTGGAGTAGCATTATGACTAGAGTTTGGTTTAAGGTTAGGGTTTGGGTTAGGTTTAGGTTTAGGGTTAAAGTTAGGGTTAGGGTTGGATGAAGTTTAGGATGGGGTGAGGGTTATTCTTATGGTTAGGGCTAGAGTTTGATTTTGTGTTCAGGTTAGTGTTAAGGTTAGGCTTAGGGTTCGGGTTCGGGTTCGGAATTTCGTTTAGGGTTAGTGTTAGGTTTAGCTTCAGGGTTAGAGTGACATTTCGGTTCAGGGGGAGGGTTAAGATAAGGGTTAGGATTACGGTGAGGATTATACTTAGTGTTAGAGGTTAGGTTTACGGTTAGGATAGGGTTAAGTTTAGGGTCCATGTTAGGGTTAGTGTTAGATTAGGGTTACTGTTCGTGTTTGGGATAGGCTTAGGGATAAGTTTAGGGATAGCTTTAGGTTTAGGGTTGGGGATAGGTTTAGGGGTTAGGGTGAGAGTTAGCATTAGGTTTACAGTTAAGGTGAGGGTTTAGGGTAAGTGCTATGGTTAGGGTTAGTGTTAGAGTTAGGGTTAGGGTGAATTTTCAGTTAATAGTGAGGGTTAGGGTAAGGGTTAGGGTTAAGGTTTAGGTTAGATTTAGGATTAAGATTAGTGTTAGGGTTAGGTTTAGGGTCCGGGTTAGGGTAGGGGTAAGGTTAGGGTTAAGGCTAGGTTTACGGTCAGGGGTAGGGCTAGGTTAGGGTTAGGGTTAGGTTTAGAGTTAGAGTTAGTGCTAGGGGTTAGGGTTAGGTTTAGGGTTAGGTTTAGAGTTATTGTTAGGGTTAGGGTAGAGTTAAGGTTAGGGTTAAGTTTAAAGTTAGGTAAGGGTTACGTTTAGGTCAGGGTTAGGGTTATTATTAGAGATAGGGTTAGGTTTAGAGAAAGGGTTAGGGTTCGTGTGAGGGTTAGTGTTAGGTTTACAGTAAAGCTGATGTTTTACAGTGTTACGGTTAGGGTCAGGGTTAGAGTTAGGTTTAGGGTTAGGTTTAGGTGTAGGGCTTGAGTGAGGCGATAGTTTAGGGTTAGATTTAGGGTGAAGGTTAAGATTAGTGTTAGTGTAAATATTAGAGTTAGGCGTTTGTGTTAAGGTTATGATCAGGTTAAGTTTAGGTTTAGAGTTAGAGTTAGGGTTAGGGTTTGGTGTTTGTGTTAATGTTAGGGTCAGGATTAGGGTAGCTTTAGGGTTAGGGTTTGCTTTAGGGTTAGGGTTAGGGTGAAGTTGAAGTTAAGGGTCAGGGTTGAGCTTAGTCTTAGCATTAGGGTTTAGGGTTAGGGTTCAGGTTAGGATAGGTTTTAGGGTTAAGATTAGTTTTAGGGTTAGGGTAAGTGTTAGGGTTAAGTCATGGTTAGGTTTAGGGCTAGTTTAAGGTTAGAGGTAAGGTTAGCTTAAGGGTAGTGTTTAGGTTTCGACGTTAGTGTGAGGGTTAGTGCTAGGTTTCCATTTCAGCTGAGTGTGTAGGGTAAGTTTTAGGGTTAGAATTAGAGTTAGGGTCAGGGTTCGGGTTAAGTTTAGGGTTAGGGTTAGGTTTATGGTTAGGATTAGGGTTAGGGTCAGAGTTGGGGGATATTTAGTATTACGTTTCTTGTTAGGGTTTCGGTTAGGGTGAAGTTTATGTTCAGTGTGAGGGTTAGGGTTCGGGTTAGTTTTAGGGGTGGGTTCAGGTTAGGGTCAGGGATAGGGTTTGGGTTAGGTTTAGGGTTAGGGTTAGGGTTAGAGTTAGGTTTAGGGTTAGCTTTAGTTTTGGTTAGGGTTAGGATTTGAATGGATTTAGGTTAGGTTTAGGGTTCTGGATAGGGTGAAATTTTGGTTAAAGGTGAGGGTTCGGTTGAGGTTTAGGGTTAGAGTTATTGTTAGGGGTTAGGGTTAGGTTTGAGCTTATGGTAGGTTTAAAGTCTGGGTTAAGGTTAGGTTAGGGTTATGGTCAGGGTTAGGATTAGGATTCCGTTTAGGGTGAGGGTTAGGATCAGAGTTATTGTAAGGGTTAGTTTTAGGTTGACATGTGCGCCAAGGTTAAGGTTATGGTTTGGTTTAGGGGTAGGGATAGGTTTAGTGTTAGGGTGAGCTTTACTTTAGGGATAGGGTGAAGTTTAAGATAGAGTGAGGTTTAGGGTTAGGGTTATGGCTAAGGTTTGGTTTAGTTTTCAGGTTAATGTTAAGGTTGTGTTTCGTGTTAGGGTTAAGTTTACGGGTTCTGTTTACTTTTAGGGTGAGGGTTAGATTTTAGGTTAGGGTTCAGTTTAGTGTTAGGGTTCCGGTCAGGGTGACGGTTTGTGTTAGGCTTTGTGGTTGGGGTGAGGGTTAGGTTTAGGGTTAGGGTTGGGTAGGGTTCGGATTATGGTTATGGTAAGGTGTTAGGGGTTAGAGATTTAGTTTAGGGTGAGGGTTTGGGTGAGTGTCTCGGTTAGTCACTGTGGTTCTGGTCATGCTTACTTTTGGTTTATGGTTAGGGTTAGGTTTATGATCAGGTTTAGGGTTAGTGTTAGAGTTAGGGTTAAGCTTTAGGTAAGGCTTTGGTGTTTGGGGTTAGGGTTTAGGTAAGGCTTTGGTGTTTGGGGTTAGGGTTTGGGTTGGGGTTAGGGTTTGGGTTCGGGTTAGAGTTATCGTTACGGCTTAGGGTTTCTCGTTAGTGTTAGGGTTAGGGTTAGGCAGAGCATTAGGGTTAGGGTTGGAGGATACGGTTAGGGGTTAGGGTGAGGGTTATGGTTAGTTTTATGGTTAAGGTGAGGGTTTAGGGTAAGTGTTATGTTTAAGGTTAGAGTTAGGGTTAGGGTTAGGTGTAGCGTAAGTTTTCGGTTGAGGTTCAGGTTTTGAATTAGAGTTAGTGTTCTATTTAAGATCAAGGTTAGACTTAGGGTTAGGGTTAGGATTAGGTCTAGACTTAGGGTCAGGGCTAATGTAAGGCTTAGTTTTAGGGTTAGAGGTGGAGTAGCATTATGACTAGAGTTTGGTTTAAGGTTAGGGTTTGGGTTAGGTTTAGGTTTAGGGTTAAAGTTAGGGTTAGGGTTGGATGAAGTTTAGGATGGGGTGAGGGTTATTCTTATGGTTAGGGCTAGAGTTTGATTTTGTGTTCAGGTTAGTGTTAAGGTTAGGCTTAGGGTTCGGGTTCGGGTTCGGAATTTCGTTTAGGGTTAGTGTTAGGTTTAGCTTCAGGGTTAGAGTGACATTTCGGTTCAGGGGGAGGGTTAAGATAAGGGTTAGGATTACGGTGAGGATTATACTTAGTGTTAGAGGTTAGGTTTACGGTTAGGATAGGGTTAAGTTTAGGGTCCATGTTAGGGTTAGTGTTAGATTAGGGTTACTGTTCGTGTTTGGGATAGGCTTAGGGATAAGTTTAGGGATAGCTTTAGGTTTAGGGTTGGGGATAGGTTTAGGGGTTAGGGTGAGAGTTAGCATTAGGTTTACAGTTAAGGTGAGGGTTTAGGGTAAGTGCTATGGTTAGGGTTAGTGTTAGAGTTAGGGTTAGGGTGAATTTTCAGTTAATAGTGAGGGTTAGGGTAAGGGTTAGGGTTAAGGTTTAGGTTAGATTTAGGATTAAGATTAGTGTTAGGGTTAGGTTTAGGGTCCGGGTTAGGGTAGGGGTAAGGTTAGGGTTAAGGCTAGGTTTACGGTCAGGGGTAGGGCTAGGTTAGGGTTAGGGTTAGGTTTAGAGTTAGAGTTAGTGCTAGGGGTTAGGGTTAGGTTTAGGGTTAGGTTTAGAGTTATTGTTAGGGTTAGGGTAGAGTTAAGGTTAGGGTTAAGTTTAAAGTTAGGTAAGGGTTACGTTTAGGTCAGGGTTAGGGTTATTATTAGAGATAGGGTTAGGTTTAGAGAAAGGGTTAGGGTTCGTGTGAGGGTTAGTGTTAGGTTTACAGTTAAGCTGATGTTTTACAGTGTTACGGTTAGGGTCAGGGTTAGAGTTAGGTTTAGGGTTAGGTTTAGGTGTAGGGCTTGAGTGAGGCGATAGTTTAGCGTTAGATTTAGGGTGAAGGTTAAGATTAGTGTTAGTGTAAATATTAGAGTTAGGCGTTTGTGTTAAGGTTATGATCAGGTTAAGTTTAGGTTTAGAGTTAGAGTTAGGGTTAGGTTATGGTGTTTGTGTTAATGTTAGGGTCAGGATTAGGGTAGCTTTAGGGTTAGGGTTTGGTTTAGGGTTAGGGTTAGGGTGAAGTTGAAGTTAAGGGTCAGGGTTGAGCTTAGTCTTAGCATTAGGGTTTAGGGTTAGGGTTAAGGTTAGGATAGGTTTTAGGGTTAAGATTAGTTTTAGGGTTAGGGTAAGTGTTGGGTTAAGTCATGGTTAGGTTTAGGGCTAGTTTAAGGTTAGAGGTAAGGTTAGCTTAAGGGTAGTGTTTAGGTTTCGACGTTAGTGTGAGGGTTAGTGTTAGGTTTCCATTTCAGCTGAGTGTGTAGGGTAAGTTTTAGGGTTAGAATTAGGGTTAGAGATAGAGTTAGGGTCAGGGTTCGGGTTAAGTTTAGGGTTAGGGTTAGGTTTATGGTTAGGATTAGGGTTAGGGTCAGAGTTGGGGGATATTTAGTATTATGTTTCGTGTTAGGGTTTCGGTTAGGGTGAAGTTTATGTTAAGTGTGAGGGTTAGGGTTCGGGTTAGTTTTAGGGGTGGGTTCAGGTTAGGGTCAGGGATAGGGTTTGGGTTAGGTTTAGGGTTAGGGTTAGGGTTAGAGTTAGGTTTAGAGGTAGGTTTAGGGTTAGCTTTAGTTTTGGTTAGGGTTAGGATTTGAATGGATTTAGGTTAGGTTTAGGGTTCTGGATAGGGTGAAATTTTGGTTAAAGGTGAGGGTTCGGTTGAGGTTTAGGGTTAGAGTTATTGTTAGGGGTTAGGGTTAGGTTTGAGCTTATGGTAGGTTTAAAGTCTGGGTTAAGGTTAGGTTAGGGTTATGGTCAGGGTTAGGATTAGGATTCCGTTTAGGGTGAGGGTTAGGATCAGAGTTATTGTAAGGGTTAGTTTTAGGTTGACATGTGCGCCAAGGTTAAGGTTATGGTTTGGTTTAGGGGTAGGGATAGGTTTAGTGTTAGGGTGAGCTTTAGTTTAGGGATAGGGTGAAGTTTAAGATAGAGTGAGGTTTAGGGTTAGGGTTATGGCTAAGGTTTGGTTTAGTTTTCAGGTTAATGTTAAGGTTGTGTTTCGTGTTAGGGTTAAGTTTACGGGTTCTGTTTACTTTTAGGGTGAGGGTTAGATTTTAGGTTAGGGTTAAGTTTAGTGTTAGGGTTCCGGTCAGGGTGACGGTTTGTGTTAGGCTTTGTGGTTGGGGTGAGGGTTAGGTTTAGGGTTAGGGTTGGGTAGGGTTCGGATTATGGTTATGGTAAGGTGTTAGGGGTTAGAGATTTAGTTTAGGGTGAGGGTTTGGGTGAGTGTCTCGGTTAGTCACTGTGGTTCTGGTCATGCTTAGTTTTGGTTTATGGTTAGGGTTAGGTTTATGATCAGGTTTAGGGTTAGTGTTAGAGTTAGGGTTAAGCTTTAGGTAAGGCTTTGGTGTTTGGGGTTAGGGTTTAGGTAAGGCTTTGGTGTTTGGGGTTAGGGTTTGGGTTGGGGTTAGGGTTTGGGTTCGGGTTAGAGTTATCGTTACGGCTTAGGGTTTCTCGTTAGTGTTAGGGTTAGGGTTAGGCAGAGCATTAGGGTTAGGGTTGGAGGATACGGTTAGGGGTTAGGGTGAGGGTTATGGTTAGTTTTATGGTTAAGGTGAGGGTTTAGGGTAAGTGTTATGTTTAAGGTTAGAGTTAGGGTTAGGGTTAGGTGTAGCGTAAGTTTTCGGTTGAGGTTCAGGTTTTGAATTAGAGTTAGTGTTCTATTTAAGATCAAGGTTAGACTTATGGTTAGGGTTAGGATGAGGTCTAGACTTAGGTTCAGGGCTAATGTAAGGCTTAGTTTTAGGGTTAGAGGTGGAGTAGCATTATGACTAGAGTTTGGTTTAAGGTTAGGGTTTGGGTTAGGTTTAGGTTTAGGGTTAAAGTTAGGGTTAGGGTTGGATGAAGTTTAGGATGGGGTGAGGGTTATTCTTATGGTTAGGGCTAGAGTTTGATTTTGTGTTCAGGTGAGTGTTAAGGTTAGGCTTAGGGTTCGGGTTCGGGTTCGGAATTTCGTTTAGGGTTAGTGTTAGGTTTAGATTCAGGGTTAGAGTGACATTTCGGTTCAGGGGGAGGGTTAAGATAAGGGTTAGGATTACGGTGAGGATTATACTTAGTGTTAGAGGTTAGGTTTACGGTTAGGATAGGGTTAAGTTTAGGGTCCATGTTAGGGTTAGTGTTAGATTAGGGTTACTGTTCGTGTTTGGGTTAGGCTTAGGGATAAGTTTAGGGATAGCTTTAGGTTTAGGGTTGGGGATAGGTTTAGGGGTTAGGGTGAGAGTTAGCATTAGGTTTACAGTTAAGGTGAGGGTTTAGGGTAAGTGCTATGGTTAGGGTTAGTGTTAGAGTTAGGGTTAGGGTGAATTTTCAGTTAATAGTGAGGGTTAGGGTAAGGGTTAGGGTTAAGGTTTAGGTTAGATTTAGGATTAAGATTAGTGTTAGGGTTAGGTTTAGGGTCCGGGTTAGGGTAGGGGTAAGGTTAGGGTTAAGGCTAGGTTTACGGTCAGGGGTAGGGCTAGGTTAGGGTTAGGGTTAGGTTTAGAGTTAGAGTTAGTGCTAGGGGTTAGGGTTAGGTTTAGGGTTAGGTTTAGAGTTATTGTTAGGGTTAGGGTAGAGTTAAGGTTAGGGTTAAGTTTAAAGTTAGGTAAGGGTTACGTTTAGGTCAGGGTTAGGGTTATTATTAGAGATAGGGTTAGGTTTAGAGAAAGGGTTAGGGTTCGTGTGAGGGTTAGTGTTAGGTTTACAGTAAAGCTGATGTTTTACAGTGTTACGGTTAGGGTCAGGGTTAGAGTTAGGTTTAGGGTTAGGTTTAGGTGTAGGGCTTGAGTGAGGCGATAGTTTAGGGTTAGATTTAGGGTGAAGGTTAAGATTAGTGTTAGTGTAAATATTAGAGTTAGGCGTTTGTGTTAAGGTTATGATCAGGTTAAGTTTAGGTTTAGAGTTAGAGTTAGGGTTAGGGTTTGGTGTTTGTGTTAATGTTAGGGTCAGGATTAGGGTAGCTTTAGGGTTAGGGTTTGCTTTAGGGTTAGGGTTAGGGTGAAGTTGAAGTTAAGGGTCAGGGTTGAGCTTAGTCTTAGCATTAGGGTTTAGGGTTAGGGTTCAGGTTAGGATAGGTTTTAGGGTTAAGATTAGTTTTAGGGTTAGGGTAAGTGTTAGGGTTAAGTCATGGTTAGGTTTAGGGCTAGTTTAAGGTTAGAGGTAAGGTTAGCTTAAGGGTAGTGTTTAGGTTTCGACGTTAGTGTGAGGGTTAGTGCTAGGTTTCCATTTCAGCTGAGTGTGTAGGGTAAGTTTTAGGGTTAGAATTAGGGTTAGAATTAGAGTTAGGGTCAGGGTTCGGGTTAAGTTTAGGGTTAGGGTTAGGTTTATGGTTAGGATTAGGGTTAGGGTCAGAGTTGGGGGATATTTAGTATTACGTTTCTTGTTAGGGTTTCGGTTAGGGTGAAGTTTATGTTCAGTGTGAGGGTTAGGGTTCGGGTTAGTTTTAGGGGTGGGTTCAGGTTAGGGTCAGGGATAGGGTTTGGGTTAGGTTTAGGGTTAGGGTTAGGGTTAGAGTTAGGTTTAGGGTTAGCTTTAGTTTTGGTTAGGGTTAGGATTTGAATGGATTTAGGTTAGGTTTAGGGTTCTGGATAGGGTGAAATTTTGGTTAAAGGTGAGGGTTCGGTTGAGGTTTAGGGTTAGAGTTATTGTTAGGGGTTAGGGTTAGGTTTGAGCTTATGGTAGGTTTAAAGTCTGGGTTAAGGTTAGGTTAGGGTTATGGTCAGGGTTAGGATTAGGATTCCGTTTAGGGTGAGGGTTAGGATCAGAGTTATTGTAAGGGTTAGTTTTAGGTTGACATGTGCGCCAAGGTTAAGGTTATGGTTTGGTTTAGGGGTAGGGATAGGTTTAGTGTTAGGGTGAGCTTTACTTTAGGGATAGGGTGAAGTTTAAGATAGAGTGAGGTTTAGGGTTAGGGTTATGGCTAAGGTTTGGTTTAGTTTTCAGGTTAATGTTAAGGTTGTGTTTCGTGTTAGGGTTAAGTTTACGGGTTCTGTTTACTTTTAGGGTGAGGGTTAGATTTTAGGTTAGGGTTAAGTTTAGTGTTAGGGTTCCGGTCAGGGTGACGGTTTGTGTTAGGCTTTGTGGTTGGGGTGAGGGTTAGGTTTAGGGTTAGGGTTGGGTAGGGTTTGGATTATGGTTATGGTAAGGTGTTAGGGGTTAGAGATTTAGTTTAGGGTGAGGGTTTGGGTGAGTGTCTCGGTTAGTCACTGTGGTTCTGGTCATGCTTACTTTTGGTTTATGGTTAGGGTTAGGTTTATGATCAGGTTTAGGGTTAGTGTTAGAGTTAGGGTTAAGCTTTAGGTAAGGCTTTGGTGTTTGGGGTTAGGGTTTAGGTAAGGCTTTGGTGTTTGGGGTTAGGGTTTGGGTTGGGGTTAGGGTTTGGGTTCGGGTTAGAGTTATCGTTACGGCTTAGGGTTTCTCGTTAGTGTTAGGGTTAGGGTTAGGCAGAGCATTAGGGTTAGGGTTGGAGGATACGGTTAGGGGTTAGGGTGAGGGTTATGGTTAGTTTTATGGTTAAGGTGAGGGTTTAGGGTAAGTGTTATGTTTAAGGTTAGAGTTAGGGTTAGGGTTAGGTGTAGCGTAAGTTTTCGGTTGAGGTTCAGGTTTTGAATTAGAGTTAGTGTTCTATTTAAGATCAAGGTTAGACTTAGGGTTAGGGTTAGGATTAGGTCTAGACTTAGGGTCAGGGCTAATGTAAGGCTTAGTTTTAGGGTTAGAGGTGGAGTAGCATTATGACTAGAGTTTGGTTTAAGGTTAGGGTTTGGGTTAGGTTTAGGTTTAGGGTTAAAGTTAGGGTTAGGGTTGGATGAAGTTTAGGATGGGGTGAGGGTTATTCTTATGGTTAGGGCTAGAGTTTGATTTTGTGTTCAGGTTAGTGTTAAGGTTAGGCTTAGGGTTCGGGTTCGGGTTCGGAATTTCGTTTAGGGTTAGTGTTAGGTTTAGCTTCAGGGTTAGAGTGACATTTCGGTTCAGGGGGAGGGTTAAGATAAGGGTTAGGATTACGGTGAGGATTATACTTAGTGTTAGAGGTTAGGTTTACGGTTAGGATAGGGTTAAGTTTAGGGTCCATGTTAGGGTTAGTGTTAGATTAGGGTTACTGTTCGTGTTTGGGATAGGCTTAGGGATAAGTTTAGGGATAGCTTTAGGTTTAGGGTTGGGGATAGGTTTAGGGGTTAGGGTGAGAGTTAGCATTAGGTTTACAGTTAAGGTGAGGGTTTAGGGTAAGTGCTATGGTTAGGGTTAGTGTTAGAGTTAGGGTTAGGGTGAATTTTCAGTTAATAGTGAGGGTTAGGGTAAGGGTTAGGGTTAAGGTTTAGGTTAGATTTAGGATTAAGATTAGTGTTAGGGTTAGGTTTAGGGTCCGGGTTAGGGTAGGGGTAAGGTTAGGGTTAAGGCTAGGTTTACGGTCAGGGGTAGGGCTAGGTTAGGGTTAGGGTTAGGTTTAGAGTTAGAGTTAGTGCTAGGGGTTAGGGTTAGGTTTAGGGTTAGGTTTAGAGTTATTGTTAGGGTTAGGGTAGAGTTAAGGTTAGGGTTAAGTTTAAAGTTAGGTAAGGGTTACGTTTAGGTCAGGGTTAGGGTTATTATTAGAGATAGGGTTAGGTTTAGAGAAAGGGTTAGGGTTCGTGTGAGGGTTAGTGTTAGGTTTACAGTTAAGCTGATGTTTTACAGTGTTACGGTTAGGGTCAGGGTTAGAGTTAGGTTTAGGGTTAGGTTTAGGTGTAGGGCTTGAGTGAGGCGATAGTTTAGCGTTAGATTTAGGGTGAAGGTTAAGATTAGTGTTAGTGTAAATATTAGAGTTAGGCGTTTGTGTTAAGGTTATGATCAGGTTAAGTTTAGGTTTAGAGTTAGAGTTAGGGTTAGGTTATGGTGTTTGTGTTAATGTTAGGGTCAGGATTAGGGTAGCTTTAGGGTTAGGGTTTGGTTTAGGGTTAGGGTTAGGGTGAAGTTGAAGTTAAGGGTCAGGGTTGAGCTTAGTCTTAGCATTAGGGTTTAGGGTTAGGGTTAAGGTTAGGATAGGTTTTAGGGTTAAGATTAGTTTTAGGGTTAGGGTAAGTGTTGGGTTAAGTCATGGTTAGGTTTAGGGCTAGTTTAAGGTTAGAGGTAAGGTTAGCTTAAGGGTAGTGTTTAGGTTTCGACGTTAGTGTGAGGGTTAGTGTTAGGTTTCCATTTCAGCTGAGTGTGTAGGGTAAGTTTTAGGGTTAGAATTAGGGTTAGAGATAGAGTTAGGGTCAGGGTTCGGGTTAAGTTTAGGGTTAGGGTTAGGTTTATGGTTAGGATTAGGGTTAGGGTCAGAGTTGGGGAATATTTAGTATTATGTTTCGTGTTAGGGTTTCGGTTAGGGTGAAGTTTATGTTAAGTGTGAGGGTTAGGGTTCGGGTTAGTTTTAGGGGTGGGTTCAGGTTAGGGTCAGGGATAGGGTTTGGGTTAGGTTTAGGGTTAGGGTTAGGGTTAGGGTTAGGTTTAGAGGTAGGTTTAGGGTTAGCTTTAGTTTTGGTTAGGGTTAGGATTTGAATGGATTTAGGTTAGGTTTAGGGTTCTGGATAGGGTGAAATTTTGGTTAAAGGTGAGGGTTCGGTTGAGGTTTAGGGTTAGAGTTATTGTTAGGGGTTAGGGTTAGGTTTGAGCTTATGGTAGGTTTAAAGTCTGGGTTAAGGTTAGGTTAGGGTTATGGTCAGGGTTAGGATTAGGATTCCGTTTAGGGTGAGGGTTAGGATCAGAGTTATTGTAAGGGTTAGTTTTAGGTTGACATGTGCGCCAAGGTTAAGGTTATGGTTTGGTTTAGGGGTAGGGATAGGTTTAGTGTTAGGGTGAGCTTTAGTTTAGGGATAGGGTGAAGTTTAAGATAGAGTGAGGTTTAGGGTTAGGGTTATGGCTAAGGTTTGGTTTAGTTTTCAGGTTAATGTTAAGGTTGTGTTTCGTGTTAGGGTTAAGTTTACGGGTTCTGTTTACTTTTAGGGTGAGGGTTAGATTTTAGGTTAGGGTTAAGTTTAGTGTTAGGGTTCCGGTCAGGGTGACGGTTTGTGTTAGGCTTTGTGGTTGGGGTGAGGGTTAGGTTTAGGGTTAGGGTTGGGTAGGGTTCGGATTATGGTTATGGTAAGGTGTTAGGGGTTAGAGATTTAGTTTAGGGTGAGGGTTTGGGTGAGTGTCTCGGTTAGTCACTGTGGTTCTGGTCATGCTTAGTTTTGGTTTATGGTTAGGGTTAGGTTTATGATCAGGTTTAGGGTTAGTGTTAGAGTTAGGGTTAAGCTTTAGGTAAGGCTTTGGTGTTTGGGGTTAGGGTTTAGGTAAGGCTTTGGTGTTTGGGGTTAGGGTTTGGGTTGGGGTTAGGGTTTGGGTTCGGGTTAGAGTTATCGTTACGGCTTAGGGTTTCTCGTTAGTGTTAGGGTTAGGGTTAGGCAGAGCATTAGGGTTAGGGTTGGAGGATACGGTTAGGGGTTAGGGTGAGGGTTATGGTTAGTTTTATGGTTAAGGTGAGGGTTTAGGGTAAGTGTTATGTTTAAGGTTAGAGTTAGGGTTAGGGTTAGGTGTAGCGTAAGTTTTCGGTTGAGGTTCAGGTTTTGAATTAGAGTTAGTGTTCTATTTAAGATCAAGGTTAGACTTATGGTTAGGGTTAGGATGAGGTCTAGACTTAGGTTCAGGGCTAATGTAAGGCTTAGTTTTAGGGTTAGAGGTGGAGTAGCATTATGACTAGAGTTTGGTTTAAGGTTAGGGTTTGGGTTAGGTTTAGGTTTAGGGTTAAAGTTAGGGTTAGGGTTGGATGAAGTTTAGGATGGGGTGAGGGTTATTCTTATGGTTAGGGCTAGAGTTTGATTTTGTGTTCAGGTGAGTGTTAAGGTTAGGCTTAGGGTTCGGGTTCGGGTTCGGAATTTCGTTTAGGGTTAGTGTTAGGTTTAGATTCAGGGTTAGAGTGACATTTCGGTTCAGGGGGAGGGTTAAGATAAGGGTTAGGATTACGGTGAGGATTATACTTAGTGTTAGAGGTTAGGTTTACGGTTAGGATAGGGTTAAGTTTAGGGTTCATGTTAGGGTTAGTGTTAGATCAGGGTTACTGTTCGTGTTTGGGTTAGGCTTAGGGATAAGTTTAGGGATAGCTTTAGGTTTAGGGTTGGGGATAGGTTTAGGGGTTAGGGTGAGAGTTAGCATTAGGTTTACAGTTAAGGTGAGGGTTTAGGGTAAGTGCTATGGTTAGGGTTAGTGTTAGAGTTAGGGTTAGGGTGAATTTTCAGTTAATAGTGAGGGTTAGGGTAAGGGTTAGGGTTAAGGTTTAGGTTAGATTTAGGATTAAGATTAGTGTTAGGGTTAGGTTTAGGGTCCGGGTTAGGGTAGGGGTAAGGTTAGGGTTAAGGCTAGGTTTACGGTCAGGGGTAGGGCTAGGTTAGGGTTAGGGTTAGGTTTAGAGTTAGAGTTAGTGCTAGGGGTTAGGGTTAGGTTTAGGGTTAGGTTTAGAGTTATTGTTAGGGTTAGGGTAGAGTTAAGGTTAGGGTTAAGTTTAAAGTTAGGTAAGGGTTACGTTTAGGTCAGGGTTAGGGTTATTATTAGAGATAGGGTTAGGTTTAGAGAAAGGGTTAGGGTTCGTGTGAGGGTTAGTGTTAGGTTTACAGTAAAGCTGATGTTTTACAGTGTTACGGTTAGGGTCAGGGTTAGAGTTAGGTTTAGGGTTAGGTTTAGGTGTAGGGCTTGAGTGAGGCGATAGTTTAGCGTTAGATTTAGGGTGAAGGTTAAGATTAGTGTTAGTGTAAATATTAGAGTTAGGCGTTTGTGTTAAGGTTATGATCAGGTTAAGTTTAGGTTTAGAGTTAGAGTTAGGGTTAGGGTTTGGTGTTTGTGTTAATGTTAGGGTCAGGATTAGGGTAGCTTTAGGGTTAGGGTTTGCTTTAGGGTTAGGGTTAGGGTGAAGTTGAAGTTAAGGTTCAGGGTTGAGCTTAGTCTTAGCATTAGGGTTTAGGGTTAGGGTTCAGGTTAGGATAGGTTTTAGGGTTAAGATTAGTTTTAGGGTTAGGGTAAGTGTTAGGGTTAAGTCATGGTTAGGTTTAGGGCTAGTTTAAGGTTAGAGGTAAGGTTAGCTTAAGGGTAGTGTTTAGGTTTCGACGTTAGTGTGAGGGTTAGTGCTAGGTTTCCTTTTCAGCTGAGTGTGTAGGGTAAGTTTTAGGGTTAGAATTAGGGTTAGAATTAGAGTTAGGGTCAGGGTTCGGGTTAAGTTTAGGGTTAGGGTTAGGTTTATGGTTAGGATTAGGGTTAGGGTCAGAGTTGGGGGATATTTAGTATTACGTTTCTTGTTAGGGTTTCGGTTAGGGTGAAGTTTATGTTCAGTGTGAGGGTTAGGGTTCGGGTTAGTTTTAGGGGTGGGTTCAGGTTAGGGTCAGGGATAGGGTTTGGGTTAGGTTTAGGGTTAGGGTTAGGGTTAGAGTTAGGTTTAGGGTTAGCTTTAGTTTTGGTTAGGGTTAGGATTTGAATGGATTTAGGTTAGGTTTAGGGTTCTGGATAGGGTGAAATTTTGGTTAAAGGTGAGGGTTCGGTTGAGGTTTAGGGTTAGAGTTATTGTTAGGGGTTAGGGTTAGGTTTGAGCTTATGGTAGGTTTAAAGTCTGGGTTAAGGTTAGGTTAGGGTTATGGTCAGGGTTAGGATTAGGATTCCGTTTAGGGTGAGGGTTAGGATCAGAGTTATTGTAAGGGTTAGTTTTAGGTTGACATGTGCGCCAAGGTTAAGGTTATGGTTTGGTTTAGGGGTAGGGATAGGTTTAGTGTTAGGGTGAGCTTTACTTTAGGGATAGGGTGAAGTTTAAGATAGAGTGAGGTTTAGGGTTAGGGTTATGGCTAAGGTTTGGTTTAGTTTTCAGGTTAATGTTAAGGTTGTGTTTCGTGTTAGGGTTAAGTTTACGGGTTCTGTTTACTTTTAGGGTGAGGGTTAGATTTTAGGTTAGGGTTCAGTTTAGTGTTAGGGTTCCGGTCAGGGTGACGGTTTGTGTTAGGCTTTGTGGTTGGGGTGAGGGTTAGGTTTAGGGTTAGGGTTGGGTAGGGTTCGGATTATGGTTATGGTAAGGTGTTAGGGGTTAGAGATTTAGTTTAGGGTGAGGGTTTGGGTGAGTGTCTCGGTTAGTCACTGTGGTTCTGGTCATGCTTACTTTTGGTTTATGGTTAGGGTTAGGTTTATGATCAGGTTTAGGGTTAGTGTTAGAGTTAGGGTTAAGCTTTAGGTAAGGCTTTGGTGTTTGGGGTTAGGGTTTAGGTAAGGCTTTGGTGTTTGGGGTTAGGGTTTGGGTTGGGGTTAGGGTTTGGGTTCGGGTTAGAGTTATCGTTACGGCTTAGGGTTTCTCGTTAGTGTTAGGGTTAGGGTTAGGCAGAGCATTAGGGTTAGGGTTGGAGGATACGGTTAGGGGTTAGGGTGAGGGTTATGGTTAGTTTTATGGTTAAGGTGAGGGTTTAGGGTAAGTGTTATGTTTAAGGTTAGAGTTAGGGTTAGGGTTAGGTGTAGCGTAAGTTTTCGGTTGAGGTTCAGGTTTTGAATTAGAGTTAGTGTTCTATTTAAGATCAAGGTTAGACTTAGGGTTAGGGTTAGGATTAGGTCTAGACTTAGGGTCAGGGCTAATGTAAGGCTTAGTTTTAGGGTTAGAGGTGGAGTAGCATTATGACTAGAGTTTGGTTTAAGGTTAGGGTTTGGGTTAGGTTTAGGTTTAGGGTTAAAGTTAGGGTTAGGGTTGGATGAAGTTTAGGATGGGGTGAGGGTTATTCTTATGGTTAGGGCTAGAGTTTGATTTTGTGTTCAGGTTAGTGTTAAGGTTAGGCTTAGGGTTCGGGTTCGGGTTCGGAATTTCGTTTAGGGTTAGTGTTAGGTTTAGCTTCAGGGTTAGAGTGACATTTCGGTTCAGGGGGAGGGTTAAGATAAGGGTTAGGATTACGGTGAGGATTATACTTAGTGTTAGAGGTTAGGTTTACGGTTAGGATAGGGTTAAGTTTAGGGTCCATGTTAGGGTTAGTGTTAGATTAGGGTTACTGTTCGTGTTTGGGATAGGCTTAGGGATAAGTTTAGGGATAGCTTTAGGTTTAGGGTTGGGGATAGGTTTAGGGGTTAGGGTGAGAGTTAGCATTAGGTTTACAGTTAAGGTGAGGGTTTAGGGTAAGTGCTATGGTTAGGGTTAGTGTTAGAGTTAGGGTTAGGGTGAATTTTCAGTTAATAGTGAGGGTTAGGGTAAGGGTTAGGGTTAAGGTTTAGGTTAGATTTAGGATTAAGATTAGTGTTAGGGTTAGGTTTAGGGTCCGGGTTAGGGTAGGGGTAAGGTTAGGGTTAAGGCTAGGTTTACGGTCAGGGGTAGGGCTAGGTTAGGGTTAGGGTTAGGTTTAGAGTTAGAGTTAGTGCTAGGGGTTAGGGTTAGGTTTAGGGTTAGGTTTAGAGTTATTGTTAGGGTTAGGGTAGAGTTAAGGTTAGGGTTAAGTTTAAAGTTAGGTAAGGGTTACGTTTAGGTCAGGGTTAGGGTTATTATTAGAGATAGGGTTAGGTTTAGAGAAAGGGTTAGGGTTCGTGTGAGGGTTAGTGTTAGGTTTACAGTAAAGCTGATGTTTTACAGTGTTACGGTTAGGGTCAGGGTTAGAGTTAGGTTTAGGGTTAGGTTTAGGTGTAGGGCTTGAGTGAGGCGATAGTTTAGCGTTAGATTTAGGGTGAAGGTTAAGATTAGTGTTAGTGTAAATATTAGAGTTAGGCGTTTGTGTTAAGGTTATGATCAGGTTAAGTTTAGGTTTAGAGTTAGAGTTAGGGTTAGGTTATGGTGTTTGTGTTAATGTTAGGGTCAGGATTAGGGTAGCTTTAGGGTTAGGGTTTGGTTTAGGGTTAGGGTTAGGGTGAAGTTGAAGTTAAGGGTCAGGGTTGAGCTTAGTCTTAGCATTAGGGTTTAGGGTTAGGGTTAAGGTTAGGATAGGTTTTAGGGTTAAGATTAGTTTTAGGGTTAGGGTAAGTGTTGGGTTAAGTCATGGTTAGGTTTAGGGCTAGTTTAAGGTTAGAGGTAAGGTTAGCTTAAGGGTAGTGTTTAGGTTTCGACGTTAGTGTGAGGGTTAGTGTTAGGTTTCCATTTCAGCTGAGTGTGTAGGGTAAGTTTTAGGGTTAGAATTAGGGTTAGAGATAGAGTTAGGGTCAGGGTTCGGGTTAAGTTTAGGGTTAGGGTTAGGTTTATGGTTAGGATTAGGGTTAGGGTCAGAGTTGGGGGATATTTAGTATTATGTTTCGTGTTAGGGTTTCGGTTAGGGTGAAGTTTATGTTAAGTGTGAGGGTTAGGGTTCGGGTTAGTTTTAGGGGTGGGTTCAGGTTAGGGTCAGGGATAGGGTTTGGGTTAGGTTTAGGGTTAGGGTTAGGGTTAGGGTTAGGTTTAGAGGTAGGTTTAGGGTTAGCTTTAGTTTTGGTTAGGGTTAGGATTTGAATGGATTTAGGTTAGGTTTAGGGTTCTGGATAGGGTGAAATTTTGGTTAAAGGTGAGGGTTCGGTTGAGGTTTAGGGTTAGAGTTATTGTTAGGGGTTAGGGTTAGGTTTGAGCTTATGGTAGGTTTAAAGTCTGGGTTAAGGTTAGGTTAGGGTTATGGTCAGGGTTAGGATTAGGATTCCGTTTAGGGTGAGGGTTAGGATCAGAGTTATTGTAAGGGTTAGTTTTAGGTTGACATGTGCGCCAAGGTTAAGGTTATGGTTTGGTTTAGGGGTAGGGATAGGTTTAGTGTTAGGGTGAGCTTTAGTTTAGGGATAGGGTGAAGTTTAAGATAGAGTGAGGTTTAGGGTTAGGGTTATGGCTAAGGTTTGGTTTAGTTTTCAGGTTAATGTTAAGGTTGTGTTTCGTGTTAGGGTTAAGTTTACGGGTTCTGTTTACTTTTAGGGTGAGGGTTAGATTTTAGGTTAGGGTTAAGTTTAGTGTTAGGGTTCCGGTCAGGGTGACGGTTTGTGTTAGGCTTTGTGGTTGGGGTGAGGGTTAGGTTTAGGGTTAGGGTTGGGTAGGGTTCGGATTATGGTTATGGTAAGGTGTTAGGGGTTAGAGATTTAGTTTAGGGTGAGGGTTTGGGTGAGTGTCTCGGTTAGTCACTGTGGTTCTGGTCATGCTTAGTTTTGGTTTATGGTTAGGGTTAGGTTTATGATCAGGTTTAGGGTTAGTGTTAGAGTTAGGGTTAAGCTTTAGGTAAGGCTTTGGTGTTTGGGGTTAGGGTTTAGGTAAGGCTTTGGTGTTTGGGGTTAGGGTTTGGGTTGGGGTTAGGGTTTGGGTTCGGGTTAGAGTTATCGTTACGGCTTAGGGTTTCTCGTTAGTGTTAGGGTTAGGGTTAGGCAGAGCATTAGGGTTAGGGTTGGAGGATACGGTTAGGGGTTAGGGTGAGGGTTATGGTTAGTTTTATGGTTAAGGTGAGGGTTTAGCGTAAGTGTTATGTTTAAGGTTAGAGTTAGGGTTAGGGTTAGGTGTAGCGTAAGTTTTCGGTTGAGGTTCAGGTTTTGAATTAGAGTTAGTGTTCTATTTAAGATCAAGGTTAGACTTATGGTTAGGGTTAGGATGAGGTCTAGACTTAGGTTCAGGGCTAATGTAAGGCTTAGTTTTAGGGTTAGAGGTGGAGTAGCATTATGACTAGAGTTTGGTTTAAGGTTAGGGTTTGGGTTAGGTTTAGGTTTAGGGTTAAAGTTAGGGTTAGGGTTGGATGAAGTTTAGGATGGGGTGAGGGTTATTCTTATGGTTAGGGCTAGAGTTTGATTTTGTGTTCAGGTGAGTGTTAAGGTTAGGCTTAGGGTTCGGGTTCGGGTTCGGAATTTCGTTTAGGGTTAGTGTTAGGTTTAGATTCAGGGTTAGAGTGACATTTCGGTTCAGGGGGAGGGTTAAGATAAGGGTTAGGATTACGGTGAGGATTATACTTAGTGTTAGAGGTTAGGTTTACGGTTAGGATAGGGTTAAGTTTAGGGTTCCTGTTAGGGTTAGTGTTAGATCAGGGTTACTGTTCGTGTTTGGGTTAGGCTTAGGGATAAGTTTAGGGATAGCTTTAGGTTTAGGGTTGGGGATAGGTTTAGGGGTTAGGGTGAGAGTTAGCATTAGGTTTACAGTTAAGGTGAGGGTTTAGGGTAAGTGCTATGGTTAGGGTTAGTGTTAGAGTTAGGGTTAGGGTGAATTTTCAGTTAATAGTGAGGGTTAGGGTAAGGGTTAGGGTTAAGGTTTAGGTTAGATTTAGGATTAAGATTAGTGTTAGGGTTAGGTTTAGGGTCCGGGTTAGGGTAGGGGTAAGGTTAGGGTTAAGGCTAGGTTTACGGTCAGGGGTAGGGCTAGGTTAGGGTTAGGGTTAGGTTTAGAGTTAGAGTTAGTGCTAGGGGTTAGGGTTAGGTTTAGGGTTAGGTTTAGAGTTATTGTTAGGGTTAGGGTAGAGTTAAGGTTAGGGTTAAGTTTAAAGTTAGGTAAGGGTTACGTTTAGGTCAGGGTTAGGGTTATTATTAGAGATAGGGTTAGGTTTAGAGAAAGGGTTAGGGTTCGTGTGAGGGTTAGTGTTAGGTTTACAGTAAAGCTGATGTTTTACAGTGTTACGGTTAGGGTCAGGGTTAGAGTTAGGTTTAGGGTTAGGTTTAGGTGTAGGGCTTGAGTGAGGCGATAGTTTAGGGTTAGATTTAGGGTGAAGGTTAAGATTAGTGTTAGTGTAAATATTAGAGTTAGGCGTTTGTGTTAAGGTTATGATCAGGTTAAGTTTAGGTTTAGAGTTAGAGTTAGGGTTAGGTTATGGTGTTTGTGTTAATGTTAGGGTCAGGATTAGGGTAGCTTTAGGGTTAGGGTTTGGTTTAGGGTTAGGGTTAGGGTGAAGTTGAAGTTAAGGGTCAGGGTTGAGCTTAGTCTTAGCATTAGGGTTTAGGGTTAGGGTTCAGGTTAGGATAGGTTTTAGGGTTAAGATTAGTTTTAGGGTTAGGGTAAGTGTTAGGGTTAAGTCATGGTTAGGTTTAGGGCTAGTTTAAGGTTAGAGGTAAGGTTAGCTTAAGGGTAGTGTTTAGGTTTCGACGTTAGTGTGAGGGTTAGTGCTAGGTTTCCATTTCAGCTGAGTGTGTAGGGTAAGTTTTAGGGTTAGAATTAGGGTTAGAATTAGAGTTAGGGTCAGGGTTCGGGTTAAGTTTAGGGTTAGGGTTAGGTTTATGGTTAGGATTAGGGTTAGGGTCAGAGTTGGGGGATATTTAGTATTACGTTTCTTGTTAGGGTTTCGGTTAGGGTGAAGTTTATGTTCAGTGTGAGGGTTAGGGTTCGGGTTAGTTTTAGGGGTGGGTTCAGGTTAGGGTCAGGGATAGGGTTTGGGTTAGGTTTAGGGTTAGGGTTAGGGTTAGAGTTAGGTTTAGGGTTAGCTTTAGTTTTGGTTAGGGTTAGGATTTGAATGGATTTAGGTTAGGTTTAGGGTTCTGGATAGGGTGAAATTTTGGTTAAAGGTGAGGGTTCGGTTGAGGTTTAGGGTTAGAGTTATTGTTAGGGGTTAGGGTTAGGTTTGAGCTTATGGTAGGTTTAAAGTCTGGGTTAAGGTTAGGTTAGGGTTATGGTCAGGGTTAGGATTAGGATTCCGTTTAGGGTGAGGGTTAGGATCAGAGTTATTGTAAGGGTTAGTTTTAGGTTGACATGTGCGCCAAGGTTAAGGTTATGGTTTGGTTTAGGGGTAGGGATAGGTTTAGTGTTAGGGTGAGCTTTACTTTAGGGATAGGGTGAAGTTTAAGATAGAGTGAGGTTTAGGGTTAGGGTTATGGCTAAGGTTTGGTTTAGTTTTCAGGTTAATGTTAAGGTTGCGTTTCGTGTTAGGGTTAAGTTTACGGGTTCTGTTTACTTTTAGGGTGAGGGTTAGATTTTAGGTTAGGGTTCAGTTTAGTGTTAGGGTTCCGGTCAGGGTGACGGTTTGTGTTAGGCTTTGTGGTTGGGGTGAGGGTTAGGTTTAGGGTTAGGGTTGGGTAGGGTTCGGATTATGGTTATGGTAAGGTGTTAGGGGTTAGAGATTTAGTTTAGGGTGAGGGTTTGGGTGAGTGTCTCGGTTAGTCACTGTGGTTCTGGTCATGCTTAGTTTTGGTTTATGGTTAGGGTTAGGTTTATGATCAGGTTTAGGGTTAGTGTTAGAGTTAGGGTTAAGCTTTAGGTAAGGCTTTGGTGTTTGGGGTTAGGGTTTAGGTAAGGCTTTGGTGTTTGGGGTTAGGGTTTGGGTTGGGGTTAGGGTTTGGGTTCGGGTTAGAGTTATCGTTACGGCTTAGGGTTTCTCGTTAGTGTTAGGGTTAGGGTTAGGCAGAGCATTAGGGTTAGGGTTGGAGGATACGGTTAGGGGTTAGGGTGAGGGTTATGGTTAGTTTTATGGTTAAGGTGAGGGTTTAGGGTAAGTGTTATGTTTAAGGTTAGAGTTAGGGTTAGGGTTAGGTGTAGCGTAAGTTTTCGGTTGAGGTTCAGGTTTTGAATTAGAGTTAGTGTTCTATTTAAGATCAAGGTTAGACTTAGGGTTAGGGTTAGGATTAGGTCTAGACTTAGGGTCAGGGCTAATGTAAGGCTTAGTTTTAGGGTTAGAGGTGGAGTAGCATTATGACTAGAGTTTGGTTTAAGGTTAGGGTTTGGGTTAGGTTTAGGTTTAGGGTTAAAGTTAGGGTTAGGGTTGGATGAAGTTTAGGATGGGGTGAGGGTTATTCTTATGGTTAGGGCTAGAGTTTGATTTTGTGTTCAGGTTAGTGTTAAGGTTAGGCTTAGGGTTCGGGTTCGGGTTCGGAATTTCGTTTAGGGTTAGTGTTAGGTTTAGCTTCAGGGTTAGAGTGACATTTCGGTTCAGGGGGAGGGTTAAGATAAGGGTTAGGATTACGGTGAGGATTATACTTAGTGTTAGAGGTTAGGTTTACGGTTAGGATAGGGTTAAGTTTAGGGTCCATGTTAGGGTTAGTGTTAGATTAGGGTTACTGTTCGTGTTTGGGATAGGCTTAGGGATAAGTTTAGGGATAGCTTTAGGTTTAGGGTTGGGGATAGGTTTAGGGGTTAGGGTGATAGTTAGCATTAGGTTTACAGTTAAGGTGAGGGTTTAGGGTAAGTGCTATGGTTAGGGTTAGTGTTAGAGTTAGGGTTAGGGTGAATTTTCAGTTAATAGTGAGGGTTAGGGTAAGGGTTAGGGTTAAGGTTTAGGTTAGATTTAGGATTAAGATTAGTGTTAGGGTTAGGTTTAGGGTCCGGGTTAGGGTAGGGGTAAGGTTAGGGTTAAGGCTAGGTTTACGGTCAGGGGTAGGGCTAGGTTAGGGTTAGGGTTAGGTTTAGAGTTAGAGTTAGTGCTAGGGGTTAGGGTTAGGTTTAGGGTTAGGTTTAGAGTTATTGTTAGGGTTAGGGTAGAGTTAAGGTTAGGGTTAAGTTTAAAGTTAGGTAAGGGTTACGTTTAGGTCAGGGTTAGGGTTATTATTAGAGATAGGGTTAGGTTTAGAGAAAGGGTTAGGGTTCGTGTGAGGGTTAGTGTTAGGTTTACAGTTAAGCTGATGTTTTACAGTGTTACGGTTAGGGTCAGGGTTAGAGTTAGGTTTAGGGTTAGGTTTAGGTGTAGGGCTTGAGTGAGGCGATAGTTTAGCGTTAGATTTAGGGTGAAGGTTAAGATTAGTGTTAGTGTAAATATTAGAGTTAGGCGTTTGTGTTAAGGTTATGATCAGGTTAAGTTTAGGTTTAGAGTTAGAGTTAGGGTTAGGTTATGGTGTTTGTGTTAATGTTAGGGTCAGGATTAGGGTAGCTTTAGGGTTAGGGTTTGGTTTAGGGTTAGGGTTAGGGTGAAGTTGAAGTTAAGGGTCAGGGTTGAGCTTAGTCTTAGCATTAGGGTTTAGGGTTAGGGTTAAGGTTAGGATAGGTTTTAGGGTTAAGATTAGTTTTAGGGTTAGGGTAAGTGTTAGGGTTAAGTCATGGTTAGGTTTAGGGCTAGTTTAAGGTTAGAGGTAAGGTTAGCTTAAGGGTAGTGTTTAGGTTTCGACGTTAGTGTGAGGGTTAGTGTTAGGTTTCCATTTCAGCTGAGTGTGTAGGGTAAGTTTTAGGGTTAGAATTAGGGTTAGAGATAGAGTTAGGGTCAGGGTTCGGGTTAAGTTTAGGGTTAGGGTTAGGTTTATGGTTAGGATTAGGGTTAGGGTCAGAGTTGGGGGATATTTAGTATTATGTTTCGTGTTAGGGTTTCGGTTAGGGTGAAGTTTATGTTAAGTGTGAGGGTTAGGGTTCGGGTTAGTTTTAGGGGTGGGTTCAGGTTAGGGTCAGGGATAGGGTTTGGGTTAGGTTTAGGGTTAGGGTTAGGGTTAGGGTTAGGTTTAGAGGTAGGTTTAGGGTTAGCTTTAGTTTTGGTTAGGGTTAGGATTTGAATGGATTTAGGTTAGGTTTAGGGTTCTGGATAGGGTGAAATTTTGGTTAAAGGTGAGGGTTCGGTTGAGGTTTAGGGTTAGAGTTATTGTTAGGGGTTAGGGTTAGGTTTGAGCTTATGGTAGGTTTAAAGTCTGGGTTAAGGTTAGGTTAGGGTTATGGTCAGGGTTAGGATTAGGATTCCGTTTAGGGTGAGGGTTAGGATCAGAGTTATTGTAAGGGTTAGTTTTAGGTTGACATGTGCGCCAAGGTTAAGGTTATGGTTTGGTTTAGGGGTAGGGATAGGTTTAGTGTTAGGGTGAGCTTTAGTTTAGGGATAGGGTGAAGTTTAAGATAGAGTGAGGTTTAGGGTTAGGGTTATGGCTAAGGTTTGGTTTAGTTTTCAGGTTAATGTTAAGGTTGTGTTTCGTGTTAGGGTTAAGTTTACGGGTTCTGTTTACTTTTAGGGTGAGGGTTAGATTTTAGGTTAGGGTTAAGTTTAGTGTTAGGGTTCCGGTCAGGGTGACGGTTTGTGTTAGGCTTTGTGGTTGGGGTGAGGGTTAGGTTTAGGGTTAGGGTTGGGTAGGGTTCGGATTATGGTTATGGTAAGGTGTTAGGGGTTAGAGATTTAGTTTAGGGTGAGGGTTTGGGTGAGTGTCTCGGTTAGTCACTGTGGTTCTGGTCATGCTTAGTTTTGGTTTATGGTTAGGGTTAGGTTTATGATCAGGTTTAGGGTTAGTGTTAGAGTTAGGGTTAAGCTTTAGGTAAGGCTTTGGTGTTTGGGGTTAGGGTTTAGGTAAGGCTTTGGTGTTTGGGGTTAGGGTTTGGGTTGGGGTTAGGGTTTGGGTTCGGGTTAGAGTTATCGTTACGGCTTAGGGTTTCTCGTTAGTGTTAGGGTTAGGGTTAGGCAGAGCATTAGGGTTAGGGTTGGAGGATACGGTTAGGGGTTAGGGTGAGGGTTATGGTTAGTTTTATGGTTAAGGTGAGGGTTTAGGGTAAGTGTTATGTTTAAGGTTAGAGTTAGGGTTAGGGTTAGGTGTAGCGTAAGTTTTCGGTTGAGGTTCAGGTTTTGAATTAGAGTTAGTGTTCTATTTAAGATCAAGGTTAGACTTAGGGTTAGGGTTAGGATTAGGTCTAGACTTAGGGTCAGGGCTAATGTAAGGCTTAGTTTTAGGGTTAGAGGTGGAGTAGCATTATGACTAGAGTTTGGTTTAAGGTTAGGGTTTGGGTTAGGTTTAGGTTTAGGGTTAAAGTTAGGGTTAGGGTTGGATGAAGTTTAGGATGGGGTGAGGGTTATTCTTATGGTTAGGGCTAGAGTTTGATTTTGTGTTCAGGTTAGTGTTAAGGTTAGGCTTAGGGTTCGGGTTCGGGTTCGGAATTTCGTTTAGGGTTAGTGTTAGGTTTAGCTTCAGGGTTAGAGTGACATTTCGGTTCAGGGGGAGGGTTAAGATAAGGGTTAGGATTACGGTGAGGATTATACTTAGTGTTAGAGGTTAGGTTTACGGTTAGGATAGGGTTAAGTTTAGGGTCCATGTTAGGGTTAGTGTTAGATTAGGGTTACTGTTCGTGTTTGGGATAGGCTTAGGGATAAGTTTAGGGATAGCTTTAGGTTTAGGGTTGGGGATAGGTTTAGGGGTTAGGGTGAGAGTTAGCATTAGGTTTACAGTTAAGGTGAGGGTTTAGGGTAAGTGCTATGGTTAGGGTTAGTGTTAGAGTTAGGGTTAGGGTGAATTTTCAGTTAATAGTGAGGGTTAGGGTAAGGGTTAGGGTTAAGGTTTAGGTTAGATTTAGGATTAAGATTAGTGTTAGGGTTAGGTTTAGGGTCCGGGTTAGGGTAGGGGTAAGGTTAGGGTTAAGGCTAGGTTTACGGTCAGGGGTAGGGCTAGGTTAGGGTTAGGGTTAGGTTTAGAGTTAGAGTTAGTGCTAGGGGTTAGGGTTAGGTTTAGGGTTAGGTTTAGAGTTATTGTTAGGGTTAGGGTAGAGTTAAGGTTAGGGTTAAGTTTAAAGTTAGGTAAGGGTTACGTTTAGGTCAGGGTTAGGGTTATTATTAGAGATAGGGTTAGGTTTAGAGAAAGGGTTAGGGTTCGTGTGAGGGTTAGTGTTAGGTTTACAGTAAAGCTGATGTTTTACAGTGTTACGGTTAGGGTCAGGGTTAGAGTTAGGTTTAGGGTTAGGTTTAGGTGTAGGGCTTGAGTGAGGCGATAGTTTAGCGTTAGATTTAGGGTGAAGGTTAAGATTAGTGTTAGTGTAAATATTAGAGTTAGGCGTTTGTGTTAAGGTTATGATCAGGTTAAGTTTAGGTTTAGAGTTAGAGTTAGGGTTAGGTTATGGTGTTTGTGTTAATGTTAGGGTCAGGATTAGGGTAGCTTTAGGGTTAGGGTTTGGTTTAGGGTTAGGGTTAGGGTGAAGTTGAAGTTAAGGGTCAGGGTTGAGCTTAGTCTTAGCATTAGGGTTTAGGGTTAGGGTTAAGGTTAGGATAGGTTTTAGGGTTAAGATTAGTTTTAGGGTTAGGGTAAGTGTTGGGTTAAGTCATGGTTAGGTTTAGGGCTAGTTTAAGGTTAGAGGTAAGGTTAGCTTAAGGGTAGTGTTTAGGTTTCGACGTTAGTGTGAGGGTTAGTGTTAGGTTTCCATTTCAGCTGAGTGTGTAGGGTAAGTTTTAGGGTTAGAATTAGGGTTAGAGATAGAGTTAGGGTCAGGGTTCGGGTTAAGTTTAGGGTTAGGGTTAGGTTTATGGTTAGGATTAGGGTTAGGGTCAGAGTTGGGGGATATTTAGTATTATGTTTCGTGTTAGGGTTTCGGTTAGGGTGAAGTTTATGTTAAGTGTGAGGGTTAGGGTTCGGGTTAGTTTTAGGGGTGGGTTCAGGTTAGGGTCAGGGATAGGGTTTGGGTTAGGTTTAGGGTTAGGGTTAGGGTTAGGGTTAGGTTTAGAGGTAGGTTTAGGGTTAGCTTTAGTTTTGGTTAGGGTTAGGATTTGAATGGATTTAGGTTAGGTTTAGGGTTCTGGATAGGGTGAAATTTTGGTTAAAGGTGAGGGTTCGGTTGAGGTTTAGGGTTAGAGTTATTGTTAGGGGTTAGGGTTAGGTTTGAGCTTATGGTAGGTTTAAAGTCTGGGTTAAGGTTAGGTTAGGGTTATGGTCAGGGTTAGGATTAGGATTCCGTTTAGGGTGAGGGTTAGGATCAGAGTTATTGTAAGGGTTAGTTTTAGGTTGACATGTGCGCCAAGGTTAAGGTTATGGTTTGGTTTAGGGGTAGGGATAGGTTTAGTGTTAGGGTGAGCTTTAGTTTAGGGATAGGGTGAAGTTTAAGATAGAGTGAGGTTTAGGGTTAGGGTTATGGCTAAGGTTTGGTTTAGTTTTCAGGTTAATGTTAAGGTTGTGTTTCGTGTTAGGGTTAAGTTTACGGGTTCTGTTTACTTTTAGGGTGAGGGTTAGATTTTAGGTTAGGGTTAAGTTTAGTGTTAGGGTTCCGGTCAGGGTGACGGTTTGTGTTAGGCTTTGTGGTTGGGGTGAGGGTTAGGTTTAGGGTTAGGGTTGGGTAGGGTTCGGATTATGGTTATGGTAAGGTGTTAGGGGTTAGAGATTTAGTTTAGGGTGAGGGTTTGGGTGAGTGTCTCGGTTAGTCACTGTGGTTCTGGTCATGCTTAGTTTTGGTTTATGGTTAGGGTTAGGTTTATGATCAGGTTTAGGGTTAGTGTTAGAGTTAGGGTTAAGCTTTAGGTAAGGCTTTGGTGTTTGGGGTTAGGGTTTAGGTAAGGCTTTGGTGTTTGGGGTTAGGGTTTGGGTTGGGGTTAGGGTTTGGGTTCGGGTTAGAGTTATCGTTACGGCTTAGGGTTTCTCGTTAGTGTTAGGGTTAGGGTTAGGCAGAGCATTAGGGTTAGGGTTGGAGGATACGGTTAGGGGTTAGGGTGAGGGTTATGGTTAGTTTTATGGTTAAGGTGAGGGTTTAGGGTAAGTGTTATGTTTAAGGTTAGAGTTAGGGTTAGGGTTAGGTGTAGCGTAAGTTTTCGGTTGAGGTTCAGGTTTTGAATTAGAGTTAGTGTTCTATTTAAGATCAAGGTTAGACTTAGGGTTAGGGTTAGGATTAGGTCTAGACTTAGGGTCAGGGCTAATGTAAGGCTTAGTTTTAGGGTTAGAGGTGGAGTAGCATTATGACTAGAGTTTGGTTTAAGGTTAGGGTTTGGGTTAGGTTTAGGTTTAGGGTTAAAGTTAGGGTTAGGGTTGGATGAAGTTTAGGATGGGGTGAGGGTTATTCTTATGGTTAGGGCTAGAGTTTGATTTTGTGTTCAGGTTAGTGTTAAGGTTAGGCTTAGGGTTCGGGTTCGGGTTCGGAATTTCGTTTAGGGTTAGTGTTAGGTTTAGCTTCAGGGTTAGAGTGACATTTCGGTTCAGGGGGAGGGTTAAGATAAGGGTTAGGATTACGGTGAGGATTATACTTAGTGTTAGAGGTTAGGTTTACGGTTAGGATAGGGTTAAGTTTAGGGTCCATGTTAGGGTTAGTGTTAGATTAGGGTTACTGTTCGTGTTTGGGATAGGCTTAGGGATAAGTTTAGGGATAGCTTTAGGTTTAGGGTTGGGGATAGGTT